>NC_133514.1:72141666-72742500 GCF_049354715.1 Callithrix jacchus | reverse complement strand
TCCTTTTGCATTACTTATATACATATCAATAGTGGTTTCCTACATAAGCAAAGATTTAAAAGGCAATGCTTCAAGTACCCCTACCGTCAGAGCATATTGAACAGTACAATCACATAGTTTGCTCCATAATTCTAACATTCACTATTGTTACAATCTCATTTTAATTATTTAATATGCTCAGCCAACATATCCCAGAGTCCTATAAGCTATCTTAGTAGTTGGGTTCAGAGGATCCTTCATTTCGGGGCAGTAGGAGGGTGGTGTTATGACGTTAGCTTTATGATGAAGTGCCTCACGGACAAGGTAGAGGCAGAGCTTGAGCTGCTGACCGTGGAGAAGGCCGAGAAACGGCCAGTGGGGAAGGGGCGGAAGGAGCCAGAGCCTCTGGAGAAGCCCAGCCGCCCCAAAACTTCCTTCAACTGGTTTGTGAACCCACTGAAGACCTTTGTCTTCTTCATCTGGCGCCGGTATTGGCGCATCCTGGTGGTGCTGCTGCTGCTGCTGGCGCTGGTCACCGTCTTCCTCCTCCTGGTCTTCTACACCATCCCTGGCCAGATCAGTGAGGTCGTCTTCCGCCCCCTCCACAAGTGATTCTCACTGACCTTGGACACCCACCCAGGATGCCAGCGCTTCAATCCCTGCTTCTGAAGTTTTTCTTGCCAACATGAGCTACCTGAGTCCAGTACTTTCTCTGAATAAACCTAGCACACAACCACTGACCTGTGAAAAAAAATAAAAATAAAAATAAATAAATAAATAAATAAATTTGCCTATCTGGCTATACCTCCTCTTGGCAGCAGCACTGGGACCTTTCCAGAAAGTAAGGTAAAGAAACCATCAAGATAGTTGGCCAAATGCAATGATACCGAGGAATCTGATAAAATGAACATTTCCAGGCAAGGAAAGGAGGTTTGCTTATAGATCGATAAAGCAGTTTTAAGCAGGCATAGCTCATTTATGCAGCCACATATCTGATGCCAGGAAAATTCCCCAACCTGCCAATAACAAGGCTGAAACTCCCAGTTAATTTTACTGGCATTTTTTGCCCACATAATCCTAATATATACAAGTAACCTGCCTCTCAAGCTGTTCCAAACAGGTTTTGGAGGATCACACAATTTTGAGATAATAACGTGCCTCAATCTTGAGAATTCTACTAAATTGACCTAAGATGTCTCATGAATAAATAGATCATATGGAAAGAAAATTCTGCTTAGAAGCAATTATGATACCTTTCTCAGAGTTATGCTTTCAAGAATGGCCCTGTTATGATTTTGTTTTTCACCAAATGTCTGTGCTGCACCATTTTCTCAGTCTCACTTGCTATTCACTGGTTATTCATTGGAATGCCCACACACTATACTTATTTATATTGTCATCATCATCTTTATGATGTTTACGCTTCTATTCTAACTGAAATTATTTTTTTCTTGGCCTGCAATAAAATGTTTTTTGACAAGAAAAGATAAAAATATCTCAGAGATTTGGAAAGCAGCGTAAAGGAAATTTGGCACCTAAAATCTTTGATGCTACAAATAGCTATGTTTACCTGTGAAAAGCCGAGACTCCACAAACACTTGGAAACCAGCTTGAAATGTGGGTTCATTGCATTATTCTCCTCCCCTGTGGGGGCCTCTTTTCTATTAAGAAACACTATTTTAATGGTTTTAATATCTGGTACAGTATGTTCCTCCTTAATAATCAATTTTTCTAAAATGCTTTTATTATTCTTATCTATGAATTCTTGAGCATGAACAACTTTTGTATACTGACACACACTCCAAAACATCTATTTGGAATTGTGATTTTCCATTGAATTTAAATTTGTAAACCAATTCACAGAAGAAAGATGTCTTTAAAATCTCTTATCCAAAACTTTGCGGACTAGATGTGTTGCAAATCTCAGACATTTTTATACTTTTAGAAGTTAATACGAAATCAACACTACACAAAGTTTGTACAAGGCCTATAGTAAAGCCTTGTAATCAAATATGCTATTTTGGCCCTAAGAGGGTTAAAAAAATCCATAAATAGGTCACAAAAGTCCATGTAAGGGTTTGTGAAAAACAACTTTCCAAAAAGATTGGTGTGCTTTAAAGATTGGTAATGTTAGGAAAAGACTGGTATTTTGAATGTCAGATGTGGTATTCTTGACCAGCACTTGGTTCTCCCATCTAGAATAATAAACATATCTCCATTTATTCAAAGGGGTGAAAGTCAACTTTATAAAAGCATTAATAAAAATTATAGTGTTAACATAAGTCTCATGCATATATTATTAGATTTGCTCTATTTGTTTATCAATTTAGCAACAATTGTGAATAATGTGAAACTTCTAAAAATTTATAAGCAAATTAGTAAGGACTACTATATAATATTTTTGCATACTTGCTCTGCATTAACTCATATTATTTGAATTCTTATTAGTTTGAATAGCATTTTGATTGATTATTTATGTAAATAATAATGTTCTATTTTTGCATATTTGTGTTTCATATTTATACTCCAATTTTTATTGCAATGATATAAACATCTCAAGCACTAGTAGGATATACCACAGACTTAAGCCTATGTTTTATTTATCTTCAGTAAAAATACACATAAATGTATTCAGTCAAAATATATATAAATATAAATGCATTCACATACGCATATGTATATATGTACTTATGTATAATATATATTTGTGTATTTATATACCATATATAATAAGTAAACTTGGCCGTACGTGCATGTATGTGTACAGATGCAAGCTAATAAAGCTAATCCCTATAAAGAAGGCATTAAAATATTTTTTAATTAAGAATTATTGTTTAAGCAGGATTGACATTTTGACATATATTGAAATGTTCGAATAGTTTCTTTCTTTGATCTCATCAAATGATGACATATATCATTTCCTTTTACAATGTTAAAACATCCTTATGTTTTTTATAAGCGTTTGGTCATGGTCTATTTTCTTTTATATATTCACTGTATCTCATCTATTAATCTTTTTATACTCATAAGTGCATTGGTTTCTGGCTATTTTTCATACATTTGTTCCAAGTTCACACTAGCTTCATATAATGTAAACACTCCTTTCTTTTTTGTTTACTTGAACATTTTATGTAATAAAAGTATTCTTCTTATGTGTAAAACAACAATGCTAACTTGATTTATGGGGGAGAGTTAATTCTTTACTCAGTTTACTAACTTTATTCCTGATTTGTGTATATTTAACTTTTTTGTTTACTTCAATACATAAGTAGCATCAGTATTTGCCCAGTATATAAAACATAACTATAACTTTAAATTTTGTTTCTGTGGTTATTTTATAATTAAATACTTCTAATAAACATTGAATAATCATTTTACAATGTTTATGCTTGTGACATTATATTTTATGTAAACATTTAAGTACATTATTTTATATTGTTTAATTATATAAATCTATACTTATTAAAACCATATTATAAATACCATATGTACATAAAGTTATAACACCAAAAAACTTTGAAATAGCATTCTGTGTAATGTCATACACTCAGATCTCTCTTAACAGTTCGAGCTCATCTGTAAAACAAAAAATTATTTATTCAATACTTATATAGACTCTTCTTAAAGCATATTTATCCCATAGATATCTTGAGTCAAAATATTAGTTTTCTGATCTTTACATTATCCAAGAATTTTTTCCAAGGGATGATTCTATCATCTCCTAGGAATTCTTAAATTGACTGATGGATAATGGATATTCAAAGGGTTAATCTATTTACCCCAAGTGATCTCTCCAAGGATAGATACTTTAACCAATAGAACAATATTTAATTAAACTCATTTATTATCACAATTTTGTAATGTTAAATGGCAGCACTAGTAATGAGTTCAAATCAATCAATCTCTAATCAATTAGCCAACATAGTGGCTTCGTATAAGCACCAGTTAATAATTACCAGGCATAACTTAAGTATCATGTCTCTAATATAATGATGCTGTATATTAAGAACAATCTTTTTTTTAAATCACACTCCACTATATTCATAAACTGTTCCTTTCCAATTTTAAGTGGTGAATAGTCTTTGGACTAATAATCTGATTTGATATATTCATAAATAAAATTATTCCCAATAGTTTTCATAGATTTTGTTGAAAATCTTAGTATGGTTGCTAAGAAGTGAAAAATAATCCATGATCATAAACTAGAAGAATGAGTGTCTTTTTTACTAAAATGAACTAAAAATTTTTTTTATTTCTGGATATTATGAAAACAATTTAGAAACTCATCACTCAAGTCAAAATGAATTCCAAATGGAATAAAAAACTTAAGTAAAATAATATAACCATAAAATTATTAGAAAACACAAACAATACAATTAGAAACACTTATTTAGCATGTACTTTGTGGTAGGTGAGAGCTGAGTGAAAAAATATCACAATTTGATGACCTGTTAAATATCATGCTAGTAACTTAACATGGGTTTCATATGGACCATGTGTATAGTTTTTATAGTGCCTTACACTATAAAAATTGTCAAATGCATATGTCAGAGTTTTCTTATTTCTCCAGAGAGCTGGTTGTTAAACATTTACTAGCATACTACTATGTGCATGTAACTTTACCATAAGCCTAATAACTAATCAGGTAAATGTCGCAAAAAATAGAAGTTAATTGATATCAAGAAAATTATTTTTAAAAATTCAATGCAGTATTGATATTTTGCATTAAACAAATAATGTGACAAATATAATTTATTTTTATTTGGCAAAGAATTTATACAAATCATCAGATTAGCACTGTGATAAAAATCAAAGTACAGGAAATGAGCAAGCTGAAGAAAAGAATTTGCAAGATTAATATAAAGGAAACAAAACATTCTCTAAACACATAAGACCCTACTTCTTTTGTAAATCAACAACAAAATGTAAAATCCTAATATTACAGATGACAATCAGTTTTTAGAGAAGAAAGCAAACACAAATGCGTATTCAACCTATTAGTGAATTTTTGAATAATGTATACAGTAAACAAATATTGACATCAAAACAAATCATTAAATTGTAGGTATTTATATGCATATACCCACCACATTAAGTTTTTGGAAGTATATGTAAGAAACCGTTGGCAGTGCAATCTACTATCTGCAGATATTAAGGGTGTTGGTGAAGATAGGAAGCAGTAGTAATAGGGAGAATATTCACTTTATATAATTGTATAACTTTACATTTAAACCATATGAACGTTTTTATTAAAAATTAGTTCAACCATTGTGGAAGACAGTGTGGCGATTCCTCAAGGACCTAGAAATAGAAATTCCATTTGACTCAGCAATCCCATCACTGGGTATATATCCAAAGGACTATAAATCGTTCTACTATAAGGACACATGCACACGAATGTTCACTGCAGCACGGTTTACAATAGCAAAGACCTGGAACCAACCCAGATGCCCATCGATGATAGACTGGACTGGGAAAATGTGGCACATATACACCATGGAATATTATGCAGCAATCAAAAATGATGAGTTTGTGTCATTTGTAGGGACATGGATGAATCTGGAGAACATCATTCTCAGGAAACTGTCACAAGAACAGAAAATGAAATACCGCATATTCTCACTCATAGGTGGGTGATGAACAATGAGAACACATGGACACAGGGAAGGGAGCACTACACACTGGGATCTATTGGGGGGTATAGGGGAGGGAGAGCTTTGGGGGAACTGGGGAGGCATAGCACAGGGAGAAATGCCAAATGTGGGTGAAGGGGAGGAAGGCAGCAAAACACACTGCCACGTGTGTACCTATGCAACTATCTTGCATGTTCTGCACATGTACCCCAAAACCTAAAATGCAATAAAAAAATAAAAATAATTTATTAATAAATTTAGAATGTTAAAAAGAAAAATACAATGTATGATGTAAATTATATTGTAACTGCTATGTAGATATGAATACATAGAATGAAGAGTCAAAAGAGAAACATATACATTCAGCATTTATTTTGGCCACTTTTAGTTTCATATTTACTTTGCTTTATTATCTAAATATTCTAAGGGGTTAAATTTAATAATCAGAATAAAATGTATATTGTGGAGTTAGGATATACACTTGGAGGTCCTAAACTCCTTTGACAGGTATAGTTAGGAGAATATGGTATTTTTAATATTTCATAAAATTCAATCAAGGGGAAAAAAAGACTGTATAGCAGGTGGAAAATTTTTCCTCAAGGAAATTGCCGCATGAAAATTCTTGGCTTTGAAAATGTTGGGAAAAGTGGCCTTCATACTGAAAATATTTGTTGTTCACAGGCAGTTATTGTGTGCAGAAAGAATCATTTGAGGTTCTTACTAAGATACAGATTTCTGACCTCCGTTCCCTGCAGACATTCCTCCAACTGTATGAGGCTTAAGACTGGGCGCCATATCCAGATCATATTTTCACCCTAGTTTGGAACTGTTTTCCCTGAAAGCTCACATGTTAATAATGTATTCAAGCATTATCAAGGTTGCAATGGGTAATAGGAGGATGTTTGTGTTCATCTTCAAATAGCACGTGGTTCAAATTTCTCATTTTATAAATGATAATATTTTCCCATTTTAAATGGGGTATCAGATGCTCTGTGACTGGGGCAAACATTTAGTTAAGTCAGAACAAAAAGTTTATGAAAAGATGTTTTCAAAAGTGAAATACTTTAAACTAAGCTCAGTGGCTCACACCAGTAATCCCAGCACTTTGAGAGGCCATGGCAGGTGGCTCACTTGAGTCCAGAAGATCAAGACCAGCCAGGTCAACATGGAGAAACCCCATCTCGACTAAAAATACAAAAATTTGCTAGACGTGGTTGTGCACGCCTGTACTCACAACTACTTGGGAGGCTGAGGCAAGAGACTCCTTTGAACCCGGTATGTGCAGTGAGCTGAGATTGTACCACTGCACTCAGCCTGGGAGGCAAAAAAGAAAAAAAGTATTTTCTACAGCCTGCAAAGTTCTGGACATAAGAATGAAATAAAAGATATGTGTACACTATTCACTGATACTTGTGAAAATGAACATGACCCTTCCATGATTTCTCTTGAATTGTATAGATCATGAAAATGATAGATTTTGATGCAATATATACATGTTAAAATTCTGAGCCATAAATGTGTATGCAGAAGTACAGTTGAAATTAGATCTCTCATGAAGCAAATAAAAATCTATCAGGAATTCACAATGGTCACAAGACCCACCTTTTGCTTAAAAAAAAAAATTCACAGCCTGCATAAGCATTGTACTCAGGGTAAAAACATTGTAATGCCTGGAGGGATGTCTTTTTTTCACAACTTTATTTCATAAAGACAGTAAGCAGAAAGGATAAAAAAAGGAAAAGAGTTGATAACACTCCAGAAAGAAGCTAAGAAATTCGCAACACTTTGGAAAATACTCTGGAGATAAACTATGTGGCTGAGAGCCAATTATAAACAGCAATACAAAGGACTTGTTCCGCACAGGAGCTACTTAAAAAGCTATCACCCAGAAACAGAAATGCAGAAAATAGATTATTCATGAGGTGATAACATAAAACTTCATAACAGAATGAACTATTTTTGAAAGACAAAGAAAAAAAGAAAAACAAGGAAAAGCAGCAGGAGAGACTGACCATAAATGCCGATCCATTAAAAAATAAATTTAAAATGCTGTTGATACAATGCAATGTAACCAAGAAAACTATCAAGAACATAGGAAGGTCATATGAGTACCACTGTTTTTGAAAGGATAAAAAAGGAACACCAACTATTGCATTTTCATTGCATAATTACCACTTATGTGACTATGCAAGTGTATAAATCTGGTAGTCATCAACTCAGGGCTAATTTTGTTTGCTATATCACCTTTTCACTATCCCTTTCCACCATCACTGTATTACTCTGGATTTTGAAACAAATTTCAAACACTGTATCATCTCATTTTTGTGTGTGCCTGTATAATTAAGACAGTTTATTTTGTTTAGATTTGTAGACTTTGTTTCTAGAAAACAATTTATACAAATTGTTTTATATTGTTTAAAATATTTTTATGTTACCTAGTCAAATCTAAACAATACGCTGTATTCAGGGAAATCCAGCTTCTCTCTCTACCCAGTACTGACAGATATGTGACCCTTTCATTTCTGTGCTGTCTGATGTAGAAAGTTGAAAATGATAACATAAACTCTGTATCTCAAATAACTTTTCTATAAATCTCAGACTTATAATAAATGATAGCAAATTTCTTTCAAGTACTTGTTATATATGCCATTGCATGTACATTATTATTTATTTTAATTTTCATAACAGTCTGGTAGTATAAGAATTATTTTTGTATGTATGAACAAGAAATCTGAGACAAAGATCTTAATTATCTAACACACTCACAAATATCAAAATTGAAAATTGATAGTGCTATATAAGAAGGAAACTGAAAAAGTAAATCACCTACTCTGTGATTGGCTGCATTGAAAACAGGTGCAGCACAAAACAAAATCTATATCGATAAGCAATATCTTTAATTAGGGAATAAGGAGCACAAAGGAATTTCTATCATCGAATTATAACGTCAGAATTGAGTCATATTTTGAAGTCAATAAGATGATGTGTTAATTGTCTTTGTAGCAACAGCCAGAAATACAAGGAATTTAGAAAGGAAATCAAATCACAGTAAGGCAATGTACAAGTAATGGTACAAGAGCAAAGACATAAAGTTTCAGAAAATGTGCCCTCGTGGCCAACACAGTGACTCAGGTAATCCCAGCACTTTGGGAGGCCAAGGCAGGCAGATCACGAAGCCAGGAGATTGAGATTATCCTGGCCAACATGGTGAAACCCTGTCTCTACTAAAAATACAAAAATTAGGTGGGCATGGTGGCACATGCCTGTAATTTCTGCTACCTGGGAGGCTGAGGCACAAGAACCACTTGAACCCAGGAGGCGAAGTTGTGCCACTGCACTCCAGCCTGGCGACACAGTAAGACTCCATT
The DNA here is from genome assembly GCF_049354715.1 of Callithrix jacchus. Taxonomy (NCBI): domain Eukaryota; kingdom Metazoa; phylum Chordata; class Mammalia; order Primates; family Cebidae; genus Callithrix; species Callithrix jacchus. The sequence goes on along the minus strand of NC_133514.1, from coordinate 72,733,520 downwards.
TCAAAAAAAGACAATCCCATTACTGGGTATATATCCAAAGGACTATAAATCGTTCTATTATTAAGACATGTGCACACATATGTTCATTGCAGCACTGTTTACAATAGCAAAGACCTGGAACCAACCCAAATGCCCATTGATGATAAACTGGACAAGGAAAATGTGGCACATATACACCATAAATACTATGCAGCCATAAAAAATGATGAGTTCATGTCCTTTGTAGGGACATGGATTAATCTGAAAACCATCATTCTCAGCAAACTGACACAAGAACAGAAAAATCAAACACTGCATTTTCTCACTCATAGGCAGGTGATGAACAATGAGAACACATGGACACTGGGAGGGGAGCATCCCAAACTGGGGTTTGTTTGGAGGGACTAGGAGAGGAACAGCAGGAGGTAGGGAGGTTGGAGAGGGATAATAACATGGGGTGAAATGCTGGATATAGGTGACGCAGGGATGGAGACAGCAAATCACATTGCCATGTATGTACCTATGCAACAATCCTGCAAGATCTTCACATGTACCCCAGAACCTAAAGTACAATTAAAATATATATATATATATATATATATATATACACATATATATGAATATATCTGTAAAGAAAAGGTGCTCCTGTTATTTTTTTGTCAAATCATTAAGAAGTAAAGGGAAACTCTTGTTACAAAATACTGCATTTGGCACAGGTTGAAATGGTCTCTTTTTACTTCAAATGAAAAATAACAAAAATGTTTTAATTAATAATATTTTGCCTTATTTTCTCTACTTTGATTACTTCTGTCATTTAGGTATTTGCCCGCCTTAGCCCTCTGTAAATATTAGCTTTAATTTAATAATTCAAAACTCTTTGCCTTTTTTCACTATCTTGTGCTTCCCTTTCTTGCCTATGCATTTTATATGCATGATTGCATTTTTTGAAGCTTCAGAATGTTTTGAATTTTACTGAGGAATAATTAACATACAATGAACTGCACATATTTAATGTCTATATTAGATGAACTTGAGCATATGCAAAGCCCCATGATACTATCATCAGCATGAAGGTAACAGACACAACACCTCCTAAGGTTTCTTTTTTTTTTTTTTTTCTAAGGTTTCTTTATACCCCATTGATTTTATTTGTTTGTGATAAGAAAGCCTACCATCATATCTACTCTTTTAACAAGTTTTGAAGCGCCCAATATCATATTGTTAACCCTAGTCACTACATTATAGAGCAGGTCTCTAGAACTTATTTATCTAGCAAAATTAAAACTATAAAGTTTCACTGAACAACATTCAGTAGACTCCATTGAATAGCAGCTACCTATTTCCTTCACCTCCGCCGATGTCCCTGACAACCACTATAGTATTCTCTGCTTCTACAACTTTGACTATTTTAGATGCTGCATGTAAGTGGGATCATATGACATTTGTTCAGTGACTGACTTATTTCACTTCACAAAATGTCCAAGTTTCATCCATGTTGTCACAAATGGTAGGATTTCCTTCCTGTTTAAGACTGAGTGATATTCCATTGTCTGTATAGACCATGTTTTCTTTATGCATGTTCATTGCAAATATTATTCACATTACGGACACATAAATTATTCTCATATCTTAGTTATTGTGAATAATATTTGCAATGAACAAGAGAGTAGAAATATTTCTTCCAGACATCAATTCAAGGACGGAAACAGTGGCTCACACCTGTAATCCCAGCACTTTGGGAGGCCGAGGTGGGCAGATCATGAGGTGAAGAGATTGAGACCATCCTTGCCAACATGGTGAAATCCCGTCTCTACAAAAACACAAAAATTAGCTGGGCACGGTGATGTGCACCTGTAGTCCCAGCTACTTGGGAGGCTGAGGCAGGAGAATCACTTGAACCTGGGAGGAAGAGGTTGCAGTGAGCCGAGATTGTGCCACTGCACTGCAGCCTGGTGACAGAGAGAGAGACGCCATCTCAAAAAAAAAAAGGTATCAATTCAAGACTGTTATCAGTTATTTTGAATATATACCCAGAAGAGTGATAGAGTACATGGTGGTTCTAATTTTAATTATCTGAGGAACCCCATGCTGTTTTCCTGAGGTGCTGCACCATTTATATTTTCAATAGTGTACAAAATTTCTAATTTCTCCACATCTTTGTCAACATATTTTGTGCTTTTTTGGTTAACAGCCATCCTAACAGTTGTAAAGTGATAATCTGATTGTACTTTTGATTTGCATTTCCCTAACAATAATATTTAGCATCATTTAATATACTTGTTGGCAGTTTCTATGTGTTTTTTTTACAGTGTTTATTCTCTCTGGTACTTACAATATTTTATTTTTTTTCCCTTGCTTTTTGTTTTGTTTTGTCTTACAAGACCAATATTTTCTTTTTTATTCTATTTTTGAGGATTTATCATGTCAGATCCTTCTTAGTTTTATCTTGCATTTTAAAAATATTTAATTTATTGGAATTCCAGTTTCTTGGCATTCACAATGTGTGCATGTGTACATATTTACAGACACATATGTGTTTGTCTGAATATACAGTGGTCCTTTCCCATTAAAAAAGTAAGATGAGTGTCTATATATTGGCCCTACACTGGTTCATTTCTAATTATCATTGTCCTCCTTTTAAGGTTCATTTTATATACTGACCATTTAATAAGAAATAAAAAGTGGGAGTGTTTAGACATTGGACAAAAGAAGAACTTGGATTTAGATATAGTATCCTAGGATACATGCTCTCAAGTTACATAATGTTCATATTGGGCTCTCAGCCATCTGAATTTTTTACTTTCAAGTCATCATGAAACTTTGCATGAAGCTGTGTGGACTATAAATTGTTCATGTTATGATAATACCATATATCTTCCCTGGTCTGGATCTGTATCCATGTAATTGTCATGTACACATGACAACGTAAATGCCACCCTCATGATCCCCATCTTGCCACCATACTGTCTTCCTGAGCTGTTGCTCCATTTTACATCCCATTTTACATGCCACAGACTGCTTTATCAAAAAGAAGATGATGAACCCATGGGATCACATTGATCCCCATCTTCTCTAACTCTCCACCATTGTTATTAAATGCAGAGTTCAGACGTACTTTCTTGTTTTGTTTCCTTATTTTTACTTATTTGCTTAACTAACATTGTCACAAATTTCTTAAAGTTTTTATTAGATGTTTATATTTTCTCTTTCCTGTTATCATTAGTTTTCTTGACCTTTTATTTTAATGATTTATTTTAATAATTTACTTATTTGTAAGTTTCTGTGCATGTCCATATGTCATAAACATTATAAATATTTCCCAATTTATCATTTTCCTTTTAATTTTCATAGTTTTCTTTTTGTACGTTTGTATTAGAAGTTTTTGAAATCAAGTGGCAAGTGCCAATATAATAGTTTTCTGTTGTCTTTATGCTTAAAAAAGGACTTTTTCATCCTGAAATGAAAAAATTATTTACTATAGTTTACTACTTCTAAATTTTCTTTTCTGGACATAGATTTGGTTTGGATATTGTTTAAAATCTGTGACAAAATATGTTCACCTTTGTCACAGTCTCTGTGTTTTTTCATATATCACTACATTTGAGAGGGATTTTGCAAAACTCATGGCTTGAAATTTGGTTTGTTTCTAAGTATATGGTAAATAGAGGTTTTTTTTTAAATATCTTACTGCATTTTATTTGTAGTATGGTTACAGAGAAGAAAGGAACATTGAGTTTTAACTATATTTACCCAGATGTCTATAAGATTAAACATTTTAAATTACAGGTTGGACCTACATAAAAAATGAACTTGAAAGAAATTCATTTTGAATTACACTTTGAGAAGTTTTTGTCTTTGGTTTATCTTGTTAAGACAGAAAGCTCTATCTACTTTATATCCAGATTGCACCTTCAGAAAAGGTGGTTTATGTGCCGAATGACTGATTAGAGGGACAGGGCATTCAGCACGCACAGCATGATTGCTTTATTTTGTTGTGTTTTTCTATTCCTGTGAAAGACGACCCTGAAACTTAGTGACGTGTTGTTTTTTAAAATTCTGTGTTCGACAATACAGGCAGTTCTTTGCTAATCTTTCTCGAATCACTCATATGGCTGCAGTCTTCCGCCAGCACTGGAAGATTCAAGGCAACCTTAGGTACTTTGCTTCCAGTTGGTGTAAGACGTCAGCTGAGCACTTTCTGTTCTCAGCCTCCAGTAAGCTAGAGTGGGTTTTCACAACATGGTGTTCTCAAAGGGTAAGAGAGGAAATACGGCTTTTTAAAACTTAGATTGTTGACTTTGTCTGTTATTTTATTCACGTTCTAATTGTCAAAGCAAATTATAAGTAAAGCATAGATTCAAGGCAGGAGGATAAATAAACTACACTTTTTGATGAGAACAATGACAAAGTCATGGTGCAAAGGGTCATGGAACCAGGGAGGCATTATTCATTGGAGGTCTTTAATATAACATAAGGCTAAGCCAGGAATTTTCCTAACAGGCGTAGTCATCATTACATTTAATGATGATGTTCATATTATATTAGTTTTCCTAGATTAAGAAATCTTCTTGCTCTAACAAAGAAGGCTGAGTTTATGGTTTTAACTTTCTGAAACACTTCAGAGATGAAATCATCTTAAATCATCAACCAGAAAGTGTTTAATGATGATCAGTAAATCACTCCATGTCATTCCCAAATCAGTACTCTGACAAAATTAGATTAATACTGCAACCATTTACTCAATGATTACTTAGTGCCAAGTTCTCAGATAGGCATTTAAAATAATTATCTCTTTAAAATTGACAACATCCCTATGAAGTCTATATTATTATCCTGAAAAATATCAGACCTGGAAATTAATATACAGTCTACTGATTATTCCATACTTAGTAAACAAGGGAAATATACTTTAAGCCTAGATCTCTTTGATTATAAAGATTGTACTCTTAAAGGCTATGCTATAGTCCCCAACAAATATCTTAAGCGGTTCATTGAAATTTCAAATTCTTACCAGGGTTTTATTTATTCATACATCTCTTTATGAATGGTGAGTTAGTCTGCATTTCACCTTGTGTCCTCGATCACCTCACTGTTACCACCTGAGACATGGATCACTGCCTGCGAAAGTTTGACCTGCTGACCCTCATTCAAAACGGAGGAATGAATGCTCCCTCACACCATTACAGGGTTTCAAGTGGGCTAGGGATGGCCGTTGGCTGACCCAGACTCCCAGTTTTTCCACATATTTATTCTTCTAAGTAGCACATTAGTGGATAATTACCATTGTTAAGAGAATGTTTTTTTTTTTCTTTTTTATTGCATTTTAGGTTTTGGGGTACATGTGAAGAACATGCAATATAGTTGCATAGGTAGACACGTGGCAGTGTGATTTGCAGCCTTCCTCCTCTTCACCTATATCTGGCATTTCTCCCCATGCTATCTCTCCCCAACTCCTCAGCCCCTGCTGTCCCTCCCCTATTCCCCCTAACAGACCCCAGTATGTAGCACTCCCCTCCCTGTGTTCATGTGTTCTCATTATTCAACACCCGCCAATGAGTGAGAACATGAGGTATTGGCCAATATCCATGATGAACATAAATGCAAAAATCTTCAATAAAATACTGGCAAGCTGATTGCAACAGCACATCGAGAATGGTTTTAAGACTGGAAAAATCTTTAAGTTCCAGGGGCCCAGAGTAAATGCTATTAATAGGTAATTCCCTTTTTGTCTTCCCTGGATAGGGCCACCCAGCACAAAATTAACATGAGTAAACAGAGTGGAGACAAAGGGAAGTGGGGTAAGGCGTTTGATCAGTCTCTATCTCTTTCCTATGCTAATGTTAATGAGGCAGCTGTCGTCAACCTGCCTCAGTAAAACCTTTTGGCCTTCCAAAAGGTTTGTGATTACAATCTTTATTTTTTCCTAATAATTAATATCTTTAATATTTTGCCAGCCACCCCGAGTGAATAGCAACATCACCTGAGAACAACTCATGAAAAAATTTCAGAAATTTTTTATGAAAAATTTTTCAGTAAAACAGATTCCACAAATTATAAAGTATGCTAAAATGCTACAATAATCAAATGAATTTAATGTTTTTACAAAGTAGGCAGATTGCACAGGGGAATAAAATGAAAGCCCACAAGTAAATTGTCCCAAATGTAAGAAATTTATACATAATTAAGACAGGTTTTAGAAGAGTTAGGAAGAAAGAATTATCCTATAATGTCGAATAATTTGTTCTACCACAATTTTAACTGTTTTTTTAAAAAAATATGTTTTATTTTTACATGATAAGACATACCAAAATTAGTAGAGCATAATGGGTCACACCTCTAATCCCAGCAATTTGGGAGGCCAAGATGGGAGGGTCCTTTGAGCTCAGAAGTTAAAGACCAGCCTGGGTAACATAGTGAGAACTCATCTCTATTAATTAAAAAATAATAGTAATAATAAAGGACATATCAAAATTATTTAGAATAAATTAATGTTTTAAATACGTAGAATAAATTTTAGAAAAATGTATTTTAGGTTTTGTTATGGGAAACACTTTGTAAGCATAAAATCAGTTGAAATTAGTTAGACTTAAAATGAAAACATTACTAGATTTTGCACATATGGGTATGTTAGAAAATGTGTTCGTTTATTAGCAATCAAAGAAACACAAAACAAAATTTGGTTCAACTTTAGGTTTGAACTTTGCAGAATTATATAAGATATTTGTATTTCTATGACTAGGAAGAGAGTGAGAAACAGCAATATAAGAAAAAAGTTGGTGGGAAATTAAAATGGTGTACCCTTCTTGATAGTAGTTTGCATCATATGCCAACATCTTTTTTTTATGATGTGTTTCATTTTATATATATATATATATACATACATATATATTGCATTTTAGGTTTGGGGGTACATGTGAAGAACATGCAAGATTGTTGCATAGGTACATACATGCAGTGTGGTTTGCTGCCTCCATCCCCATCACCTATCTCTCCCATTTCTCCCCATGTTTCCCTCCCCAACTTCTCACTCCTTGCTGTCCCTCCCCTAGTTCCCCCCAATAGTCCCCAGTATGTGATGCTCCCCTCCCTGTGTCCATGTGTTCCCATTGTTCAACACCTGCCTATAAGTGAGAACATGCAGTGTTTGATTTTCTGTTCTTGTGTCAGTTTGCTGAGAATGATGGTTTCCAGGTTCATACATGTCCCTACAAAGGACACAAACTCATCATTTTTTATGGCTGCATAGTATTCTATGGTGTATATGTGCCACATTTTCCCTGTCCAATCTATCATTGATGGGCATTTAGATTGGTTTTAAGTCTATGCTATTGTAAACAGTGCTACAATGAACATTCATGTGCATGTGTCCTTATAATAGAATGCTTTATAATCCTTTGGATATATAGCCAGTGATGGGATTGCTGGGTCAAATGGAATTTCTAAGTCCTTGAGAAATCACACTGTCTTCCACAATGGTCAACAGTGTAAAATTGTTCCTATTTCTCCAGATCCTCTCCAGCATCTGTTGTCTCCAGATTTTTTAATGACTGCCACCCTAACTGGCATGAGATTGTATCTCAATGTAGTTTTGATTTGCATTTCTCTAATGACCAGGGATGATGATCATTTTTTCATATGTTTTTGGGCTCATATATATCTTCTTTTATAAAGTGTCTGTTCATATGCTTTGCCCACTTTTGAACGGGCTTGTTTTTTTTTTCTTGTAAATCTGTTTTAGTTCTTTATAGATTCTGGATCTACCCCTTTGTCAGATGGGTAGATTGCAAAAATTTTTTCTCATTATGTTGGTTGCCAATTCACTCTAATGACAGTTTCTTTTGCTGTGCAGAAGCTCTGGAGTTTAATTAAGTCCCATTTGTCTCTTTTGGCTTTTGATGCCAATGCTTTTGGTGTTTCAGTCATGAAGTCCATGCCTATGTCCTGAATGGTTTTGCCCAGATTTTCTTGTAGGATTTTTATGGTGTTAGGTCTTATGTTTAAGTGTTTAATCCATCTGGAGTTAATTTTAGTGTATGGTGTCAGGAAGAGGTCCAGTTTCTGCTTTCTGCACATGGCTAGCCAGTTTTCCCAATACCATTTATTAAACAGGGAATCCTTTCCCCATTGCTTGTTTTTGTCAGGTTTGTCAAAGATCAGATGATTGTAGATGTGTAGTGTTGCCTCCGTGGCCTCTGTTCTGTTCCACTGGTCTATATATCTCTTTTGGTACCAGCACCATGCTGTTTTGATTACTGTGGCCTTGTAGTATAGTCTGAAGTCAGGGAGTGTGATGCCTCCAGCTTTATTCTTTTTGCTTACAATTGACTTGGCTATGTGGGCTCTTTTTTGGTTCCATATGAAGTTTAAGGTGGTTTTTTCCAGTTCTGTGAAGAAGGTCATTGGTAGCTTGTTGGGGATAGTGTTGAATCTGTAAATTACTTTGGACAGTGTGGCCATTTCCATGATATTGATTCTTCTTAACCATGAGCATGAAATGATTCTCCATCTGTTTGTGTCCTCTCATTTCGTTGAGCAGTGGTTTGTAGTTCTCCTTCAAGAGGTCCTTTATATTCTTTGTAACTTACATTCCTAGGTATTTTATTATCTTTGTAGCAATTGTGAATGGCAGTTCATTCTTGATTTGGCTCTCTTTAAGTCTGCTATTTGTGCATAGGAATGCTTGTGATTTTTGCACATTGATTTTGCATCCTGAGACTTTGCTGAAGTTGCTTATCAGTTTCAGGAGATTTTGGACTGAGATGATGGGGTCTTCTAAATGTACAATCATGTCATCTGCAAATAAACATCTTTTTGTAAATTTTTTTGCCTTGCTAAAAAATAAAATTTTTCTGAAAAAATGATGGAGACTTTTGTTCTTCAAAAATAAGTTTAGATAAGTAAATTATAGCATTTTCAGAGAGATAATTTACTGCTCATTCACTAAAAATTCCAGTGAAGAATATTTACAATTTTAGAAAATGATGGTAATAAATTATAAAATAAAAATTAGGTATATATCTTAGCAATACAGTTGACTCTTGAACAACACTGTTTTGAACTGTGCAAGTCCACTTATATGCAGATGTTTTAAAATAAAACTTACACTGGGTGTGCCTGTCTCTCCTGATCCCCTTCCATTTCCTCTACCTCCTTTGACTCTTTCACCCATGAAACAGTAAAATCAAACCCTTCTTTCCCTCCCTTTTCTCAGTCTACTCAAAGACAATATGACAAAGATAAAAACTTGTCTGATTATCCACTTCCCCTTCATGAATAGTAAATATATTTTATCTCCCTTATGATTTTTGTAATAAAATTTTCTTTTCTCTGTCTTACTTTATTATAAGAAAACAGTATGCAATATATAACCACGTGCAAACTTTGTGTTAATCCACTGTTTATGTTATTGGTAAGGATTTGGTCAACTGTTGGCTATTAGTAGTTAAGTTTTGGGGAAGTCAAAAATTATGTCCAGTATGCAACTGTGAGGGGGTCAGTACTCTTACCCGCCACTTTGTTCAAAGGTCAATTGTAATTTAGTCTTTATTTTGTAAGCAAATAGATATTAATCTTAGAAGAATATGCATATGTTATTGTTAATGAATCTTTTTTAAGGTAATTTTTATCTTCTAGTTTTTGTTTTTTGCACTATTCTATATTTATTAAGTACTATCATATGTTTATTCATGGGAAATATTGAAAATATTTTGCAAACAAAATGCCACTGGGACAGACCAGTAAACACCACCAATCAGAGTCGGCATTACTATAAACCAACACTATTACTGCTATAATGTGACTACTAACTGCAAATCAGCAATGTGTGTACATCATAACGTCAACTATCAGAAGAAAAACGCAGCTAAAGTTATAATATGAAACAGTGCATAGGAAGATATACATAGGATTGTGACCCATAAAAAGGGAAAAGGTGTTTAATCCACATGGAATAATTACAAAGCATAAACTTGATAGAGATAAAAATAGAATGTTAAAAAAAAGGGTCTATTTAAGACATCCAATATCGAACTAAAACAAGCTTTGGAGCAAGAAAGAAAGTCAGAAAGTGGTGGAAATTAATTGTAAAATAAATGATAGGTGAACATTTATTAGATGACCAAGAATAATGAGAAGGTAGATCATCAGAAAGAAAACCCAAAACCAAGTAAGCAAAAGGAAAAAATCAAGGTAGCAGCAATCTTTTCATTGGCAACAAAAGATAAAGGATTCAGTAAGTCAATGCCTTCATATCTGAAGGAAAACTTACTCTGAACAAGAATTTTACACTTAAATACATTACAAGAAAATAAGACTATTTCCTTTGTACTACAATGGAAAGAGTGACTCTCCGGACTGTAATTGAGAAAATTATCTGACACTTTATTTTAATAAAGAAGAATATGAAGGCCTGGAGTGGTGACTCACACCTGTAATCCCAGCAATTTGGGAGACTTAGCCGGGTGGATTGCTTGAGCTCAGAAGTTCAAGCCCAGCCTGGCAACTTAGTAAAATCCTGTCTCCACCAAAAATACAATAACTTAGCCAGCCATAGTGGTGGGCATTTGTAATCCCAGCTAGTGGGGAGGCTGAGGCAGGAAGATTGCTTGGGACTAGAAGGCGGAGGTTGCAGTGAGCTGAGATTGTGCCACTGCACTCCAGTCTGGAAGACAGAATAAGACCCTGTCTAAAAAAAAAAAATGGAAGGAAGGAAGGAAGGAAAGAAGGAAGGAGAGAGAAAGAAGAAAGAAAGACAAAAGAAAAGTTAACATGTGGGATATAAGAAGTGGTGGAAGTAGGGGCCGGGCGCGGTGGCTCAAGCCTGCAATCCCAGCACTTTGGGAGGCCGAGGCGGGTGGATCACAAGGTCATGAGATCGAGACCATCCTGGTCAACATGGTGAAACCCCATCTCTACTAAAGATACAAAAAATTAGCTGGGCATGGTGGCATGTGCCTGTAATCCCAGCTATTCGGGAGGCTGAGGCAGGAGAATTGCCTGAACCCAGGAGGCGGAGGTTGCGGTGAGCCAAGATCGCGCCATTGCACTCCAGCCTGGGTAACAAGAGCGAAACTCCGTCTCAAAAAAAAAAAAAAAAAAAAAAAAAAAGAAGTGGTGGAAGTAAACCAGGAGAGTTAATGAAAATAAATAGTAATAAGGCATTAATTGATCCCAATCTGAACAGACGGCTCCAAAAACTTTTGGGGGCACAAAAATTGGAGGGATTTTACTGAAACGTAGAAATAGCTAAAAACCGACAGTATGTTAAGAATATAGTAAAGAAGACATACTTTTTTTATTAAAGACCACAAGAAGAAAAGAACAGAAAAAGAAGAAAGGAAGAAAGGAAGGGAGAAATAATTTAAAATTCAAAATTTCCGAAGTAAAAAGAAAAAACAATGATTAAAATGTGAAGTTAACTAAAAACTAAATGATAACATGCATATGAGCAATTTTTAAAATGTAAATCCATGGGTTCAAATTAACTTTGAAATGTAACTGAAATTTTAATATTGGAAGTAAGGAAAATGTTATATAAAACTAGGTGCCTTTGTTTAAAGAGTAGTTTATATACTCATAAAAATACAATGTTTATTGGTTTTAACTTTTAGACTCAAACTACAGGTAGCAGATAGGCAAAATATACAGCATAGGGTACAGCTGAAAAACTGGGAGGTGGCAGGACAGAATCCAAGGAAAAGTTTTAGGCATTAACATGTTCACTTTATGTATGAGAATCAAAGCTGATGGAAAATGGTGATTTAGGAATATTATCTAAAGTTATGGCTGGCGACGTGGCTCACGCCTGTAATCCCAGCACTTTGGGAGACCAAAATGGGCAGATCACCTGAGGTCAGGAGTTTGAAACCAACCTGGCCAACATGGTGAAACCCCATCTCTACTAAACGCACGTGCACACACACACACACACACAGTCAGACATGGTGGTGCATGCCTGTAGTCCCAGCTACTCAGGAAACTGAGTTGTAAGAATTTTGAACTGGGAGGCAGAGGTTACAGTGAGCTGAGATCACACCACTGTGTGATCATATATATATATATGAAATAAAAGTTACATGTAAAAGTAGTAGAATACAATCAATTATACAAACAAATTTTTCAGAAGGGATTGAGGGAAGTGGAGGTTGAAGAGTGGGAATTAAAGCTTTACCTTTCCAAACTGAACATCCATATAGGAATTGGAAAAGTAATTATATAATAAGTTTTCTTTTATAATTAAAGAAGTAACTGTCAATGTAACTAAAATGAGAACAAATTAAAATGTTTATCTCTAGGAAGTGTCACTGAAAATGAGATAAGTGAAGTTAAGAGCTGTTTCAGTATAAGCACCAAAATTTTGATGTTTCGTTACATATATATATTAGATTGATAAAGGTTTAAAAATAGGTTTAGATTGGAAGCGCATGAAAGCACCTGATATCTTGATTTGATGCTTGGTTTCAGAGTTTCAAGCACTTATACAAGTAATAATTTGTCTCTTACATTAAAGCAAATTATCTTATTTTAAAATTAAAACCATTTATCCTGCCTTCTGCTATTTCGTTACCTTTCCCTATAGTTGACAATGTCAAATGGCTTTTCTTTGGTCTATATTAAGAAATAGGAGAAAGTACAATACATATTGATGAGCTCTTAGAGTAAGACAGAATTCCTAAAAATATAATAGAGTTGCACTGATATCCCTTTATTTCCCATATATCTTTGCAAACATAAAGGCAAATTAAAATTTACTCACATATTTTTGAATAAAACATTCAGTCTATGAAGAAACAGATGAGTTACAATTAATGCACAACAACGGTGTATACGAAGTTAAATGAATTATATGCAATGTGTACTTCTCCCAGAAAGCAAAGGTCTGCACAAAATAAAAATGGAGCGTAATCGAACAGGTCTCTCTAAAACTGTAATTGTACCATGGTCTGAAGTACTTGCCAATAGCAGTTCTCATTCTGAACATTTATTTCGACATCCAATTGTATGTCTTCACCCTTCTCAATAGATTTAGTAGGCACTTTTTTCCACACACAGTTTCTGCAATTAAATTATGACCATAAATTGTCAGTATGGGGCAAAATTTTTCAAGGGCATCAATAAGTGCATAATTGAATTTCAAGGTAATGGCCAAAATGGCCAAATATAAAAATAATCAGCCAAATAAAGGAGTAATTAGATTCCATGCCTGTAAAAATGCAGGTGCAAAATGTTATGCTGCATCTAAATCTCAGAAAAAGTTTGGCTTTTCATATCAAATTAAGTTGATAGTCAATAATTTGATATAGCATTGAAGAATATTATGGAGAAATATAAATGTAAAATATAAGTTTATCTCCAGTAGAGACCAACCTCACATATGTTCATCACAACCACATTTGAAGAATTCTATACTAAGTCTCAAAATAATTATGTCAATTGAAATACTTTCTCATAAAGAAATGCTTTAAGAAACTGCCTGCTTAGGAGGAACAGAAGAAACAATTATGTACCTAAAATTGGAAACCTGGTACAAATAATCTTTTATTATATTATCATAAAATCTGAAGTCTGCATTATATAAACACAGATTATTATTCCATTAGCCAGATCTTCCTGTATTGGTGAACATGACAAGAATTGTTAATGCTGAGTATAACAAAGACTTGCATATATTTTATAGAACTAAGATTATTTTTAATTCAGTAAAATAGCTGCCTTCAACTATTATTTACAAAATAGATAATGAAGTACTTATTTGCCAATTTCAGACATTTAGGAAATATTGTCTGAGATTTTCTCTGCACAATTGAGTATGCAAATGTTCTATCAAATAACTAGTAAAATGTAAAATACATACTAATCTTAGGCCATGGCTTTTGTTGCCTTAAATAATGATAGACCTAAATAAAACAACTATTTTCATTTGCAATTGAGATAACAAAAAATGCAAATTGCCTGAATAAAGATTTTATAATTGGACCCAGAATTATTTAGGTTCTTAGAACTGTTTTGGGATCTGCAGTTTGCTTGTTAAATAATGGATAATCTTACTGCAGATATTGTTCCTGGTTATATTGTTTTATATATCAACAAACAAAATCAAATTGCTAAGTAATCAGCTCAATAATATCTGTGAGCTGAGAACGCCTGTTCTCAAAACTAAAGTGAACTTATTTGACAAAGCGAGAGTTCTTGACCATGCAGGAATATATAGACTCTATTTTTGTTTGTGGAAGAGAAAAGAATATTAGAATAATAGTTAGTAGTTTCTTTTCCTAGAAAGGGAAATAATGTGAAATAAGAAGATTCTATTATATTTAGTAAAAACCACTGTGACAGATTATATGCCATAAAATATAAATGATAAAGCTTTCCATGAAAAAATCAATGGTACTCTATATATCAGTGTATTGACAGTGAGTATACTTTTGATCATTTTAAAAGGTAGATAATAATAATTTCTATATTTCTATAAAGTGATCTACATTTTCAAATGAAGAACTGCGACATAGAGAAGTAATGACACTTGGCAATGACAAACAGTTCGTAAATGGCAAAGGTGACTAGGAAGGCCAGTTCCCTCCCAATCCTATGAAAAGCCTGCACTGGATTTTAAGTATTTTTAATCAAAAATAATAGAGGCCACTTAAAACATATAATTTTCCCTATCAGAAATGCCACATATATACTTAAAATAATATTTTAATATTTTGCCTGTCATATTACTATTTTTACTGACGAGATTATAGTGCAATTTGATGTTTTAATAAAGCTCCAATTTAACAGTTACAGGAACCTAGCAAGCACATAATAACAAACCCAGCAGGGAGCAGTTCTTTCTTCTTAATTATTATTCCTGTGAAAGTCAGTAGAACATAACTGAATTTAAGAAAGATATTTTTACCAAATTAAGTCATATGTTGATAAAGTGTTTTCTTTTTTATACTGAACATTTTGTATTTTGAAAAATAAGTGCGATTCATCTTCCAATCTAAGGTATTATAGTTGTTCAGTTTCATCCCCTGTGATTTGTGCCTCTTATTATGTCACAGTTTGCTTTTGTGTTGCCCTTTTTATTGTTTTGATTTATGATTTCTTACTATTCAAACATAATATATTCTTAGATTCTTCCATATTGGCAATCTCATATAGTAAGCATTTCTAGGAATTTTAAATGTTTAATTCACATGCTTTCTTTTTCAATGATATTAGGTCACTAGTTTTGAATTCTCATCTTTTACATGGCCATTTCTTAAGATTATTTAAATATATATCCCCCATCTCTAGCCTTTTTTTCTTTTTTTTTTTTTAAACTGAGTCTCACTCTGTTGCCCAGGCTGGAGTGCAATGGTGCCATATCAGTTCACTGTGACCTCCATCTCGCAGTTTCATCATGGTGTCCAGGCTGGTCTTAAGCTTCTGGCATCAAGTGACCTGCACACCTTGGCATCCAAGAGTGCTGGGATCACAGGCATGAGCCACAGCACCGGGCCATGTGAATTCTTCTTTGTAATTAGTTGTTTGAGGAAATAACCAAACAAAAGAAAAAGCCTACATCTAGTTTATAGAGTACATTTGTTTTTCACTCCAACTAGATGTGAGTTATGAGCAATGATCCTGCATTAATATGTCGATAGTGACCAACCCTGTAATCAGTAGTCAGAAACCTGAAAAGATCAAAATTAGAAGTTTTTTGGTTTTTTTTATCCCTGTTTGTGTAAATAAATGGATAAGAGTAATGTAAGTTGACTTATTGGAATGGGTACAGAGAGTGTAAATATTTATGCATAACAGAAATGCTTGCAAAGTGCTAAAAAGAAAATTAGAAATAATCAGGAGCACTATGACCCACCATGAGGCTGTTATTCAGTTTCTTTGTCTAGTATGGCAAGCCTTGTTCAACACAGCCATATTAAAAAAAAATGATAGTAGGTATGGAGGTTACATATGTATTCAAAATTTAGGAGTTCCTTCTTTGGTTTTAATGCATTCTCTCCAAAATTATGGTGTCACCCATGTGTTGGTATGAAGGGGTGGAACCTGCATGAGAGGTGATTAGGCCATGAGGGCAGCATCCACCTTACTGGCATTAAGGCTATTTTAAAGGGTACTTCTCGCAGTGTCCACTTAGTTTACACTTCTGCCTTCTGCTATGTAAAGATAAGGCAGAAAGGCCTCAGCAGACAGGATGTGTGAGTGCATCGAGCTTGGACTTCCCAGTGAAGCGAGAAATGAATTTCTGCGTTTTTATTAATTACCCAGTCTCAGATATTTCATTACAATAGCACAAGTGGAATAAGATATTCCCTATCACTGACATGACCACCACTTCAAAGTGTATCTATTTTTCCGAGAGCAGAGATTAAGTCTATGCTATGGCAAAGTTTACCACAGACACCAGTAAGTCACCCAGAGGCAGATTGCTTATATTGACCTTTTGCATCATAGATAGTGTTTTTATCCCAAATAGAAAAGATATTCACTCTGAACATCTTCCTTCCTGGAATGCTATATCATAGTCACCAATTATGGACTTCTAGCATGTGTTTACTATTTCAATATCATAGAAAGTATTGCTTCTCTCCAAGAAAATTAGTTTTCATTAAAATACTGTATCAGTGGTCTCAAACTTATATAATTTATTGCCTTTAAAATATATTTCATTATCTAAAAGCTGTTGGCCTTCATAAAATGTTGGAATTGCCTATTGAATACTCAGTTTAGGTTCTAGGTAGGAGACTACCCTGTAGGTTTGGAATAATCTTCCATAAGATGATATAAGGGTTCTGAAACACTGACAACATTTTGGTTCTGTTTTTCATTGTCATTGTTGTTGTTGCCAGAATACAGAGGCCTAGAAATCAAGTGATTGGTGTATATGAAAAATATCACTGCTGTGCATCACAAATTTGGGCACATGGTCAGATTGTGCATTCTACCACTTTTGATCTTTGGAAGGACCATGTTGCCTTCACAATAAAATAAAAATTGAAATGATATGTATTAGTTCCAAGTGGATATTTAAGAGCCAGGTTGTCATAGCACTCTTTCAGTTCTGTGTTATCATCAGCAGTAATTGAGATGATAGCCGCCCCCTGAGTCTGTTTCCCAGGGTGATGATAAGAGAACAGAGCTTCAGCCAATCTGTGACAGACATGTAAAAGGAGTGACAAGGAAACCTTTGTTGTTTTAAACCACTGAGCAACTGAGATTTACAAGTTTGTACCATATTATAACATGGATCATCTGAGAGATTAAAATACATTGTAGCAATGAGTAGGCACTGAGAGAGAGAGAGAGAGAGAGAGAAAGAGAGAGAATATATGTAGCATATATATATATATA
Source organism: Callithrix jacchus (assembly GCF_049354715.1). Taxonomy (NCBI): domain Eukaryota; kingdom Metazoa; phylum Chordata; class Mammalia; order Primates; family Cebidae; genus Callithrix; species Callithrix jacchus. Next base: position 72,716,201 of record NC_133514.1, on the reverse strand, counting down.
ATTGCCAATTACATATGTATATATTATATGTACATATTTGTATATGTTTGTGTGTTCTGTATAATTATATATGTTTATATACGTATATACACACACATATACAATTTACAACACTATCGTGCTTGTTTGTTTGGCAGCAAGTAAACAGTTCTCAGTAACTGAAAGGATGGTGACCCTATAAATGCAGCTGTGAATCATTTGAAAATATTGCTTCTGATGATTTTGAAATTCAATCATATACATAATAAGTTATACTCTAAGGCAAAAAGCCTTATAACAGGATGGTAGTACTGTGTGTTGGCGGCTGTCACCTGAACTTGAAAATGTAGTACAGAAGAGAGATGAACTCAGAAATTCCTGGTAGTATACAAGGCAGGAATAAACTGGAATAGGGAAAGTTCAGAAATTTTGAAACCTGTACTTGTAGAAGAGAATTCTTTTTTCAATGTCAGCTGCTAAGCATTAAATCTAAGAAAGCCTTTAGTTTAAAAGGCAAGTTGAAACTAAACCTCCTGGCAAGGTTCAAATCAAGAGGATGTGAGCATGTGATGTATTAATGTACACCAGATAAAGGCCTTACTAAGAGTAAACCACTAATTAAATTCATTAAATTGGAAAAAATGTCTTTAAAAAGTGATTAAAGATGCTGTTCTCCCACCAAAACCTGAAAGGATAGGTGTGCCTGGAATTAAATCAAGAAAAAGAAACAAAAATTAAATTAATTAATTAAACAGCAAGAGTAAGAAATTTAACTGGAAAAGAATGTGACCATGGTTATTGGCACGTGGAGCTGACTACAATAAAATATATGAGGCTAATAAAATTTTTGACTGTCAAAACCCCCACCATCCTAGATTACAAGACAGCAACACTTGAGACTTAGCACAAGCATGGGCTGACAGCCTTCTCAAGCAGGAAGAGAAATGAGATGTCAGCTCAACACCAGAAAAAGACATGGTATGAAGAAAGTGAAATGTATGAGTTTATACCACATAGTGACCTAGGTCATCCCAAGAAATTAAAATACATTGTAACAACATGTAGGTATTGCCCCCCTCCCCGCCATTTTATTTATTTATTTATTCTTTTTTTAGAGTCAGGGTCTTCTGCTATTGCCCAAGCCAGAGAGAAGTGGCATGACCACAGCTCACTGTAGCCTTGAACTCCTGGGCTCAAGCAATCCACCTGCCTCAGCCTCTCGAGTACCTAAGATTACACTTGTGTGCCACCATGCCAGGCTAAATTTAAAATTTATTTTTGTAGAGACAGGGTCTTGCTATGTTGCCTGGGCTCGTCTCCGTCTCCCAGCCTCAAGTGATTCTCCTGCCTCAGCCTCCCAAACTGCTGGCATTGCAAGTGTGAGCCACTGTACCTGGGTCAGACATAATATATCTATAAATGTATAAGTATATATAAATAAATAAATACAGACACACATATAAGAACAATATGTAGGACCTTCTTCAGTGCTTCTCATGAGAGTCCATATCCTTGTTCTCCATAAAAACCATGTGTGGGAAAGTAGCTTGTCTTTTTAGTTCTCTGATTCCCAAAGGCAATCTGATAAAAATCTGGTACAGAGATATTTTTGCATCAGTTCCTGATAGAAAGACTATTCGAAATTGTTCAATAATGCCAGCTCTTGAGACTAATACTTTGCAGAAATAAGAATTTGTGGGCCGGGTGCGGTGGCTCACGCCTGTAATCCCAGCACTTTGGGAGGCCGAGGCAGGTAGATCACGAGGTCAAGAGATCGAGACCATCCTGGTCAACAAGGTGAAACCCCATCTCTACTAAAAATACAAAAAATTAGCTGGGCACGATGGCACGTGCCTGTAATCCCAGCTTCTCAGGAGGCTGAGGCAGGAGAACTGCCTGAACCCAGGAGGCGGAGGTTGCGGTGAGCCGAGATCCTGCCATTGCACTTCAGCCTGGGTAACAAGAGCGAAACTACGTCTCAAAAAAAAAAAAAAAAAGAATTTGTGGTAGTTTTATCTGGGGAAGTAGTGAGTGTATCTTGCATGTGGAAGGAAAAAGAAATCCAATATTTTGTTATCAGGACGGCAGACTATGATCTTCCTGGTTCTGTTCACCCCATACATATTTCCAGTTCAGCTCTTATTTATGCAGTAGGATTATACTTTCCTGACTCTTTAGAAATAATATATAATTTTCTTTGGTATGTAAAATATGAGCAGAAATTACATATTGTCACTTCCAGGAAGAATATTTAAGAATCAGTCTTAGCATAGCTTTATCTTCTTTCCCTTGGCCACGGCATGTATTAATATAAGAGGGAGAAACTGTTCTGCCAGCACTGATACCAGAAGGAAATCCGCATGGAGGAGAGCCTCAAGCCACTCTAAGATGGTTCTTGAAAATGAGAGAGAAATGAGCATGTGTTGTCTTAAAACATTTACATTTGGGGTTTTATTGTTTCCCCAGTATCCTAGCTACTTAACTGAAATAAAGTGGCAATGCCTTAGTTCTTACACCTTATAAGGTACTCAAAATATTTGGTTCACAACACTTTAACCCTGGTCTGATGGTTCAGAGGTCTTCTATACCACTGCTTCCTGCAGGTGCACAACAGTTCCCTTGGGATGGAAGCTAAAGCTCCCAACTGGTTACATTAGTTTCCATACAATTATAGACAAAGAGACACAGAAAAGGTTCACTGTACTGGCTGAGGAGCTTAATTCAAAAGCCATGAAGAAATCAGGTTCCTTCAACACAGTGGAGACAAAAAACTCTAAGCCTGAAACTTTAAAAATTTCCTGGGAATTATCTTATGGTTTCCATATTCAGTGAAAAGTAGTTGAAAGATGACATCAAACTAAAAAATCAAGACCACTAAAAATTTAGATTTTTCAAAGTACAGGTTTAGATCACCTCAACAGGTCAAAAACTATGACCAACTTTAGGTCCTCTCCTAGCATAAAGGGAACACAGAAACAGTGGTATCGTTGCAAACAGCTGTAAGAATCAACTTGCTTATTAGTTTCTAGTTACAGAAATGAGGACTTGTGGAAGGCATGCATTTTGGCTTTCTTCCCTTTTCACATTTATTTGTACATAATAATCATTTTTTACCTGCTACTTTTCTACTACTTTACAGAAAAAGTGTTGGTTATGGTTAACGGTTTATTTTTTAGGTCATAGAATGAATATTTAGGTATCTGGATAAGAAAGGATCTAACATCACTTGGAGCCGGACGCAGTGACTGATGTACCCTTAGTTAATCTAACTTGGTAGATGAATTAGAGCATTTTTTAACCTGAGGAATGACTGCATCATGTGAGACAAAAGCAAAATGTCTCTAGTACTACTGTATGCAAATATAAGTGGTATCATGCATAAGATTGCTTAGTGTCCCCACATGAGGAGAGTGCCAGTGATTTGCCTGTTGGTTCTCAGTCCCAAGTTCCAAGTACCCCTTTCTACCTTCTCCTTTCTATCGCTAAGGACAAGAAGACTAATTATATTACTTCTTGGATTTGTGCTCAGATGTCAAGTGGCAGTTCTAAAAGCAAAAGCTGCAGCAATTTATGTAACACAACTTTATTCTTTTTATTCCTCAAACCCTAAAGCAATTACAGACATTTGAACAACATGTTTTTCATTTTACTCCTTCCACATCTCAGCACGTTAATAACCAGTCCTCTATACCAAAGCTTCTTCATTTAAACTCCGAGTAATGAAGTACTTGTTTTCCTCCTGAACACTAAAAAGTACATAACATAGATCACATTTTCACTCTAGATCAGGAATGAGACAAGGACCATCCAGTATCACTACTTCTTGTCAACACTAACTAGAAGGTTTTGCCAATAGAATATGACAAAAAAGTTAAAACAAAATCTAGAAATAAATGGAAGTGTCATTTTTCAAAAATAATATATTATTTAAGTGTATTGGCTTCACAGAAGCCAATAAGAATATAGGAAATATTATTAATAATGTATTTTAACAAGTCTGAATATTATATTAAGTTATAAATCAATTACAAAACTATAATCAGAAAGAGAAAGCCTACCTTTCTATCAATTACATAAATATAAATCTGAGATAGTTATCTAAACTTTAAAGAGAAAATTATAAGACTTTATTTTAAAAGTGTAGGAATATTTAATTAAATGGTATATTAGAAGCCTATAGCTGCTATCACCAATTATCACAAACTTAGTGGTTTACAAAGAAAATCTTTTCTCTTGCAGTTCAGAAGATAAGTCTATAAAAGGATTTTCATTAGGCTCAAATCAAGGTGTCCACAGATGGTGTTGCTTCTGGGGGAAGAATTTTTTCCATGCCCTTTCTAGTTTAAAAGGCTGCTTGTATTCCTTGTGTTACAGTTTCTAACCAGAAATTCCATCATTGTGATTTCTGTTTCAGTGGTCACCTCTCTTTCTTTCACGTCCCTGCCTCCTTTTGTCAATTATAAAGACCCTTGTGATTACTTTGGGCTCATTCTGATAACTCAGGATGCTGTAGTTTAAATGTGTACTTCAAACTTAATGAGTTGAAAAAAATTTTCATTGCAACAATGTTGGGATGTAGTATGTTTAATGGCATCATAAAGAGGGTTTGCAGGACAGGGGTCTTCTTTTCTACTCTTCGGCCAGGTGAGAACATAGTGTTCCTTGCCTCTAGAGAATGCAGCATTCAAGGCACCATTTTGGAAGCAGAGACTGAACCCTACGCTGCTAGCACCTTGACCTTTGACTTCTCAGCTTCCAGAACTGTGAGAAACAAATTTCTACTCTTTGTAAATTACCCAGTCTGTGGTACTGTAATATGAGAGCACAAATAGACTAAGATCCAGGGTAATCTCCCAAACTCAAGAACCTTAACTTATTCACAACTGCAAAGTGTCTTTTGCCATGTAATATAGCCATAAGTTCCAGCAGTTAAGACTTGGATACATGCTAGTGGTCTGCTATACATGGAGAAAGTCTATCTTCAACAATAAAAGGAGTAAAGATGGTAAACATGTTATGTCTCTGCACCTAATAATAATGATAATAACAATTATAGATTCCAATCAAATTCCTATCTAAATTTTAGTAGAAATAGGACAAGCTATTCTAACTTAAATGTAAAGGAGCAAAACACTAACAGAAGCAAAGATATATGATGAATATTATAATGGATAGAAAAACTTGTTATGAAATGAGACTTTTTTTTTCTTGAGAATAGTAGCATTTAAGAAAGTGTGGCATTAGACCTGTGCAAAAAATTACTGCAGCAATTGATTTTAAAATACAGAAAAAATGAAACTAGATCCTAATAGATCACATAAAATTCAATTTTAGAAAATTAAAGGCATCCATTTAAACCTTTGAGAAGAAAATATATCTTAAATAAGACTTTCTTAAGCAAGAAAGAAAAAATATGAATTATTAAGGAAAATATTGATTTCACCACAATAAAAGTTGTAACTTCGGTGCATCCACATTATCTTAAATGCTTTAGAGGAGTAAAGACAAGCCAGAGATTATAAGAATATATTGGCATATGTAGACCTAAAAAAATCCATAGCAACAAGATTACATAAGACTCTTCTATACTGATAAGAAAACAGTGAAAAATGAGCCAAGTATCTTAATGTATATTGAGAGAAAAATTAACCTGAAAAACCAAAAACATATTTGTAGTCTTCCTTATAAATAGTAACATGCAAATTAAACACAAAATTAAGTATAATTTGCCACCTATCAGTTAAGCAACAAATTTAAAAATCTGACAAATGTTGAAAATGTTGTGGAGCAGTAGGGACAATTGTTTTTCTATAATTAGGAGAATTAATTAAAACAATCACATTCAGTAACAATCTGACTTACTGAGTAAATGCAAAATGTAAATTCCATAAGATACAACAATTTCCTCTAAGATATATATTTTTAAGGAATCTACTCATTCGCAGGGAGACATGTAAAATAAGGTTAAATACAGTGTGCCTTATAAAACTTTAAAAAATGGAAGCAAACTGTATGGCTTCAACAGGAGAATGGATAAGCATATTATACCATATTTTGAGCCAAGCACCTGTAGTATCATAAAGGGTTGTATCATTCTATTTTTTGTTTTGCTTTCTTTCATACCACGTTCACCAATGCCTTAAGTAACAACTCTCTAAATTTTAAATAATTGCTAAACTACGTGTTTTGAATGGCTCACCAGAACGACAGTAGAAGATAGTAAGTGATTTCAACAGAAACTGGAACTCTCAATTTTTATCACAAAGAACAATGGACTTAACATTATTATTTTTTTAATTTAGGAATCATGGACTCAAAATTCAGAATTTCTGATATAAAAAAGATTTTGAAATAATGAGAACAATTCAATGTAATTGAAGAAAATGTATCATAACTGAAGAATTTAGGCACCATCATTGGAAAAAAAAAACAATATATCATCTGAGAATAGAGTGACTAGAAAAAAAAAAAGTACAACTAACCCAGAAGCAATGCATAGCTAAATGGAAAAACTAAAATTTCTAGTGCAGAAAACTCTAATACTTTTGATAGAAGTTTGATATTTTCTTTCTGAGCAGCAGTAGGGTAAACAAGGATGAAGAAAGGTTTTCAGTTTCAGTGTTTTGAGAAAGGGAAAGAGAAATAAAGCTTTGTCAGATCGGTTATCATCTTGAAACAGTAGTATGAAGTCAAATTGTGAAATGTACATTGAATAAGCAGAACTGACATCTACAAGGACGTGTGATTTAAGAAGCACTTGTGAGCAATCACATACATCCCACACAAACCAGAAGCGTATATGATCTGAGCAACAGAATGTCTTTACACAAAATAACAGAATTAGGAATATAAAATCAGTAGTAAAGCCTTGGGAAAAGAGTGTTGACTACTGGGTTCTAAAGCTTATGCTTCATTAGCTTCATGGAAATAACAACTCTGGACAAGAAACTTAGAACAACAGTTGTACAACAAGTTAAGCATTAGAAGCAATACCATCAGTCAAAAACGTAAATATTAACCACAGTTATATTCAGTATGGTACTGGCCTTTTCAGCCAATGAAGATGAAAATACAAATTGCAAACAAAATGTTCATGCATATAAAAAATAAGAGAATAACTATCATTAATCTTAGATGATGTGTTTGTGTATGTGATCAAATATATAGGAAACTCATTAGAATCAAGGAACAAATTATTAGATATAACAAAAAAATCAACAAGAGGGTCAGGTACAAGATAAATAATTAAAATCAGTAATTTTCCTGCTTACTAGCAATAACTATGTAGAAAATAGGAGAAAAAAATGACATTCAGATGATATGAAATTGTTTATAGTAAATCTAAAAATAACTGTGCAACATGTATTTATTAAACTTTTCTGAAAGAGATACCAGAAATTAAGTAACCATAGGTTATCCTATGTTGCTATTTAGAAACATTCAGTGTTACAATTAATCTATACCTTTTAAACTATGAACATAATGTGATCATGAAAACCTCAACAGGATTTTCAATGTAAGTCAATACAGAAAGTGAGAAATGAATCTGGAAAAGATGACATAGATATTTTAAATAAATAATGACAAAAGCCAAATTCTAAAGTATATAAAGGAATGTATGATTATTCACTTAAAACACAGCAAAAATTATATTTTATATATTTGGTTAGAGATATTTTATTTAATATATACTTCCATATATAAATATATACATACATTTGTAGAGATATATTTGCACAAACATACATATTTGTACAGATGCTTCTTGACCTACAACGAGGTTACATTTTGATAAACCTATTATAAATTGAAAATATCATTAAGTCTGAGGTGCATTTTCCATTTAATTATATTTTTAAATTACAATGGATTTATCCAAATGTAACCTTGTTGTGAGTCGAGAAGCTTTAGGAATGCATATCACCTTCCTACTACCCTAAAATCTAAAACTCATTAAGTAGAATGATTAAATTATGTCTGTCTATATATATATATAACTAATCTATTCCAAATGGTCAAATATCTCCTTTTAGGAAGAAAATAGCACAGTTTGTATTTTTGGAAATTATAGAAAAAATTGTTTATTTTTACAAAGAGCTGAATTTGTATTTGTTATTAATCATATTTTTTGCATTTATACCCTTCACAAATGTATAGATATTTAAAATAAAGTGTTTTTAAATTATGCTATTACCAAATCTGTGCTGGGTCCAAGTTTCTGAAGGAAAAATAAAATGTGAAACAATGTGTTAACATTTTTCTATTCTTCAGTAATTTTTTTTTATAAGTCCCATATCAGTGAATTTGAATTCAAGAAGTTCCCAATAAATCTTTCTCTGAGATTTGCAATAATATGTTGAGAAAAGGGACATGACAGGGATTTGGCTTCTATGTGTGTTTTGATCATCTCAGTTCCATTTTTATATTTTTATGTAATTTTAAAAATAAACCTGCCAGGCACAGTGCTCATACCTGTAATCATCGTTTTTGGAGACCAAGGCAGGAGGACTGCTTGAGCCCAGGAGTTTAGGACCAACCTGGGTAACATAGGGAGACTTCATATTACAAATAATTAAAAAATTAGCCAGGTGTGGTAGCATGTGCCTATAGTCCCAGCTACTTGGGGGGCTGAGGCAGAGGATTCCTTGAGTCTGGGGGGCTGAGACTGCAGTGAGCCCCAACCATGTGAATGCACTACAACCTGGGCAACAGAGGACAACCCTGTCTCAAAAATAATGAATAAATAAATAAAATATTGCATTTGAACAAAAGGTCTCACATTGAAAGAAAATGAGAATGGAAGGATAATTAAAAAGAGAGAAAGGGGAGAGAGAAAAGAGAGAAATACTTCTCTTGAATGAATTTATAAATGGAGAGATTTACTTCTCATTGCTCTGATAATTGAATAATTAATATTAATGTGATATTTATCTGTGAGACTGGAGTTAATGAATATGATGAATGCAAGAAATCTTTAGACACATTTTCCAATTTAAGTAATTATAACTGCATTTATCTGTCAGGACACTGATGATTTAATTTAGTGGCTGATTCTAGAATTTGAAGAAAAAAGGATACAGATAAGTATGAGGGTTCAATCTGGCTGGTGGAAGAAGTTTTAGTTATATAGAATATACACAAAAACTTTTGGAAGGCCGAAGGGGTTTTACTATAGTACTTGGCTGAAGGCACCCTTGTCCCCTTAGTTAAAGAAATTAAAGTAGAAACTAAGGAATGTGGAGAGCTTACCTAACTAACTTGTTTACTCATATGGTTCTAAGACTAACCTTTATTCTACCAAGGATGCTTAACTGCCTACTACTTGGGAGTTGGCAAAAGTTTATTATCAACAAATGGTGTTTGCTTTAGGTCTCTGAACCTGGCCTTCAATCTTTACCTTCTAATGGTGTTGCCTCAAAGCTTTTGTCATTTAATGTGTGCTGAATAAAGGCCAGGAAGGCCAAGGAGTCAGGGCCAGCAGCCATTGACTCCTTTGGGTGAGAGGCCATGGACACCTCTAACCCACTCTTTCATTGTATTCTGTGTTTGAGTGAGTGCATTCATCTGTCATTGAGTCAGTGTCTGCAGGAGAGAACCCCGCAGATAAGAACATGAATACAAACAATGGTTTGGAATTTGTGCTCAATAAATTCACAGAAAAGAAAAAATACTGACAAGAACACACCTTACATTACTGTTCCTAAATAAAATGGTGGTACAGTATTTGCTCATCTACAGGCCTATTGCATGTTGAGCTCATACATTCTGTTTTTCACATAGAACTCAATAACTTGTTTTATTTTATTAAAAAATTAATACAAGTGCATAGTAACATTTTGTATACTAGAGTTGATTTTGGGTATATGTAAAGTATAGAATAATAATTTTAATTTGTTCCACTCTAATGCACATCTTGCTATATCACATTTCCATTACAGATTGAAATAAAAGAAGTACAAGTAGAAAGGAAGTTATCACAAGAAGTCTTCTGAGTTTAAATCATATGAGGCCAATTCATAAGGTTCATACATGGCAGATAATAAAATGCTTATAAATGACAGATCCAGTACACAAGAATGTACTTAAGTCAAACCAATCTGACAAAAACACAACAGATACCTTTGTTCTAGATACTTTCCCTAGCTGCAAACTAGATTTAATGAATGAAAGACACATAAAAATTGCAGTCACTATAGAAGATTCCTATTTCATTTTGTATCAGTTTGGATTTCATGTAAGGGTCTTCTCATGGCCTTAAAAACCTAAAACAACTTTTTCATGAAACAACTGAAAAATTAAATAATAGCATCTATTTAATTTAAAATTTGAGTTATGAATATACTAGAAAATTATGTCATTTATGGATGGCATTTTTTAACCTAACTTACTGAGAATATGAAACTACCCACACATCCCTCCTCTTCAATTCACCAAAGAAACAACTACGTATTTTAAGGTAACATAACCCACCAATTGCTCTCGACAAATCATTTATAGAGAAAACCTAAACACCTGTGCTAAGACATTCAGTAACAAGTCATTATTCAAAGGTTATGATATTTAAAATCTAAATAAATATACCCTTCTGTTAAAAGAGTGCTCTTTAACTGCAGGGATATTTTTTTCCCCCCTTAAAGCTGTAAAATACATTTGTGGCAAAGCACTCTTAGTTTTTTTCGTTTTCCAACTCTGAAAAATTGTCATGTTCATTGCCAACACTATAACCATTTTTGGGGGGTGGGAGGGCAGGGGGATTTTGAAGTACTCACATTTAAATAGCACTAAAGAGCAAATAGTCTTACTAAACTTATTTTTACAGTCAAGACTGATAGAAAAATTTTTTTCCATATTCTTCCTATGTGATTTTCCTGTCATAAAACTAATGTACCTCTTGCATTTTTAAACTTGGAAACAGGTTTATAAATGGATTATGTTCAGGAAGAAAATGACACAATCAATATCAATTATGGAAAACAAGTTGGGAGTAAAATCAAAACTAACTTACAGCTTAGATACTGCAAAAGAAAACTATTTCCCCATTATTAAGTCAATTGCAATTCCTTGCAAATCTTTTTGGTTTTTAAAATTATTTATCACCTTTTAAATTTTGTATGTCTATCTCCCATCCACTGTCACTGTTCTCTTTTAGGTGTTAAAATGTCATAGTGGAAAACTTTGAAGAATTTGAAAAATAACTAAGAGGGAATATAAGAGTATCTCCAAATATCCCCTTTTGTAATAAATTTTCACCAATGTGTTTGTAAACACACACATAAGACACAATGTGAAATACTGAATGATCTTTTTAATCTTCAGTCTGAATAGGTTGTAGAAAACCTCCATTTTATAACTATAAATAAACATCTATTCAAATTACTGTAATTTGTTTTACTCTTAGATTATAATATAAATAGTTCTATGATTATAATGACAATGACAGTATCCAACACCTATTTACAGCTTATAATGTGCCAGATTATTTTCTAAGGGTTTTCCCAGTGTTCTCTCATTTAAATTATAAATGTTTTTACTGTTTCTCTCCTATGAAAATCAAGTAGAAAGTAATATTCTTCAATAGACTTGAGCATTTTTCTGATTATGATTATGTATACATTGAAAAGAAGTAAAATGTTATTTCTGACTTTCACAGTAGTTCTACAAATTTATATTCCCACCTAAATGAATGATAAGCATGTCAGAGTATTCAAAATCCACTACTCATCCATCTTTATTGCTAGTAAAATTCAGTGTCTTTTGTACAGCTCTTATCTGTTTCTTGTTTCTAGATTATATTCTTTTCTCATTATTCTTTTGGGTAATTCTTTTCTCAATACTAATCATAAGAGCTTTTTATTTTAATTGCAAGAATTTTGATGCCTAGAAAGTGTATATTTTATTATTTTTTTATCACAGTAATGCATATATAGTGTTTTAAATGTGATATGGTCTTACTAACTCTCTTCTCAATCAGAAATATTTTCCACTGTCCCAAAGCAACCATTTTCCTAAAACTGGTTGGCTCTTGTTCCTTATTATCAACATATTAAAATCTAAACTTTATGTGTGTGATTCCTTGGTTTCACTGTTTTAGGACTCATCTATGAATTTTTTTCTAGAAATGGTAAAACAGTTACCTTCTTAACTTCTCCTCTTACGCCCTCCACACAAAACACATCACCATCCTGGAATTTCTATTTCTTTCTTTGGTAGTTGGTATCTTTACTGTATTCTCTATATTTACTATGCATTATTTAATACTGTTTAAATACCTTTCTCATTTTGATGCAACACCTACTTCAATAGCTTCCAAAAACAATTCATGGAAAGTGAAGTTTTTGTGAACATACATAAGAAAAAATTACTTATTCAACCTTCACACTTGATTGATCCATTGACCAGATCTGGAATTCTATTTTAGAACTCTTTTTCCTTCAGATCATTGCTCCATTCTCTTCTAAATTCTAGTGTTTGTTTTAAGAAGTGTGATGACATTCTAATTTCCAACAACTTTTAGGTGACACGCTTGATATTAATTTAATGTTTTTTTTCTGGAAATATTTAGGTTTCTCTCTCTCATTTTCCTAGGTATAATGAAATATCACAAAGACATGGATTTATTGGGTCTCATTTTTATTTATTTTCTTGAATGATTATCAAATATTTACATCCCCTCTTCCAATTAATTTCTGACTTAATTATTATTAAATATTGCAGGATATATTTTACAGTTTTAATTTCAGTCACTTTGCTAACTTTAAATTGTCTGTCTGTAAATGCTCATTGAGTTATGGAATATTATTTTTTACCTACATGCAATAATATGTCTTGATAAATATCTCAATTAACCTAATTATTTATATACTAGCAGTGACACTGTTTTTACTTAATCCTCCTTAAGTTTGCTTTGCAAAATTTTATAGCCCTGGTGTTTGAACAAACACCAGGGCTATAAAATCAACTTCTCTCGAGAAGCTTTCCTAAAGCATTTTGGTTGAACTTTTAGAATCCTCTATTATTTGAGATCCCAAGTCTAGAAAATAGAGACCAAAAACTCTTTTCTTAAAATTTTGCCAGGAGCACCTATAACTATGTGTGAATTCATCCCCCTTTTGAAATTGTAAAAATTTGCTAAGGTTGCTTATCCTCAAAAATTTATTTTTCTCCCCACTTACTGACGTAGTACCTGTAAGCCGGGTACCAGGCTAATATTCTTGGGAGGGTTTTCTAGATATTAGCTTTTTATGTAAAGTCAATCCTTATTGCTTAATAGTAATTTGTCATACCTGATTAAATAAAAACCATTATCTATTATACTACTCCAGGTATGGCTTTGTCACAAGCTAAATTTTTCCAATTATGTCCTGATGAAAAAGAGAACAGTTTGTTTTTTAGGCTACCTAACAATGTTGCCACAAGAAGTAATGAGTCAACTCAGCAAGAGACTTAAAGTATTTCACTTTCTTTATAAATCTGGAGTCTAATACATTTAGGAGATATATATATATATATACACATACATACATACATATACATATACACACAAATAAACAGATTATTAAAATAATATCAATAATATATTTTATACACACACAAATAAACAGATTATTAAAATAATAATATATTTTAAAGCTTGGTAAAATTACTCTTTTTAATGTCATCCTATGTAATTATTTCTTGTCCTGATGGTTCTTATGTCCACAGCCTGCTTTCATGAACTCATTTATTTCCACCTTAAAAGAGTTCTGAAAATTCTCACTCTGTCAACTAGTATGGACTAAAATTTGTCTGCATGATGTCATTCATAAAAGCATAATTCTTTAAAATATCAACAATTTAAAAGACCTGTTATAGACCTTTCCAGGATATTCTGAGACTGTCTTCCTTTGTAGGAGATACCAACTCTGGACTGCATCATGATAGCAGACTCGGCAGGCAATGTCAGAATAAAATAAACACAACTTTAAGATCCCAAAAGGAATTGATTGTGTACAATTTATTACACTAAAAGTAATATAAACATGGAGAAGAATAAGGTAGCTATTACATAAGAGTTTGATCAGTTTTTCCCCTAAGGTAAAAACATGTTATGGACATTCAGGAAATTGTAAATATCCAGGATATTCTCACAAAGTGTCTTCCTTCTGAAATACTTACATTAATCTCGTTTTACTTAGACAAGCTTAACTTAGGGAAACTGATTTTCCATACTGATTTTAAATATCTACCCACATATCTCTGACAGTCATGAGGAACCAATTTAAAAAAAGAGTAGGCATACCAAACATTTAATTATTTCTCATCTATTTTTAGATGGTGAAATAACAAATATTTGTAATCTTTCAGTGGTCATAGGTTAGCTATAAAAGATACCCTGAATTGTTATTTTAGTTTTTCTAAATTTAAGATACAGTTTTTGGAATTGTTTTTCTATATTTAAGATACATTTTTCAAAAATGGGGTCCAAAGAGGTATAAATAATTAAGATAGCATTATGGGTGTCTGAGAAATAATACTTATTTAATCAAAGTGATAAGATATTTTAAAATAAACATAGAAACATAAAGCATTTTACTACAGCAGTTTGCATCCTTTATATGTAAAGAAGCTTTATCCCTTGTATTTTTTTTTAACAATCAAGAATATAATAAAGTTAATATAAATTCAGAAAATTATTCTGGTAATACACAGAATTGCTGCTTTCTAGACAGGTTACATACAAGGCAGAGACTTTAATCAGGAAACTCTCCCAATTTGAAAAACTTTACCAAGATTTTGAGACATTCCACTGCTTATTTTATGACTTTTTATGACTCAATATTATATAAACTATGAAAATTAAATTTTATAGTCCTCACGTTTTGTGCTTTATGCTATACTCTGCCATGTTCTGAAAAAAAAATGAGACTTTATTTGTGGATCAAAATACTTCTTTCCTCAATATTTTTTAAAAGCACTGTCATTATGGCTCCTAGTATAGTCTCATTCAAACCTATTAATTATATTTTTAACTAAAATAACTACTTTCTATGTCATAAAATCAGTAAAGAAATCAGTGAGAACTCTGTTATACACAAGCAGTTTTGCAGACTCACAGGGGTCATAAATACAAATGTCACAACTTCTTTGTTGATGTGTGATGATATACAAAACTGTTCACATTAATTGCATACAATTTGGTGAGTTTGGACATATGCATACACTTGTGGAGCCATCACCACAATCAATGTAACATACAGCCATTACATCCAAAAATTTTCTTGAGTCTTTTTTTTATTTGTGTGTTCTAAAAACACAATATGATAATTACCCTTTTAAAAGAGTTTTAAGTGCACATGAATGTATTGTTAATTAAAGTCACTATGTCATATAGCAAATCTTTAGAACTTTATCTTGCATTATTGTACCTTTGTATCTTGCATTATTAAGGAATGAGAAAAAGACAGATTAAGAGGGACAGTGGGACCAGGGGCCATCACTTTGTTACTCTGGTGGAGGCAGTGAAGTCCCCAAGCTCTGATCATCCACATTATTTATTGATTACAATTACTTTGATCTAGAGGGTAGGGGTAGAGTGATGGTGGAGTGAATCAGTGAGCCAGGTCTGGTGTGCCATCCTAAGGATTGATAACAGTGGTGGTTTGATAACTTTGTCTTGTCTCACAAAACAAGAACATGTGGTTACCTCTAGCTTATTATCTATGTACAGCTGATGGAACATGGGCCTTACAAGGAGCCTACAAGTCTGGATACATCACAGTGCTACAGAGAGGTTTTATGTCCTTGAGCACAACGTTTTTGGTAACAGAGCTGAGATCACCCTGCACTGGAACGTGAGGCATGGAGAGGCCTTCCTCCTCAGAGGCCTCCTGCAGCCTTCCGCAGTTTGTTGTTCCTTGTTTATATGTTACTCATAACAAATTTATGTAGGCACTCTGTAAGTCCTTTCTCCTTTGCCATTTTTCCCAACAGGCAGTAGTAAAAGGAATGGCATATTGATACCAGCAACCACCTGGTTGAATCTCCAGAAAATTATACTGCATGGATAATGCTATTTGAAAGGGACTACATACTCTATGATTCCATCTATATAGTATTTTTAAACTGACAAAGGCATAGACATGGAGAACAGATTATTGGTTGTGGAGGTTAAGGAAGGGGTGGGTGAAGTCAGAAGTGGGTGTGACTTGTGGAAGAAAGGGAACCCGACTACATGGTTGGTGAAAATTTAGATTGGTGTAAGTATTATCAAAAACAGTACAAAGTTTTCTACAGAAATTGAAAATAGACCTATCACATAGCCTAGCAATCCCTCTTCTGGGTAGACACCAAAAGGAGATAAAATCGCCATCGCATAAAGGCCTCTACACTTCTGTGTTCGTTGTAGCATTATTCACAATAGCCAAAATACAGAAACAACCTAGTTGTCCATCCATGTACAAATGACTAAAGAAAATGTAGTGCCTATATACAGATGGAATACCTTTCAGTATTAAAAAAAGAAAGAGGCCCTGCCATTTGCCACAACACTGATAGAGCTGGAGACCATTAAGTGAAATCAAATAAACTAGACAGAAAAAAATGCTGCATGCTACAATGGAAGCATGTAGTTTTCAGAAATTTTGCGTGGTCTACCTTATAGATATAATCTGGAAAAAAATAGGTGAAATATATGATATAGAGAATGAAACAGGGTTCTCAGGGTAGAAGAAATAGGAAATAGGGAAATATAGATGAAAGGATACAAAGTAGCAGATATGTAGGCTGAAATAAGTCTAGAGATCTGATGTAGAACTTGAGGACTATATTAAATAAAATTGTATTGTATTAGGGATATTAACTGTTCTTGTCACCTAAGAAAGTAACTATGTGAAATAATAGATATGTTCATTTGTTTCACAATAGTAATCATTTTACTATCTATATGCATTCCATAGCATATTGTAAACCTCACATATACACAATAATTTGTTTTAAGTAGTTGTGGCTATAGAAGAGCAAGATGAAGGATTTGGGGGGAGAATTGAAATATTCCATATTTTGAAATGTATCAGTGTCAACTACCTGCTCATAATTTATAAACAGGAAATATTATGACCCTCATGCAAATATAATTTATGTATGTCAAATATTTTTATCCATTATTTAATAAAGGAATCTATAAGATGTTACAACCCATTCAAATGAGAATTAAAACATACACATGCATACACACATGCAATGAAGAATGCTGAAGTGAACTTTGTAATGAATGCACAAATGGTTAATATACAATAATATAATACCGAAGACATATATAACACTATAATGTTTATAGTCAATATTTCTAAAGGTAGAAAACCAATTTTATCTTTACAAAACAGTAATTTGCATTTGTATGGGCAAGAATCACTTGTCTTATTATTGACAGAAAATAGTTTTCTACAACTTAAGTTCTATCTTTACAGATTTATCTGTAATAGCCTAGACAGTCAACAATAATCAAGGCATGCTACAATACTAGCATGAAGTTTTCAGAAATTTTACCAGACAATGCTTAGCACTGCATTGATAGAATATCTTTAAGGTCTTTTTTGCATTTCTATAATTGTAATATTTTTTCTCAAAACAAATTGGATACTTTCTCAAGTAAAATTTTTTGGATTTCAGTTGATGGGAATTTTATCATATTGAAGCAAGTGCAATTAAGATCATTGTATTCAAGCACCAAGTATGTTTTCTATTACATGTCATTTATTTCTCTAGGTAGAGTTAAGAGGTTTTCTTCTAACTTTTACATATATACGTGTGTGTGTGTGTGTGTGTATACCTATATGTATGAAGATGCATAATTAAATATTTTATTCACTCAAAAGTATATTTTTATATTAGTAGAAATATTTCCACTTTCCCATTATAAATTATTTTTATTAATATGAAAGGGATCTGGTACATTTGTTAATATATGTGAGTAACAGTAATCTCCTCTGCTTATAGGACTTTATGTTTGCATTCAGGATAATAGTATTATACACATTAAAAACAATATTATAAAATGGAATACTATTGGGTTCCAATTTCCAAAGATAATGACATTATATATTCTAAAACTAGAAGAGCTCAAAGACTCTTTGTCAAAGTAAAGGTCACCTGCTCTAGACACCTGCGTTAGAGTCAAAGCATGGCTCTAATAGTAAAGACAAAAATTCAAATGAAATTGTATCTTGAATTTGACAGATTTTCACATATAATATATGAATGTGCATGCGTATGTGATTTTAACTATGTATTCGTATCTCGATTATATTAAATACTACAAATTGATTATTGACTATAAAATTATTTTAAAAGCTATTACAAGTTCATTGGCTAAAATACTACATTTTGTTCCCTTAGAGACTAGGAGGGATTCCATAAATGTATTTTCTCTATATTAGACATAAATTGCATATTATTTAAAAAATAATTTGCCTAATACTTTCCAATATCTTCAACATGTTATTTATGTAGGCATCAATAATAACTTCATGAATTTTCTCCAGTTTAAAATTTTTAACTCCTTAAAATATGCCTCTTTCTCTAATATAGTCTTAATAAATAGAAATTACCTTGAAGTGAGAGTTGTAAGTTGGGGTACTATGATTTTAGTAATTACTAAGAACCATCTGTCAAGGCAGACTTCCAGGAGGATAGTGCACTGCGTAAGCAGCCTCACTTCACAGCAAAATCCAATTAAATGAATTAAAGTTTCAAGCAGACTATCTCAAGATGCTGCAACTCCTAAGATAATTTCTACCAGTAACCTCTGTTGTGAATCTGTTTGCTATCTGATTAGTTGCCAACTGATTTAGAAAAATTATTTCCATAGTCACACAAGACTCCAGCTCACTTATATATGCAGTCAAAGCAATTATAACCTTTCATAGATTCTAGAATCTCTTAATTTTAGAGTTATATAATGCAAAACCTATTAAAAATATACTGGTTTGCATTAAAGATGATTTAGCTATAAGAATTGAGTTGTAGTGAATAAAATTGACACATGGGTCTTTTATGCAGATAAATATTCACTGCTTTCAATTTTGTGGGGTGTTTTTTGGGAGGACATGACATAATTTTTCTGATTTTAATGCCTTTATTGATCCTTAAAGAAGTAGAGATTCAAGATAATTAGTGTACAATGAATGAACATGGGTGCCTGTTGGCAGACACTCCACACAACCATCATTGCCTCCATGCCTTCTCCTTCAGTCTCAAGGAGACAAGGAGAGGACTTAGTAGGTGGCATTAACTATAATATGACAGGAAATCAGACTTGCTTCTTTTAAACTTTTATATTAGCTTCAAGGGAAAATATTTTATCTCTAATAAAACACAGTAAATAGTTGATTCAACTGTATTCAATTCAATCTTTTTGATTATAATTAATCGCTTTATGACTTGCATTCTACATATGTAAATATTGTTTCATTTAAGATTTTTTGATTTTCATTTTTCTAAATGTGCCTAAGACTTACATTAATTTAAAAAGGTGACAATTAGCAGATGTATTGCATATGCTAATAAATTATATAGCAGCAGACAACATATTAAAGTAATTTTCATTTCAGAAACTTTGGAACTTTAGGACAGTTATCTCAAAAGAATCCCTTGGAAAAAGAGTGATTGCTTCTCTAACTCTAAGAATATTAGAAATCTTTTCCTTTTGGTTTGTTTTTTATTGACAAAAATTATACATAGTTATGGTGTGCAACATTATGTTTTAATGTATGTACGCATTGTTGATTGGCTATAACAATGTAATTAACATATGCATTTCCCCCCATACTGATCTTTTTAATGTGAGAACACTTAAAATCTTCTTTATCCACAATTTTCAATTATGCAATGTTATTAATTATAATTTTCATGATATGCAATAGATCTCTTGAACTTATTCCTCCTGTCTGATTGAAATTAATGTCCCTTGATACACAGCTCCCCAAATCCCCAGATGGGTTTTTCCAAAGTTTCTCTTTTGTTGTCAAGTTTTAGAGAATAGCTAATTAGATACCATCATTTTTTTCTTTATTGAAACTTATATGTTTTTTCCAACATATTTATAATCTACCTAATTTTGTAAACTCATATGCTTAGTGCTCTATTCAGCACTATGCAGCATTTTATCACCTCTATGCAAAATAGTGTATTGGAAATTTAAAAATGATAAATATGACGTAAATGGAATTATAACAGAGATTCAATATTTTTCTGTATGAAATAAAATTTAAGGTAAACTTGGAACAATTGATGAACATGTTGTAGACAATAAACAAACAAGATAGACATTGATATTTAGCCTTAAAGGACAAACATTAAATGGTTTTACATTTCATCAAATGATTGCTTTGGTAGGTTATGAATATAATCTTGCCTCCTACTCTCTGTATTTTAATTCGATTGCTTGATTTGTCTCTACAAGGAAAGACTTGTGCCATTTCGTTATAATGAAGTCAGGATCACAGATCTATAAATATTTACAGTTTAAATATATTTTATTTTATATTTATATAACCTATAGGACTTTTATGGGTATAGAATAATGCATTTCAAGTACTTTAATCAGTGTTTGGGATATAAAAATGCCCAATGAGTTCAACACAATGATTAAGATGATGATGCTGATAATAATAATGGCAGTGATTATCTAAGCCATATACATCAAATGAATTATGGGATTCAAATACAAGGATGAAAAGGAGATTATATGACTCTCAGTTCAGGAATTTTCCTTAGGATCACCCATTTGTTACCAAGAACAGCTCTGTTAAATAGATATTACTTGAAGGCTCATTTTACAGATGAGAACATTAAGACACAAGGTGACTTGTTGAAGTTCTTTCATTGTGTGTAGCAGTCTGGTTCTATGCGTTCTTCAGCTATATCCTTACTGCCAAATCAAAACACTTCAAAATAAAATTGTACCTAGGGCTGACTAATGAAACAACTGGAACTAGAAATGGAGAAGTTTATTTTATGTTGCTCTTTAAGTGAATTTTGGGCCACTGGATGACTATCAAAACATTTGGCAACACTGAGTCTTGTCAATGCATTTCTCCCATTCTGTGAAATTCCTTAAGTTACAGTTATTCTTATACCTTTTTTCCTCATCCAGATTTATATCTTCATTAATATGTTAATGGCTATAATTCAAAATTCTTTTAATTTTGACAGCCCACGAAGATTATCTTGACAATTATCCTCACCAATTATCAGCAGAAACCCACTAATCAAATATATATGTACATACATATTTATATATGCATATTTCACCAACATCTAATTTCTTTATTTTTAGGGGCTTAAATATTGAATTCTGGCTTACAAATTATGTTTACCTGAAAAAGAAGTATTCAAGATTGGCCAAAAAGTTCATACCTTTTCCCTGGCCCCTGTTTATCGCAAAGATTGCTATTTAGTCACAACACTTATTTTCACTAAGCCTATATAAAACTTCTAAATATATCTCAACTTAAAATTCCTGAGAGTTATCTTAATGAATAAGAATTGATACGGTAACTTAAATTCTCTTTCTCTGCCTACTTATTTTATTCTTCTCAATGTCAAGATCTTGGTGCCACCTCTACTGGAAACGTGCAAATGAAGCTTATTAGCAACTCCCATAATATCTTCAGAATCTGCATGTGGCAAGGCAGCTCCTCACAGCGCTAAGTCATTGGCAGCAGCCAATTCAAGGTTTTAGATCTAACTGCTACTAATGAAAATTTTCTTAGGTCTTTATCTTGGTGACCTGAGCCTGGGTCTTTGAACATCTCTCGGCTCTTAGTGTTTATTTGTAAACAGCAACATTTTGAGAAGGAAGATGGGAACAGACTACATAAAACTCAGGTGAATCTTTACCTTTACAGTTTCATGGTATTGGCACTAAATTTACTTTCTGGTGTTTGCAAGTAACTACTTACCAATTTTAAACTTAAATTAGTGCATTTTTTCTAAAAACAGAGGGTATTCTATTTCACCATCATGTACATTTGAATTTGCTCCTTTGTCTGGGTGAGCACAGGTTGAAATTAAAGCAGGGAGTTTGAAGAATTGCATACAACTTATCTATGCCCAGACCTGTGTACATCATCCAACCTATCTGGTAAAACAAAATTCGAGAGTTACTATTTTCAGGTTAACTATGTTTTATGAAACTCTTTTGTAGATTAAGACATTTTGTTTGCTTTGTATTGTATTTAGGAAAATTTTGGTTAGTTTTGTTTTTAAGATACATGTTTACTTATTTTAATAATTGCTGCTGGGGAACTTTGGTCATTTTAAAGCTAAAGCACTCGACGGCTGAATTTTTTTATTTCTTTACGGAAAATATAAAAATAATACACCATAATTGTTAACCACTCCTATTAAGTAATAGTTATTAGTTTAAGCAAGTCTTAAAATCTGTGTGCACCTGTCTCAAAAACGAACTTTTTTTTTTTTTTTTTTGAGACGGAGTTTCGCTCTTGTTACCCAGGCTGGACTGCAATGGCGCGATCTCGGCTCACTGCAACCTCCGCCTCCTGGGTTCAGGCAATTCTCCTGCCTCAGCCTCCTGAGTAGCGCGCCACCATGCCCAGCTAATTTTTTGTATTTTTAGTAGAGACGGGGTTTCACCATATAGACAAGGATGGTCTCGATCTGTTGACCTCGTGATCCACCCGCCTCGGCCTCCCAAAGTGCTGGGATTACAGACTTGAGCCACCGCGCCTGGCCAAAAACGAACTTCTATACTAAGGCAATACATAAAACCTACAATGCTTGCCAAGATATTATTAGTAATTGTGCCAGCTTGCTGTTTAATATTGCTTAAATGAAGTCATGGCATTATGACTGGCATCATTTTTGCCAATCACATTGACTCCAAAAAAACTTATAAAGTGGCACAAGACATTTTTTTTCTTTGAAGCAATATACCTGGTTAAGGGGAAAGTCATATGGGACTTTGTATCATAAAAGGAAGTGTCTAGTTGGGTTCAGACATATGAAAAAGGAATTGATCTAAAAGCATAAGCACAGTAAATGTGTATTCTAGTTTGGAGAAAATTAATATTTAACTCTTGAAAATTTTACGATTAAATTAACTGTTAATTTAATATTTAATTTGTGCTGTGTTTGTGATTGTGGGAATTGCGAATATGTGCATATTTTTAAAGCCCTCTTGCACTTCTTTAGGGAACAAGCTTCATGTTACCAGGCAGTGCCCTCCTCCTGTGCTTGAAAACGAGGCACAACCTGTTGTGTTCCAAAGTCCAATCCCTCTTCACTAGTCACTCTTCTTGAAATCTATGGTGAAGACATCATCAATCATTCTGAGTAATAGTCAAAATAAAATAACTACAGGGAAACTAGTAAAATGAAGACATATTAATCTTCATATATCTATCCCTTTTATTCATATAGAGACTTTTATGCAATTGAATTGTCATTAAATATCCTAGTAATTGTCAACGATTAGTTATTTTGAATAAATTTAATTTATAAACATTATTGTCACTAAATGTTTTTTTCTTGTGTTTATATAATCTGTGGACTTAAGAAGTTTAGACAAGGAATCATTTTATAGGCACAAAATAAAAATGAGGTGTGTACTCCAGTTGGATGAAAATGTATTAGCTTTTAATAGTTCTCAATATATATTTTCTAAAATCGATGTATATATGTTTATTTAGTAAATATTACAGAATAAATTATGTTTTACCCACACTCTGGTCTCAGCACTGGTCAAGAAGAAATATAACTTACATTAAAGACAATTTATTGGACATTGAAATAAACTAATAATTTATATCTGAAACCAGATATAATATAAATTATTATCTAATTTATATCTGGTTTCTGGGGAAAAATATGCTTTTAAATATAGTTTGCTTTTCAAATATAGTTTCTTGTAGTTCCTTTATATAATTATCTGCCAATTTTAAAACTGCACAGCATGGAATTAATTATGGAAATTTTAAAAGCTGATTATAGAGAGATTTAAAAGCAAGATTATTCTCTGGTAAGATTATTTTACAGGTAACGTAGAGATTCCTAATTGCTGGACAGCTGTCTCCATTGGGATTTAGTCAAACAGCTCAGCAGCCTAAGCCAAAAAGCAAAAACAACAGCTGCAAACTGTATCCCTCTCCCCGCCACAAACCCAAACACGCACGCACGCGCGCGCACACACACACACACACACACACACACACACATTCTCACTCAAACATATTTATTATTATAAATATATAGATTATTCCAAATTCTTCAAGAATGCTGTTTCTCAAACCAGCCACACATTAGAATGGGCAAAAGGAACCTTTACAATAAGTCAGTGTGTGAAGTCTACTCCATATCAACTAAATCCAATTATTTGAAGATGATCTCAGGAATCATTTTTTTTTCAAAGCTCTCTAAGGTGTTTCTAATATGATGTCAGAGTAGAGAACTTGGCTCTATAGTGAGTGTGTAAGTAATAGTTGAAATTAAAGCAGGGAGTTCACAGAATTACTCAAAGTAAGTTCCCTGACCTTCAGTGTCAGCATTACCTGGGCTATTTATTTATTTATATTAGGTGTGTGTGTGTGGTTATCAATCATTAAAACATGAATTATTGCTGTTTTAATACTATCCTTTAATAAACTGGATTTGCCAATATCTTTTTTATTTGTTGACACATATTCCCTATATTTTCCACTTTTTATTCAGTAATCAACAAATAACTTGTTTTGCAATGAATAATACACCTATTACTTTCTTCAGTGAAGCTTTATGAATAGATTTGTTTATTTCTAAAAGTTTTCTGATCTTTAATACAATAAAATAAAGCCAATATTTCCATGCATTATATTTCCTTATTATTGATTTGTTGAATATTATTGCTAACTCATCTGATAAAAAATACATTAGAATCTCAGTTCAATCTCAGGTGGAATTATTTCAAAACTGTGTAAAGGTTTTCTTTACCAATACATATTTTCATTAAAATCAAATAACATCAGGAAAAGAATGCATTTCTATCACAGAATATTGGTCCATTTCATTATTTAAGATCACAAAAGGACAAATGTGCTATGTTAACTATCTCACTTCAGAAGAAAATTGGCAGATAATACCAAGGAGTATAACAAATTAACCATAAATTTAATATCTACTCATATAAAATTTCTGTTCACAGATGACAATATTTTTGAATTTTATATTTCCAAGATTCTTTCATTTAAAGTTTTTTTTATATATATTTTGATCAATGTTGCAGTGTCATGAAAATAATTGGTGGCCTTATTTCTGAAACATTGTATCTCAAAAGCCTACAGCTTCTCGTTTGTTTTTTCTGAACTAGTAAATCTTTTTAAGTCTATACAATTTATCTCATGAGGCCAGGCATGGTGGCTCACACCTGTAATCCCAGTACTTTAGGAAACCAAGGCAGGCAGATCACTTGAGGTCAGAAGTTTGAGACCAGCCTAGCCAACATGGCAAAACCAAGTTTCAACTAAAACTACAAAAATTAGCAGGTCATAGTCGTGGGTGCCTATAGTCTCAGCTACTCAGAAGGCTGGGGCAGAAGGCAGATGTTGCAGTGAGCTGAGATACCACTCCAGCCTGGCCAACAGAGCGAGACTCAGTTAAAAAAAAAAAATAGAAATGAAAACCTCTTAAGGTAATGTTTGATATCTTTGGGTATCTGTCATCAAATGGCCTACTGACTTGTTAAAATTAAGAATATTATAGGAAAAGGTAAGAGAAAGGAAAGCATGGACAAGACTGGGGACTGATGCAGGTAATCAGGATGGTGCAGTCTGTGCTGTCTCTGTAAAGAAAATGGTTCAACTGGATTATTGATTCACTCTAGACTCAAGCAGAAGTATTTTAAAAATAAATTTGTTGTTTACTTTAAAGCGAAAAGACAACTATATCAGATATAAGTTACATATGTCTACAATTCTAGTGAATTTCTGTTAAGGTTTACAAGCTCTTTCTCTTTCTTTACAATAACCAATGACAAACGCCCATACTGCTCTTTTGCAAAGACTAAAACTTTCAATTAAGCAAGCAGCCATTATGAAAGTTACCATATTAGTCTACAGCTACATCGAAATCAACATTTGCATTGTGTATTAACTAGTGTATCAATTAAGTTACTGCAACAAAAATATCTAAAACTTTAATAGCTCAGATAAAATAGAACTTTATCTTCCTCTCCCACGTAACTATCCAGAGGAAAAAGGGAAGTCTGGGTGGTGAGGCTGCTCTAACCCCAGGGTAACGAAGTCTTCAGTTTCTTTCATCTGGGTTCTGACATCTTCCAGCGGTGTTTTATAGGAGCTAAACTGCAGTTCAGTCTCCAGTAGGAACAGTCGATTTCCCAATAAAAGAATCGTACAGCAGTTGATCACAATTCACCTTTAACTTGAGCGAGCTTAGTCACAGGTATATCAGGAACACCTTCTAAAACTTACCATCATAATTTTCAAAAGAGACTGAGTAAATGTAGTCTCCTAACTGACTGTTAAAATGTGAGGGCATTTCACTGTAAAATGAAGGACAGTGTGGACACTGAGGGACAATTACCATCCCTTCACATATACTCAGTATGAAACTACTGCATGGCCTAAATTATTGGTTCATTTCTGATGTGTTTCTTTCTAAATTTTCACTCCTAAGCTAGTAAAGGTAGTTTCCTCATTGCTAGCCAATGGGAACTCTAGAGCACTTTTTTGTAACGTTAGTCCTAAAAACCTTTCTGACTTGAAATTAAAATTAAACTGCTCAGCAAATTCATGATACTTCCTCTTCCCTTTCCTTACATATTGAATAGCTAGTTATGCTTAGCAACTTTGTCTTAGATTTTTTAGAATTCCCTTTACTTAAAGGACTTTGGTGCACATTTAGCTTTCATTTAGTTTTCATTTCTACTTTGTCATGTTGTTTTTTATCTCTTTGTCTTTTCCCCCACAACTTTACTAATTATACACTTAAAACAAGAAAATGGTTCGACTGTATTATTGGTTCACTCTAGTCTCAAGCAGAAGTTTTGTTGTTTAATTTAATGACAGAGACAACTATACTAGATATTTGCTTTGGAACACACACCAAAATGTAAATAAAATTTATGTCAAACAACTTAGAATATAATAACACCTTCAAAGTTAATTAAAACAATAAAACTCTTTGAGCCTTTTATCAGTCACCACATTACTAAAATTTTCTGTATCATTTCTTTTTTTTGATTATGGATTTTATATTATACTTTCTCTTGAATATCCTTTGTCTTGTGTTATCCAATAGAAAAAAATATATATTCATGAAAAAGATATTATTTCTGATAATTTGTCTTTAACAATTTACTTATTAAATAATTTCTAATTTCTTATATCAGAAGCACCTTCTAAACCTTTTCACTGTCATTTTCATTCAGGGAAAGGGAACATTAATTGAGCAGCTACCAAGTGTTAAGAGAACCTAGCCTTGGGAATTCATAATCAAAAGAGGAAAGTGTGGTAAAAATAATGTCAATTAAAAAGGTGAAAATGTGCTATAAGCAGGCTCTAAAAGCAGTGCAGAATATGAAAGCATAACTCTTTGATATGATACAATGAGAATGGCGCCTTATCTTTGTGGTTTTACTCTTTTCCCCCAATAAAAATATAACCCTTGTTTAATCATGATTAAAACATCAAGTAAATCCCAAATGAGTGCTATTTTACAAAATATCTGACTAGCATTTCTCAAAACTGGCAAGATTATCAAAAACAATGTATGTCTGAGCAACTGTCACAGCCAAGTTGGTATGAAAATGCAACATAGGAGTGGCAGAAAAGAAGAATCTAAGATAATCTTTGAGTTGAATTTTTAAAGAAAAATAAAAGCTATGCAGGCAAACAAACAGGAAAGGAAAACAAGGTATTTCAGACGAAGACAAAAGAATTAGCAATTCTATATACATATGGAAAAACACAGCAAGTTCATGGGACTTAAAACAGTTTCCTGTAGCTAAAGAAAAGGTCCCATATGGATATGACGAAATATAATGCTGGAATGTTATACAGGGTCTGGATGATAGAAAGTCTTCTGTGTTGGGCTATGAGATATCAATTATGTTTCTGAATTCCATGGAGAAATTTCACTTGGAAACCCCAGGGCTCCCACATATACAGATTTCATCTATTTCTATGAAGACTGTATCAGGTATGTGGAGGGGATTAAAGACAGAGTGACCAATAGGGAAGCTATTGTTATAATTCAGGTGAAAGAAAATGTGACCTCAATTCTGTCAGTGGCTTGAGTAAGGGGAGATAAGCAGATATTTGAGAGAATAAGTAACAGTAGTTTTTGAGCAGCTTGTTTTAAAAGTAGATAAGAGAGAGTGATATTGGGCATTTTTCACTCATAACTGATGGGGTTGAGGAAACCACTATTAACTGAAATGAGGAATAAAGGAGCAACTAAAAGTCTGGTGACGGTACACTGATATAATCCATTTTAGAATGTAATATGGTGTCATCCAACTAGTGACGAGTTTGAAGGTAAACATATGTGACTTCTGGTTATAAAATATACTAGTTCTGGAATCTTGGGAAAGTTAATTCATCTCTCTACACTGCATATTTTGCATCTGTAAAATGGAAATGCTGTCACTACAGAGTACTCATGAAGCTAAGAAGTAATACATGCTAAATGTCAACTCAGTGTTTTCCATATCAGAAGCAAGGAATAAATAGTAGTGATATAGTTTGACTCTGCCTCCACCCAAAGCCTATTTGAATTGTAGCTCCCATCATTCCCATGTGAGGGACCCTGTGGGAGGTAATTGAATCATGGCGGTGTGCTTTTCCCATCCTGTTCTCCTGACAGTGAATATGTCTCATGACATCTGATAAAGGGCAGTTCCCCTGCACATGTTCTCTTACCTGCTGCCATGGAAGATGTGCGTTTGGCTCCTCCTTCGTCTTCTACCATGATTGTGAGGCCTCCCCAGCCACGTGGAACTGTGAATCCATTAAACCTTTTTTTTTTTTTTAATAAATTACCCAGTGTTGGATATGTCTTTATTAGCAGCATGAGAACAGACTAATAGAAGTAGGAAATATCATTTTTATTTTATCATTATTTAGATTTGTTAAGTTAGCTGTATCAGCAAGACATGTAGGTGAGTCAGAGTTCGAGAGTCAATGAACTATAAAAATTATCAGCATGAGTCACTAAAATATAGATCATAATTAAAGCCATGGGTGTAAATGGAACTTTAGGAGATTATCCTATCTCATAAGACCTTTTAACCCTAAGAATTCTCAGCAAACTTAAGGTAAATATTGCCTCTAATCCTGTCTTATCTCAATTCAGGTTTTATTGCTCTCTTTTCAGTGCAATTGCTTGTATACAGTATGTGAAGAGGTGAAAGAAGTTTAGGAACTTCAAGTGAAGGTTAAGGTAAGCTTGTTTTCCCAGTAGCTTATCTGGGCTGATAGTCACACAATTCCACTATCATTCTGCCATAATATCTCTTTAGTGCTTGTAGCTTAATCCAGTGAGCAATTTTCCAGTCTTTTACTTACTTGAATTCTTAAAAGCAGTTACTATTGTTAACTAGTTTCTCTTTATAAATACTCTTTTATCTTCCCTTCTGAGACAACCAACCATCAGGGTCTTCTATAATCTCTTCTTCCCTCTCCTGGCAGGATCAATACAAGCATGAAAATGTAGAATTTATTAAGGTTTACTCCTAAACTCTATATATTTCATGGTATAGGAGTTTAAAATTCATATCCCCAGTAGGAACTGTCTATTCACTATCTCCATTTGGATAGCCCTATAACACATAAAATGTGGTGAGACAGTTACATGCTTGGCCAGAGCTAGAAAACCCATGTTATTTTTCTTCTAATCTCCATATTATATATACCAATATTTCTTAATGCTTTTTGCCTACTATCTCAGAAATACAAATAATTCTTCCAAAATCTACATCATTCTCCTCAGTTAAAAAGAAAAAAATGCCTGGCCTGGCATGGTGGCTCACGCCTGTAATCCCAGCACTTTGGGAGGCCAAGGCAGAAGGATTGTCTGAGCTCAGGAGTTCCAGACAAGCCTGGGCAACACAGTGAAGCCCTGTCTCTACTAAAATACAAAAAAAAAAAAAAAAAAAAAAAAATTAGCCAGATGTGGTAGCATGCACCTGTGTAGTCCCAGCTAGTCAGGAGGCTGAGACAGGAGAATGGCTTGAACCCAGGAAGAGGAAGTTGCAATGAGCAGAATACATGTCACTGCACTCCAGCCTGAGCAACAGAGCAAGCATCTCCAAAAAAACAAAAAAAAGCCTGAAATATGTAAATTTAAGAATTTAAAATTAGAAAGTTTGTATATATCCCACATTTAGGTTATCCTATTATTAATATATTACCTTGGATTGTCACAATCAATGAACCAGCAATGATGTATTACTAGTAATTAAAGTCTACACATTGTTCAAATTGCTTTTTTAGCCTAGTGTCTTTTGGTTTCAAGGTACCATATTATGTTTAGTCTCCTTAAGTCCCTCTTAGCTGTGATAGTTGCTGAGATTTTCCTTGCTGTTGATGACCTTGACAATTCTGAGGAGTACTGGTCCAGTATTTCAGAGAATATTTCTCAGTTGGGACTTGTCTGATGTTTTAATTATGGTTGTACAGGGATTATGTGATGTTTCCTTTGGGCAAGGGGGATGCTTAGAGGTAAAATGCCAATCTCATCACATCACATCAAGGGCACATATTAATATCAAAACTTATCAATGTTGATGTCAACCATGGTCACCTGGTTGAATTAGTGTTTGTTTCGTTTTTCCACTGTAGAGTTATTCTTTTTCTTTCTCCTTTTTCATATTGTGCTCTTTGGAAGGAAGTTGTCAGGTGCAGCCTACACATGAAGAGTAGAGAGTAATGCTCCCACTTGTTTAGGGTAGAGTGTTTATATAAGTTATTTGGAATTCTTCTTCATGGGAAATTTGTCTCCTCTTGTCCATTTTCTTATTTATTAAATTGTTTATTAAATCACTATAGCTTCAAGGGTATTTATTTTATAATTTGGCTTATATGTACTATTAGTATTAATGCTATTGTTTAAATTATTCCATATTTGGCCACTGGAACTCTTTCTGTTGGCTACTCTGTCCTTCTGACATAACCCATCATTGTGCTCTGTTTGAGCACTTCTTACTCTGTCATTAAAACATATTCCAGGCTGGGCGCGGTGGCTCACACCTGTAATCCCAGCACTATCAGAGGCTGAGGTGGGCTGATCATCTGAGGTCAGGAGTTTGAGATTAGCCTGGCCAACATGGTGAAACCCTGTCTCTACTATAAATATAAAAATTAGCCAGGCATGATGGGGGCTCCTGTAATCCCGGCTACTAGGGAGGCTGAGGCAGGAGAATCACTTGTACCTGGGAGTGGGATGTTTCAGTTAACTGAGATCGCGCCACTGCATTCCAGCCTGGGCAACAGAGTGAGATCCTGTCTCAAAAAGAAAGAAAGAAATGTTCAGGCCTATCTTATGTATTTCTTTCTTTCTTTCTTTCTTTCTTTCTTTCTTTCTTTCTTTCTTTCTTTTTTTTTTTTTTTGCTTAAAAATATGTTTTGTTTGTGTTGACGAGAAGGGCATAGATGACAAATACATAGCTAGTTAGTACTAGCAGTTGAGTGTCTTTTGTTGTTGATTTGTTTCCGATCTTAATTTAGCACATTAGCATACAAGTGGCAAAATAAGATGTTTTACTATAATTGTTAACACCTTTACAGTTGACTAAAATTCTTACAGTATAAAATTTTTTTAATATATATTTTTTATTGTATTTTAGGCTCTGGGGTACATGGGCACATCATGCAGGATTGTTGCATAGGTACATACATGACAATGTGGTTTGCTGCTTCTATCCCCCCGTTACCTATATCTGGCATTTCTCCCCGTGTTATCCCTCCCCAATCTCCCTACCCATTGCTTTCCCTCCCTTAGTCCCCCCGCAACAGACCCCAGTGTGTAATGCTCCCTTCACTGTGTCCATGTGTTCTCATTGTTCATCATCCACCTTATCTTATGTACTTCTTGCCACAATTGGTTAACAATCTAAATCTCCCTGTTTCCTTTTATTGGAGAATGGTGTTAGAAATCGGCATCTAGGTCTAAGGGTGTTTTTTGCTACTGTTATGTCATAGCTTCTGGGCCCTCTCAGTGAACAGAGCAAGGGAATAGGTGTGTTTATAGTAACTTGCATATGTACACATATCTGTAAATGTTTCTATATGCACCATGGCTCATTATAGTATTCACATGAGTTATAATTGGAGTCTCTATCTCTAATTCATTACCACATAGATAATTCTAGCCTCCTGCTCTTTCTTATCCATAAATGCTCACTGCAATAGTGTGTAACCTGGCTCCCCGATCCATTTATTTAGTTGTTCAACTCCAAGATGCAGATATAGCAGCATAAGAGTTGTCAGCTCCTGCCTCTGTGATAAAACTTTATCAACTAGAGTACAGTGATTGTGTATGGCTTTTCTTCCTTTAGTTTTACAGACTCACTAATTTGTAAAGATTTAGTTTAGCACATCTCCTTCCATTCACCTCACCAGTAAGATTTTGTTCATTTATAGTAAAGTTAGATTGCTTTTTGAATGGTTTGCTTCCATTCTGGTATTCCCTAACCAGTTAAATAACTTTAAGACATTGTATACATTAAGATACTCTGTGCTATAAAGTTATATAGGTTTTGAAAAAATGCATATCATGTATCTACCTTTACAATATTATATGGAATATTTTACCACCCTAAAATATCCCCTGTGCTTCACCTATTCAATTCCTCTGACTCTCTGCAAACAGTTTCATTTCCCATCTCTACAATTTTGCCTTTTCCAGAATGTCATATAAGTGAAAATGTAGAGTATTCATCTTTTCAGACCGACTTCTTTCAATTACCAATATCCATTTAAAATTTATCTATATCTTTACATTGTTTGATATCATATTTGTTTTTATCATTGAATAATATTTAATTATACAAATGTATCACAATGTATTTATCCATTCACCTACAGAAGGACATCTTGGTTGCTTTTTCGACTTGTTTTTCACCTTGCAGCCCAAGTATCTTTTCAGTATGAAAATCTTATGCAGCCATGACCACTCCTATATAATCCCACTATTGTGGCTGTAAATATCTGTTCTCTGTTCTTAGATTCCAGACTCCAAATTATTACAGTGAACTTTTAAAACGCCTATGTCTGTATTTCTCTGCTCTTACAAGATTATTTACTCCTTATGAATAGTTACAATATAAATTTTATATCTTAATATATTTTTTCTTAAATTAATCCAGATTCGTTTAGAAATGTGAAGCACCATTTCTGTTTAAATCTATTAACACAGGCTGGGTGCAGTGGCTCAAGCCTGTAATCCCAGCACTTTGGGAGGCCGAGGCTGGTGGATCACGAGGTCAAAACATTGAGACCATCCTGGTCAACATGGTGAAACCCCGTCTCTACGGAAAATACAAAAAAAAATTAGCTGGGCATGGTGGCGCATGCCTGTAGTCCCAGCTACTCAGGAGGCTGAGGCAGGTGAATTGCCTGAACCCAGGAGGCAGAGGTTGTGGTGAGCTGAGATCACGCCATTGCACTCTAGCCTGGGTAACAAGAGCAAAACTCCATCTCAAAAAACAAAACAAAACAAAAAAAAAAACCACATTGAGTCCAAATATGTTATATGTAGGATAATCTTTGTGACTATTTTATGAGACTATGTTGTTCCTCCTTATAATGATGACATAACTGATTTTCTTCAGTTCTTATGTTAAGGTTTTCAATATTTAATCTCCCTAAAACTGGTGGTTTTGGTGAAGAGAAAATAGGAATTGAGGAGTTAGGATTTTTAATCTGTAAAATTTAACATGTTATCATATTACATCCTAAAATCAAAGGGAAAAATTTAATGAGAGCTGTATGTTTCTGACATCACCTCATTGCGTATCTTTAAAACATGAAAATAATAGCTTTAACTAAAATATTCTAAAATTATATTTTCCCCAGAGATAAGATGTAAAGACGTTTTCAGGCTGCTTATGGTATTTCATGATTCTAATTCCATCAATTTGACTAATTAAATTTTAGTTAAATTGAGATAATGCTTTGGTCTTTGTGATAAAAAGAAATTCAAGTAGCAAATATTTTATCTTGCTTCCTTTGAAAAGCTAAACTTAGAGCAACTACAAAGAACTATTGGAAAATTATTTTATTGTAATATTTAAATAAAATGCTTCTGAGTAAATAAGTGGCTTTAAAGCAACATTTTTAAGTATTGATAAAATAAAATTATGTTCTTGTCAAATCACAATTTTTTGTAAAACTTGCATCACAGAAAATACTTATAGTTTCCCTAGAATATGTTTTTTAATCTCTGTGACTACTGTAAAAGATTACTAAAATCAGGTGGCGGACACCTGAGGATTTCAAGAATAAGCAAGGATAAAATTGTGATAATTTTATCACTAGTTAAAATCTAGCCTGGGTCATCACTATAAATTATTGTTTTCCCAAGTTGTTATTAAAGTACCATTTTGAGTTCTCTTTACAATGGGAATTCATTAATGATTCCAAATATACATTTATTGGTCACTAACAAGCCAATCACTTATCTTAGTAGAATTAATAAAAATGAATAATATTATTTGATATGAAACCTACTATAACATTGTAGAGTGAAGAAAGCATTTCTAAATGGGAAACTTAAGCAGCCATAATTTTGATATTTTAAAATATCTTTTTCAATTTCTCATAAATGGAATTTCCAAGGAAATCATGCTACAGACATCACTTAAGGGCAGACAAGAGAGGGTTTGGGAAAATACCTGTTTCACTGAAGAGGATTCTTACAAGTGTAATGATTTCATTAAGTGAAAAAAATATAGTTAAATTCCTAGACTAGGACTTGTGGGTATGAAACATGAATCTGGAAATAATTCAAGGTGACCTGAAAAGATAATTCCAGGAGGTCAGATATAATAGATAATATTTGTAGAAAATATACATACAGCCCTAAGACTTCAATCCAGTGAAATTCTTGACCTTACCCTGCATTATTTATCATTTGTGGTCACACATTAGATCACTCATATTAGACAGTACATGCTAGATAAAAGAGTTTAGAAAAATCAGAAAACACTCTTGTTTGGTAAATGAACGTGAAACCGCAGCAAATACTTTGACCACCACGAAAATTCAAACAGAAACCACTAAATCTCCCAGATGAAGAGAGACGGGATCCGGGCATGGCACTGGGAAGTTATTGGCCTTAAAACTACGCCCCCTTGTGGACTCTCTCACCCACTGGTCTGTAATACAGTGCTAACTAAATCCTGGATTTATTTACATTTCTTGTTTTTCCAGTAATGTCCTTTTACTTTACCAACATTTTATTCAGGATCCCACAATGTATCTAGTCATCTTGTCCCACAGTGTCTTTTGGTTTGTGACAGTTTTTCAGTCTTCCCCTACTTTTAATGATCTTGACAGTTTTCAGCAATATTGGGTAGAACGTTCCTAAATTTCAGATTTTCTGATATATATATATATATATATATATATTTATATATATGTCTCATGATTATACTGAGATTATAAGTTTATGGAAACAAGTGAAGTGAAGCTTCTCATCATACAACATCAAGGATACATAGTATCCACAAGACTTACTGGTAACATCAACTTTGATCAGTTGGTTGCAGTAGTTTTTGCTGTATTTCTCCACTATTACTGATTTTCCCTTTTCCTATTCTCTTTCTTCAAAGCAGGTTCTTAATTTAGGCTCAGGCATGGTGATACTGAGAGGTGGGGGAAATAAATTTTACCTGACGGAGAGTGAAGAATCAATGTATATCATTTGGATGCTTTTGAAATGAAGACTTGTTCCTTCTACCCCATTTATTCACTGAAATTAAAATACATTTTAATATTTTTTATACTTATTTATAATTTCATTCAGGGCCAGCTTCGTGGGCATGTAACCTGTGCAGTTTTGGAAAACCCCATGCACAAAAAAGTCCTGCTCTGGCTTTAATGCTCTAATATCAACTATTTTATAAATTCTTATTTTTTGAACAGGAAGCCCCATGTTTGCATTTTGCACTGGGCCCTACAGATTATGTAGTCAGTCCTGACATCATTAATGGAAACCCATTTCTGAAATTTGTAACACCAACTAGCAAAACCTCAGATGTTGATGAAAGATTAATAATGAGAGAGGCAGAATTTGCAACAGCCACCTTTGATTCATTTTAATCAATAGCTAACTGACTTAATTTCCTATGTTCAAATCCCTGAAAATGGCAACTGAATCATCCTGGATGAGCTTAAACCAAGCAGCATGCATAATACAGTAAAACATTATCTTGTCTGAAATAGTTCAATTTAAAATATGGCTTTCAGATTTCAGTCTTTCAAAACAAGTACTATAAGCCTCTATTTTGTTTAGTGCAAATTCTCTGGAATTATTCCTCAATATCTCTCATTCTACCCTTCTTTGCTCAGGTTTTCTCTACAATTGTGTCTAGGCAGGTGGTATAAGTGATGTGGTATGAGTTTGTTGAAGTAGAAATGAGTTTTCAACACCATTGGTGATGTGTCATGTATATACATATATTTACTTGTGTGTATATATATACATACACATTATGTATATAAACTTATTTTTGTAAATATATATTTATATAAAAATATGTACGTATAAATACATGAATATTCAAAATATACTATATATAGTATAGACATATATGTAGTATATACATATGAATATACATATACACACACATACATTCAGGAAGAGAGTTTTGTAAAGTACTTTTCTGATTATCAAAAGCAATTATCAAAAGCATTTTCCTGTCATTCATGACTTAAAATGCGATTCTTAATTGCTTCAGAATATTTAATCACATTGATATATATATATAATTTATTATATAATTTTTCATAGACATTTAACTCAACCCAATTTTGGAAATATTATAACCAATATCATATTATGGTAGAAATAATCATGCTGTACCAAAATATATTAATATCTCTTATACATATACACTGAAATTTATTTTCACAATAATGGTACTATAATTATATTTCTACCACTAGAATATGTGCATTTATTTTAGCTACTCTTTGTCAATTAGATACATAAATTATTTTTGAAAGTTTATCTTTCTTTGATAATTACTGAGGTTAAATATGCTTTCCAATGTTAATTGAACATCTACATTTCTCTGTATTTTACTTTTTTGTTGAAATATATCTTAATTCTTTCAAAAGATTACATTCATCAGGCTTGAGAATTGATTATTTCCATCTTTTATCACAACCAGTAATTGTCTGAATATCAATAAAGCCAACTCTGGTCATAAATACCCAAAATGTCTAATATTATATAGAATAAGGTATATATTTGTTATGTATTTTTAAAGGTAGAATTTTTAAAGGTAAAAAAGAGACACTAATGTACATATTTAAATTTATTTAACGACAGTCTCAAAACCCATTCTAATGAAAATTTTAATACTAATGCATAAATAGAAAAGTAGTTCTAAGAGGTTTCTTTTTTTACCCGCTGATATTCCCTATGTTACTAGTGAAGAATTAGGGGGCAGATAAATAATGTATTCCTCTAGAATTGCCCAAAACCAGTGATTTTACTACAAAAAACACTGTCCTTGAAAGAAAGGAGTGACAGTCAGAATCAAGCCACAAATGGTGAACATTCCCTTAAAAAACTTTCTTCCGATTTAAACACAGGACCCTACCCTGACTTTGGTGACATCTGTTTGTATCCCCTCCAAAATTTGTATGGTGCAGTCCTAACTCCCAGTGGGATGGTATTTTAGGAGGCTGGGTTAGGTTTAGATGAGGTCATGAGGGCAGAGACCTCATAACGAAATTAATGTCCTTATAAGAAAAGAGAGACTAGATGTCTGTCTTACCATCATGTATGGATACAGTTAGAAGCCATCTATTGGAAAATCAAGAAGAGGGCACTTACCAGGAATTTACCAGCACCTCAGTCTTGGGCGACCCAGCCTCTAGAACTCTGCAGAACACATGTTTTTCCTTAAATTACCAAATCTCTGGTATAACAGCATGAAATGACTAAAACAGTATCTTATACATAATCACTAGTGTTGTAACTAAGTAACAGCAGGTATAGCTGGCAGGGTCTTCCTGCTTTTGATTCTAATTTACATGCATATTTCATTGAGAATTAAACACACATTTTTATCTAGTCTTTTAGGCATTTCTAAGGAATTTCTATTAATCAGTGCTTGCTAGATCTTTTAACATAATTATTTGAATTAAAGCACAATAAAAAGAACATTTAAAATATATTGGTAATTGTTTTTAAACTAATTAATGCTTTAACTTAGTTACATTGCTTCCGATTGAATTAGCATTATTTTTACATTTTTGGGGGCTGCAAATATTATAGATATGAAAGTGTGGTTGAAATTTACCTATTATATCTAAAAGGACATTCATTTAAAGGAAGTTATTATAAAGATTTTCACATACATCAATTACAAAAATGCAAAAATCCTAAGTAGAATAAAATTATATGTTTAAAATGCAAAGTAATTCAATAAATTCCAGATGAACATTTAATGGAAATTACTAAACTGGTTAAGGTAACATGTGTAACATATATTACCAGAATTGTGTAATATGTTATTCTTGATTATAGTTCTTTTTCAAGATTGAAAATCATGGCAATGATTAAATTAACAAGAATGTAAATGTGGGATAATATCTAGTAGCATGTGCATATCTTCATTGTTCCTACTCTTGCCTACTTTTTCATTTTATTTCTGATTGTTAAATTTGTGAGAAAGTTAGATATATGGAATTAATTGTGTCATTTTTGGAGACCATGAAGTAAAATGCCTTTTAAGTAAATAAGCTAAGATTACAGATTTGGGTCAATGGTTATCCCAAATCTACAATATCGGTTTTCTTTACACAAAAATTTGAACAGAGGAAACTGGTATAATAGAAAAATATGAATTATAAACTATTTTACCTTTCTAAGAGACTCATATTAATGTCAGTGAATGAAATTTACATGTCGTCTGAGGTATCTTACAAGGAAGAAAATCAGTCAAAGCCAAATGGCTTCTTTTCTGTATGACAGATTATGTAATATACTGTTAAAGAAAAATATATGTACGTAACTATATGTTCTTTATATATAATCTTATTTTATTAGCTACATTTGTGTAGTCTTACAGCCACATATATAGAAAATACACCATAGAAATTAGTTTCAGATTTATAGACAAAGTTTATTTTGCTGGTGAGTCATTGTGTTTTCAGGAGAGATTACACTTAATGAAAACACATATGTTTATGCTAAATAACCTGTAACACCAACTGAGGTGGCACAGTCACCTCACCATTAGGAAGATTGATTTTGCATCAGTGTATCACTTTGCAGCAGAAGTACCCTTCAGGTAAGTTGAAAAAGTTATCAAGCATGTAGTTTAAATGAGCAGTGACGCTTCCAAGAGAGGCAGGAGAATTGCAGCTCACCACTGAAAAAGCATTTCAGCTCCCAAAGAAGACAAGCAGTCATCTTTCAAAATAACCTTGACTACATATTTTGGCTATTTTCACTTTTATTAATCTTTTTGCTTGTTAATTACATTTCCAAAGAAAAATACAGTTTTTTTTTTTAGTCCTAAGATATATTACCAAATAGGATTATACTATATTAGGTGCTAATTGGGAGGAGTACTTAATTGTCATTTATAGAATAATGAGTATAAGAAGTTCTATGGGTTCTTCTATGGGTTCTTAAATAAGAAGTTCTATGGGTTCTTCAAGAGCACATCATTTCAAAACTAGCAATGTACATTCTGTTATTTACAACTTGGCTTTTCCACAGGCTCTTTTGGCAAGATTATTGAGTCACAAACTTTATTCACCAAGCACTTCTCAATTCTTAAACTTCGTATTTTTTAAACTAGCCAATCTCTTTATTTGATCAATTTCTCTTGTGTTTCAGGTCTTTGTTTAATTCTCCTCTTCAAGTTCCATCTAAATAAATTATATATAATATTAATCTTTTCCTTTAAAAAATAGTTTTTTCTGAATAAATATAGGTAATAAATTTACAGTTACATATTTTTAGCAAGTCAAACGAAATGTTTCAGAAAAAAGAAATTTCACATAAGAAAAATTTACAAGCATAGCACCTTGAAAGTATTGAGGCAAATTGCTTAAAGATAAATTCCTTTACTCTAGATATTGTATGTAGGAAATCTTTCTTTTCTTGAAGTTTTCCAGTAAATTTTCTTCCTAAATATGTTTTTAGAGATTCAAAGGGTAATGAAGAGCAAACACAAGAGCAAGGGATAGAGAAACATGGAGAAGAGACAAAAGGAAGATGAGAGGAGAAAACGGTATTCTAATTCAGCCTCAGAAGTCACATACAAGTCACTTCTACCCCATTCTATTCCAGAGAAACAAGCAACAAGGGCTGGCCCAGAATCAAACAAAGGGAAATTAAACTGCCAAGTTTCATCAAAGAGAACTAGCTAAATAATTATAATACATATACAAGCTGCAATTCCATTTAGCTATTAGAAAACAAGATTGCACTCCAAAAATGTGTTATTAAGTGAAAAATAAAGGAGCAGAAAAGTTTATATAATATGCTATTGAGGCAAAAGAAAAGAATATTTACCTGAAAAAAAATTTGGAAGGATGCTAATAACAGTGGGTGGCCTAGGCCATGTGGAGTTGTTGGGCAGATGGAGAAGAGAGAAATAGTTTTTTTTTTTTAATAACTTTGTTTACATGTGTTGCATTTTAATTTTTTGATTCTGTATCCAAAATTATTTTGTGCAAAGTGAATTTATTATGCCAACCTGAGAAGTAATTATATTAATCAGTTCCTTATGATATAAATTATCTTGCACTGTGCCCTTCAACACTTTGAAGGTAGGGATAGCACAGTACCATATACACCATGCTTCAGAAAGCATCAGAATGTATTACTGTACGTGAATACCAATAAGAACAAAAGATACACAATAACACTTGACAGGGTAGGTTATTTCTCATATTTCTTTTTCTTGATTTTGAAGCACAAGCAGATCTATTCCTTTAAAATGTGGAGTGTGCTATAATTTAAACAGAGTAATATATAAATTGGGGCAATCATTTTAAAACTCAAGTTTGGAAGACACTCTGTTATGACAGTAACTATACCTGAGGGAATACTATTTTCCCATATGTGTACTATTTTGACTATAATTATCTCACAAAGTTCATGCAAATGCTATAGTGAATCACAATGTTTATAGAGAATTAAAGATCTATTCCATATATGTTGGGAAAGGAATATTTTCTATCAATAAACATTTTATGTATCAAAATTTTTATTTGCATACGATTGCATTATTCTGTCTTTGAAAACTTTATTTAGCATGATATACAAACTTCATGCATTTCTTATTTTACAGAGCAAGGAGAGCAATTTAAAATATTTCTCATATCACTAAAATGACATTTAAACTGTTA
The DNA here is from genome assembly GCF_049354715.1 of Callithrix jacchus. NCBI lineage: Eukaryota > Metazoa > Chordata > Mammalia > Primates > Cebidae > Callithrix > Callithrix jacchus. Next base: position 72,674,631 of record NC_133514.1, on the reverse strand, counting down.
ACTAAGATACAACTCAGTTATTTTATTATAATTATGTATTAATTGGACTCTTTTTAAATCAAATGATTTTAAGAAATACACACAATCTATCTGAATAGATTAAATAATGTGTGGTATTGTTATTTCACCTTTAGAATTATTGTTTAAGACATGACACACTGTAGTTCTATAAGTTTTCATTGTAGCATTTGATGGATCTATAGTATTTATCATATTTACATTTTGACACTAACTAGGATGTATGATGGACAAATACAATGTTACGGTTATACAATAGATTATACAATGATAAAATGCTATGCTAAATATTTTAAATGTTTCAAAATGTATACTGATTAAAAAGGAAAGAAGGATGAACTTGTACCTTTTCTATTTTGTGCTGGTAGGGAAGTTAGCGGGTCTGTGTGGTATGGAGAACATAATATTGAACAACAATACGAATATATAAGCTACAGACATTTCTGCTTCTGAAAGTAAATTCCATCGAGGAGAATCAAGATCACTGATCTCAGTTTTCTTGTTTCAACTACAAATGAAAACATTATACAAAAATGTCACCAAAGTAGTTTTTAATTTTATCTTTATATGGCTTGATAAGGATTCAAAATAAAGAAGATAAATAAATTAGGACACAATGAAATAACATGGCATCGGTGCTAATACAAATCTTTATAATATGACATCCAGTGAATGGCAAAATTTCACTGCTCATTGTCTTTTACTCTTGATGTACTGATTTTCAGTTAATCATTAGAGATAATATATATTTGCACATGTGCTTATACATATTTCTAAAATTAACTGATATTTATACACGTTAATCAAAATATTTGAGTAACTGTGTGATATGACTTGGCTCTGTGTCCCCACCTAAATCTCATCTCGAATTGGAATCCCCATGTGTTGAAGGAGGGGTCTGTAATCCCCACATATAAGGGAGGGAGGCGATTAGATCATGGGGGCAGTTTTCCCCATGCTGTTCTTGGCATAGTGAGCGAGTTCTCACAAGATCTGATGGATTCATAAGTGTTTGACAGTTCCTTCTTCACACTCTGTTCCTCACCAGCTGCTGTGAAAGATGTGCCTCTTCCCTTTCACTATTATAATAGTAGTGGTTATATTATATAATATAAGTTTCCTGAGGCCTCTTCAGGCATTTGGAACTGTGAGTCAATTAGACCTCTTTTCTTTGTAAATTACCCAGTCTCTGGTGGGTATTTTTTAATAGCACAGTGAAACAAACTAATACATAGTAGATATTTCCATTGTCTTTTCAACAGCTCTTCTTTCATGTAAATTTTTCTTTAAACAAAAATTGATGGAAAACACTCTTTACTGTTACATTAGATTCAACATAAAATATATTATAAAATATAAAAGATTAAAGTGAAGAGTGTTGAAAACAAGAGAAACTACATTATATACTATATTTTTGAAAAATTAACCAGAGAATAAGAATCTACCCATTCATCTTCTATCCACTGAAATGACACAGTGAGTATATTAGCTTGTCTGCAGATTTTTACAAGGTAATTTGAAATTTCATTTTACTTTGGGGAAAGAGCAACGTAGAAAGAAGGAAGCTAGCTGAAAACAGATTATTGATTGGGCTTGAGATTTGATTTAGGAGATAGAAAGGTTAGAGAAAAATTTTCAGTGATCAATAATAAATTAAGGGCAATTAGCAAAGGAAGAAGGCTAGAGAAAGAGGCAACGTAATATCACATCAAGGAGATTTAATTACTGAGCCTAAAGCAAAACTGCTACTTAGTTAAGAATTCCTGTTAGTAATGAAACTAATTTATCCTTTTTGACCCATTTTCCAGAAAGCCTCTTGATCCAACCTGATTACTAAATCAAGCAATTAGTGTGAAACAAGATATCTAGCTTTCTCAAAGATACTCATTTTTTTAAAAAATAAAATTAGACAAGAAATTCTACAACATGCCCTTCTTGAGCGTTTAGGATTTAGAAATAAAAATTAAAGGATCTGAATCAATCCAAATGTAAATCAAACAAAAATTAAAGGATTCCCAACTCTGTTCTACTTAACAGGCTAACAATGGTATTCAACTGTGCAACATTTCCTGTGTTCTAGTTCATGGAACAGTCTGTTTACATATTCTAATCCTTTTATCCCTCCAAAATAGCCCCTTTGAATTCAGTCAACATGTATGTTCATCATTTATTTGTTGCATTTTACTATATTGTTTAAAATATTGATGGTAAAGCAATAAGTAAACAAACAATCTCTACCTGCTGGAAGAAAATATATTAATTATTGGGAGGATAACATAAATTGATAAAAGAAATCAGGAACATGTAAGCTACTTTGCATTGTGATACGTATTATAGAAAAAATAAAGCAGAGAAGCATAATTGTGAGCATGGCAGGTATTGCAATTTTGTATAGGGCAATCAGAGAAGGCCTCTTTTAGGAAGTGGTGTTTAACTAAATACCTGAGAGAGGAGCACGAATGAGTTGTGAAGGTATCTTGGGGAGACTGTTCTAGGCCAGAGAGCAGCAAGTGGGAGGAATTTGGAGAATGTCACATGTGACTGAAACAGATATTTACAAAATAATTTGGACTTGAATTTTTAAGACCTAGCTGAATGGAAATTAAGTAAGCTAGATGAGAACAGAAACTATTGATTGCATTTGAGGAAATAATGTGGGACACTGGAAGTTTAGGGGGCATTGTATTTTTGAAGAATAGGAAGAAGGACAGTGTGGCTCGGGTCTGTTGGCCAGCAGGGGCAGTAGCAGAGATGCATTAGAGAGCTCATCAGCTTTACAGTGTCAACTGAAAAACGACAAGAGTGGAAGCTATTGCAATAAACCAGCTAAGAAATTATAATGGCTGGGGGCAGAGTGGTAAACCTGGAGAAAGGGAAAAGTGATCAGAGTATGGATATATTTTTAAGGCAAAGCCAAGAGAATTTTATGCAATATTGGGTACAAGAAATGGGAGAGATAAATGAGTCAAAGATGGCATTAAGATTTTAATCTAAGCATTTTACAAAGATGGGTGTCATCCACCAAGATAGAGAAAAAGTTGGGAAAGTTACTTTGAAGAAAGGTGAGGAGTTTGATTTTGGGCATACTAACTTCAGAATGTCCAGTAAGTATCCAAATGGAGATTTCAAGTAGGCAATGGGATATATGTATATGGAGTTCATCAGAAAATGACCCAATTGGAGATAGAAATTTGGAATGACCAGTCTTTAGATTTCTAAAAATGGGTTTGGATGAGATCATCTAGGGAGTAAAAGGAGATGAAAACTCACATATTTACATTTTAATGACTGAGCCATGGGCCACTCCAATATGCAGAAGCCAGGAAGATAAGACAGCATAAAAAAACTGTTAAAAAGGGGCTGGAGATATAGGGGAATGGTTAGTCCAGGTAAAATTTTAGAATCTGTTTTTTTTAGAGGGTAACTTGTCTCTGAGTTTGAAGCTGAGTTTTTCATGTTTTTTTGCTGTGTCAGTGTCATGTTGATATAAATGATATCTTTATTACTGATCCATTTTTGATTTTATATGGAGCCCACAAAAATAACCATTTTGTTTTTTTCCCCAACTGCAAATGATGATTTTACAGAAAAACCTGAAAAAATAACCTTAAATAAATTTCTTCAGGATGTAAAAGAGAAAGAGCTTACAAAGATAACTCATTGTTTATGGATAATCTAGGGAAGCTCTGATTTCAAAAATTGTGTTGTCCTATAAGCTGTCAACATTTCATAAGGACCAGGGGCAGTGGTTCACACCTGTAATCACAGCACTTTGGGAGGTACAGATGGGAGGATCACTTGAGCTCAGGAGTTCAAGTGACAGTTCAATGTAGCCTGAGCAACATAGGAAAACCCCATCTTTACAAAAAATTTAAAAATTAACTGGATGTGATTGTGCACACCTGTGGTCACAGCTACTCAGAAGGCTGAGGAGGGAGCCTTGTCTGAGCCTGGAAGGTTGAGGCTGCAATGAGCTGCGATGGTTCCACTGCACTCCAACCTGGGTGACAGAATGAGACCCTGTCTCAAAACAAAGAACAAGCAAACAAAAACCATTGCACAGGAATTTCAGTATGACAGTTTCAAAAATGCATTTTTCAAATTTCCTTTAACACCCAGAAGTGGCACCCAAGTCTCTTTCTCTGAATGTGTTCAAAGCATTGGTAAAATACACATAAATGTGTGTTTCCATGAATATGAATAATATATTATCAGAATGTATCATTTCACATGGAATAAATGTTCAAATAAATTTAACTGTTTCAGTAAGATTGAACATTCTATTTTTAGTTTATTCTCTCACTAGCACACACACTCACACACTATTCAGATTTAGTTGAGGAAGAAATTAACTTTATTGGGGAAATGAAATGGTCAAAATATATTTGCTCTACTTTTAAAATAAATCCCCAAGCTTTTGAAAGATGTATCAGGTAGCCTTTGAGTTTTTGCTTATTTGATGATTCTGTAGAAAATAATTAACATTTTCACAGTATATTTTTCAAAAAAAATGATAATGTGGGAACATAAACTATTTATTTTAATTTTCTCAAAAACCACCACCCTGTCCCATAATTACATTAATGCATTTTCCCATGGCCGCAAATTATTCATATGCTACAAGACAACAAAGTAAATGTTTTTATCTTCTACATAATTGGAAATAAGTGCATTATGCACATGTCAAACTGCATGTACATGATTAATTTTAATAATATTTTAGTGCTTATTATAAAATGACTAAACACTTGTAATTATCATGTTTTATAAGAGCAGTAACCTCGGAAGAGCCTTACAAAACAGCTAGTGCTTGTATTTTCAGTTTTTCAAATGAAAAAACAGGCCAGTATGCATGAAGTTTAAAGCCCAATTTGACATAATAGACACAGGTTCTACATGCATAGGCATTACTCTTTTCATTTTATCAGTGACTTAAAATTCAATCATATGCAAATTTTTAATTATGTTTGCATGCAAAACAACTTCAAGTTGCCTTCAAAAAAAAGAGTCTTGATTATTTAAAAGATATATTTGTATTTAATAAACTTTTAAAACTTTAGAACAACTTTAGATATTTTTTATTGCAATGATAGCAGTGAGATACAATATACCTTTAACTCAGTTCTCCTCAGTATCTGTATTTTCTTTTCTTTTTTTTTTTTTTTAATTTTTTATTTGATTATAGGTTTTGGGGTACATGAGCAGAGCATGCGAGACAGTTGTGTAGGTACACACATGGCAGTGTGCTTTGCTTTTCTTCTCCCCTTCACCCACATTTGGCGTTTCTCCCCAGGCTATCCCTCCCTACCTCCCCCTCCCACTGGCCCTCCCCTTTTCCCCCCAATAGACCCCAGTGTTTAGTACTCCCCTTTCTGTGTCCATGTGTTCTCATTTTTCATCACCCACCTATGAGTGAGAATATGCGGTGTTTCATTTTTTGTACTTGTGTCAGTTTGCTGAGGATGATGTTCTCCAGATTCATCCATGTCCCTACAAACGACACGAACTCATCATTTCTGATTGCTGCATAATATTCCATGGTGTATATGTGCCACATTTTTCCAATCCAGTCTATTATCAATGGGCATTTGGGTTGATTCCAGGTCTTTGCTATTGTAAACAGTGCTGCAATGAACATTCGTGTACATGTGTCCTTATAGTAGAACGATTTATAGTCTTTTGGATATATACCCAGTAATGGGATTGCTGGGTCAAATGGAATTTCTATTTCTAAGGCCTTGAGGAATCGCCACACTGTCTTCCACAATGGTTGAACTAATTTACACTCCCACCAACAGTGTAAAAGTGTTCCTTTTTCTCCACATCCTCTCCAGCATCTGTTGTCTCCAGATTTTTTAATGATCGCCATTCTAAGTGGCGTGAGATGGTATCTCAATGTGGTTTTGATTTGCATCTCTCTGATGACCAGTGACGATGAGCATTTTTTCATATGATTGTTGGCCTCATATATGTCTTCTTTTGTAAAGTATCTGTTCATATCCTTTGCCCACTTTTGAATGGGCTTGTTTGTTTTTTTCCTGTAAAGCTGCTTGAGTTCTTTGTAAATTCTGGATATCAGCCCTTTGTCAGATGGGTAGACTGCGAAAATTTTTTCCCATTCTGTTGGTTGCCGATCCACTCTAGTGACTGTTTCTTTTGCCGTGCAGAAGCTGTGGAGTTTCATTAGGTCCCATTTGTCTATTTTGGCTTTTGTTGCCAATGCTCTTGGTGTTTTGTTCATGAAGTCCTTGCCTACTCCTATGTCCTGGATAGTTTTGCCTAGATTTCCTTCTAGGGTTTTTATGGTGCCAGGTCTTATGTTTAAGTCTTTAATCCATCTGGAGTTAATTTTAGTGTAAGGTGTCAGGAAGGGGTCCAGTTTCTGCTTTCTGCACATGGCTAGCCAGTTTTCCCAACACCATTTGTTAAACATGGAATCCTTGCCCCATTGCTTGTTTTTGTCAGGTTTATCAAAGATTGTATAGTTGTATGTATGTTGTGTTGCCTCCGGTGCCTCTGTTCTGTTCCATTGGTCTATATCTCTGTTTTGGTACCAGTACCATGCTGTTTTGATTACTGTAGCCTTGTAGTATAGTTTGAAATCCGGTAGTGTGATGCCCCCCGCTGTGTTCTTTTTGCTTAGAATTGACTTGGCTATGCGGGCTCTCTTTTGGTTCCATATGAAGTTCATGGTGGTTTTTTCCAGTTCTGTGAAGAAAGTCAATGGTAGCTTGATGGGGATAGCATTGATTCTGTAAATTACTTTGGGCAGTATAGCCATTTTCACGATATTAATTCTTCCTAACCATGAACATGGAATGTTTCTCCATCTGTTTGTGTCCTCTCTGATTTCGTTGAGCAGTGGTTTGTAGTTTTCCTTGAAGAGGTCCCTTACGTTCCTTGTGAGTTGTATTCCAAGGTATTTTATTCTTTTTGTAGCAATTGCGAATGGCAGTTCGCTCTTGATTTGGCTTTCTTTAAGTCTGTTATTGGTGTAGACGAATGCTTGTGATTTTTGCACATGGATTTTATATCCTGAGACTTTGCTGAAGTTATTTATCAGTTTCAGGAGTTTTTGGGCTGAGGCAATGGGGTCTTCTAGGTATACTATCATGTCGTCTGCAAATAGAGACAATTTGGCTTCCACCTTTCCTATTTGAATACCCTTTATTTCTTTTTCTTGCCTTATTGCTCTGGCTAGAACTTCCAGTACTATATTGAATAGGAGTAGTGAGGGAGGGCATCCTTGTCTAGTGCCAGATTTCAAAGGGAATGCTTCCAGTTTTTGCCCATTCAGTATGATATTGGCTGTTGGTTTGTCATAAATAGCTTTTATTACTTTGAGATACGTTCCATCGATACCGAGTTTATTGAGGGTTTTTAGCATAAAGGGCTGTTGAATTTTGTCAAATGCCTTCTCTGCGTCAATTGAGATAATCATGTGGTTTTTGTTTTTGGTTCTGTTTATGTGGTGAATTACGTTGATAGACTTGTGTATGTTGAACCAGCCTTGCATCCCCAGGATGAATCCTACTTGATCATGATGAATAAGTTTTTTGATTTGCTGTTGCAATCAGCTTGCCAATATTTTATTGAAGATTTTTGCATCTATGTTCATCATGGATATTGGCCTGAAGTTTTCTTTTCTCGTTGGGTCTCTGCCGGGTTTTGGTATCAGGATGATGTTGGTCTCATAAAATGATTTGGGAAGGATTCCCTCTTTTTGGATTGTTTGAAATAGTTTTAGAAGGAATGGTACCAGCTCCTCCTTGTGTGTCTGGTAGAATTCGGCTGTGAACCCGTCTGGACCTGGGCTTTTTTTGTGAGGTAGGCTCTTAATTGCTGCCTCAACTTCAGACCTTGTTATTGGTCTATTCATAGTTTCAGCTTCCTCCTAGTTTAGGCTTGGGAGGACACAGGAGTCCAGGAATTTATCCATTTCTTCCAGGTTTACTAGTTGATGTGCATAGAGTTGTTTGTAATATTCTCTGATGATGGTTTGAATTTCTGTGGAATCTGTGGTGATTTCCCCTTTATCATTTTTTATTGCATCTATTTGGTTGTTCTCTCTCTTTTTTTTTAATCAATCTGGCTAGTGGTCTGTCTATTTTGTTGATCTTTTCAAAAAACCAGCTCTTGGATTTATTGATTTTTTGAAGGGTTTTTCGTGTCTCAATCTCCTTCAGCTCAGCTCTGATCTTAGTAATTTCTTGTCTTCTGCTGGGTTTTGAGTTTTGTTGATCTTGCTCCTCTAGCTCTTTCAATTTTGACGATAGGGTGTCAATTTTGGATCTCTCCATTCTCCTCATATGGGCACTTATTGCTATATACTTTCCTCTAGAGACTGCTTTAAATGTGTCCCAGAGGTTCTGGCACGTTGTGTCTTCGTTCTCATTGGTTTCGAAGAACTTCTTTATTTCTGCCTTCATTTCGTTGTTTACCCAGTCAACATTCAAGAGCCAGTTGTTCAGTTTCCATGAAGCTGTGCTGTTCTGGGTCGGTTTCTGAATTCTGAGTTCTAACTTGATTGCACTATGGTCTGAGAGGCTGCTTGTTATGATTTCAGTTGTTTTGCATTTGTTGAGCAGTGCTTTACTTCCAATTTTGTGGTCAATTTTAGAGTAGGTGTGATGTGGTGCTGAGAAGAATGTGTATTCTGTGGATTTGGGGTGGAGAGTTCTGTTAATGTCCACCAGGTTTGCTTGCTCCAGGTCTGAGTTCAAGCCCTGGATATCCTTGTTGATTTTCTGTCTGGTTGATCTGTCTAGTATTGACAGTGGAGTGTTAAAGTCTCCCACTATTATTGTGTGGGAGTCTAAGTCCTTTTGTAAGTCATTAAGAACTTGCCTTATGTATCTGGGTGCTCCTGTGTTGGGTCCATATATGTTTAGGATCGTTAGCTCTTCTTGTTGTATCAATCCTTTTACCATTATGTAATGGCCTTCTTTGTCTCTTTTGATCTTTGTTGCTTTAAAGTCTATTTTATCAGAGATGAGAATTGCAACTCCTGCTTCTTTTTGCTTTCCATTAGCTTGGTAAATCTTCCTCCATCCCTTTATTTTGAGCCTTTGTGTATCCTTGCATGTGAGATGGGTTTCCTGGATACAGCACACTGATGGGTTTTGGCTTTTTATCCAATTTGCCAGTCTGTGTCTTTTGATTGGTGCATTTAGTCCATTTACATTTAGGGTTAATATTGTTATGTGTGAATTTGATACTGCCATTTTGATGCTAAGTGGCTGTTTTGCCTGTTAGTTGTAGATTCTTCATTATGTTGAAGCTCTTTAGCATTCAGTGTGATTTTGGAATGGCTGGTACTGGTTGATCCTTTCTATGTGTAGTGCCTCTTTTAGGAGCTCTTGTAAAGCAGGCCTGGTGGTGACAAAATCTCTGAGTACTTGCTTGTTCGCAAAGGATTTTATTCTTCCTTCCCTTCTGAAGCTCAGTTTGGCTGGATATGAAATTCTGGGTTGAAAGTTCTTTTCTTTAAGAATGTTGAATATTGGCCCCCACTCTCTTCTGGCTTGTAGTGTTTCTGCCGAGAGATCTGCTGTGAGTCTGATGGGCTTCCCTTTGTGGGTGACCCGACCTTTCTCTCTGGCTGCCCTTAGTATTCTCTCCTTTATTTCAACCCTGTTGAATCTGACGATTATGTGCCTTGGGGTTGCTCTTCTTGCAGAATATCTTTGTGGTGTTCTCTGTATTTCCTGCAATTGAGTGTTGGCTTGTCTTGCTAGGTGGGCGAAATTTTCCTGGATGATGTCCTGAAGAGTATTTTCCAGCTTGGATTCATTCTCTTTGTCCCCTTCTGGTACACCTATCAAACGTAGGTTAGGTCTTTTCACATAGTCCCACATTTCTTGGAGACTTTGTTCATTCCTTTTTGCGCTTTTTTCTCTGATCTTGGTTTCTCGTTTTATTTCATTGAGTTGGTCTTCGACTTCAGATATTCTTTCTTCTGCTTGGTCAATTCGGCTATTGAAACTTGTGTTTGCTTCGCGAAGTTCTCGTATTGTGTTTTTCAGCTCCTTTAATTCATTCATATTCCTCTCTAAGGTATCCATTCTTGTTATCATTTCCTCGAATCTTTTTTCAAACCTTTTTTCAAGGTTCTTAGTTTCTTTGCATTGATTTAATACATGATCTTTTAGCTCACAAAAGTTTCTCATTATCCATCTTCTGAAGTCTAATTCCGTCATTTCGTCACAGTCATTCTCCGTCCAGCTTTGCTCCCTTGCTGGTGAGGAGTTTTGGTCCTTTCTAGGAGGTGAGGTGTTCTGGTTTTGGGTGTTTTCCTCCTTTTTGCGCTGGTTTCTTCCCATCTTTGTGGATTTGTCCGCTGGTCATCTGCGTAGTTGCTGACTTTTCGTTTGGGTCTCTGAGTGGACACCCAGAATGTTGATGATGAAGTATTTCTGTTGCTTGGTTTTCCTTCTACCAGTCTAGCCCCTTCGCTGTACGACTGCTGAGGTCCGCTCCAGACCCTGCTTGTCTGGGGTGCACCTCTAGTAGCTGTGGCACAGCGAGGGATGCTACCAGTTTCTTTTTCTGCTCTCTTTGTCCCATGATGATGCCTGCCTAATGTCAGTCTTTTGGATATAGAGGGGTCAGGGAGCTGCTTGAGGAGACAGTTTGTACTTTATAGGGGTTTAATTGCTGAGCTGTGCACTCTGTTGTTCAGTCAGGGCTGTTAGGCTGCTATGGTTGATTCTGCTGCAACAGAGCTCATTAAAAACCCCCTTTTTTTTTTCTCAAATGCTCTGTGTTGAGGGGTTTGGGCTTTATTTTTGGATGTCCGATCGGGTGTCCTGCCCAGCTAGAAGGCAGACTAGCCACTGTTTGGCTGCCGAGGCTCCGCCCTGCTGTTGTGTGATTCGCGCTGCTCCTGCCGGCTCTGCTGTGGTCTCCGCCACACCCTGTGGTGGAGTCTCTTCGTTGTAGCGTGTTGCCTCAGCAATGGCAGGCTGTGTCAGCAGTGGGCGTGTATCTCAGTAGGGACGGGTTGCCTCGGCAACGGCTGGCTGCGTCAGCAATGGGCGTGTATCTCAGTTGGGGCGGGTTGCCTCGGTAGTGGTGGACGCCCCTCCCCCACAGAGCGTCTCGGACAGTCTGCTCGGGATAGTTTGAAATCGCGGTTTTGTTCGTCCCACTGGGTATCCCAATCCCTGCAATCCCCTGGGCTGGCCTATTGTCCAAGTCTCGTTCAGTCTCAAGTCCAGCCCTCTCAAGTCTCAGGTTGCCGGTTCAACAGGGCACCCAGACAAGCATGCCCTGTGGGGATTGCTGGGTAGGGCCGGCCGCCGCCGCCCTGGCTGCCGGCTTCGCCAGGCAGACCTACTGCCTGGCGTCCCGTGTCTTTTTTATACTTGGGAGTTTCCCCGTTCTGTGGGCAACAAAGATCAGTCTGGAAATGCCGCTCTGACTCACTGTTTGCGGATTCAACGAGAAGAGCTCTAATCCTGGGTTGTTCTCACAGCGCCATCTTGAGTCCTCCTCCAGTATCTGTATTTTCATATTACTATGACATATTTGCCAAAACTAGTCAAATAGCAGTTTACATTATCATAAACTAAACTCCACATTTTTTAGAGTTTGCTAGTTTTCTGATTGTGCCAGGATCCAATCCAGAATACCACATTGCATTTAACCGTTGTCCCTTCATTATTCATAACCTGCACAGTTTTGAAGATTACCAGTACCTTCTCTATCACACCGTTTTAAAGGGAATATATGCAATAAATAAATATGACTTTTCATTGATAATGTTTAAATTGATCACTTGATTAAACTAGCTCCATTCTGAAGTTACTTTTCGCTCCCTTTGTACATTTTATTAGTTAGAAACATGCCACTCAGTGCTTCTCCTTCTTCTTGAGAGTAAACCAGTTAAATAATTATTTAACTTCCTCCTATTTAATAATTTATTATATAAATGTGTTGTTATGCATAGTTATTTTATACTTTGAATTATAATCCCAAGATACTTGACTTACTCTTTGGCTCTAATTGTCCCCGCTGTGACCACCGGGAGTCATTTCAGATTGGCTCCTGTGTGTTGCTAATATGCCTCAATTCTTTTGTGTTTTGAGTGTTTCCTTGCTTTCTGGTACTATAAGATGCAAAAGTGTCATTTTATATTTTCCTTTTCTAGCTATAGAATTAGACCTTTGTGCAAAGATCCCTAATTCCCTATTTTTTTTGAGAATGCAATTTAGAAACTCTTATCAGAGCTCAGGATATGCTCATTGCAATTGAGATGTCACTTGTGAACAGAGCTAATAAATCCACATATGTATACTAACCCATGTTTACATGCACACATAGATACACATATAGATATTATTTCTGTATCTATGTATCTGTGTCATATTAAGCTATAGATGAGGATCATACTGGTATTTCTAATTCTGCCAGTGCCACACAGTTCTTTCTAGTCTACCCAAGTATTTGTAACTCCTATGATGAGTTCTGTGAGTCACTCATGTCTCTAAACCATCTCCATTGGAAGAGGGCAGTCATCATATTTTAGTGGCTTTACTTTGCTCTAATTTATATGAGTGGTTAGTTTCTATGACAAAAACATTTATTAAGCATGTAGAAATACTGATCCACCAGTAACACATGATCAAAATTTGTTATTAGCCAACTGGATGCACTATTAGAAAATTCAAATCACCTATACTAAGAGATCAAGCTTATATGACAACTAATTTTAATTTCTGAGAATAATTAAGTATTAGTACATGCATGGATGTTTAGTCATATGCAATTATCAGATGAAGTGAAGCATTTGAATATATCATCCATTTTCAAAACAGTTGAGAATATTATTTTTTTCATGGTATTTTCTCCATTTGTAATATTCAAAGAAATAATATACTTAAAAATTATTTTATAAGTTTCACAGAAAATGAAACTGACAATGAAATATAAAGAGAAAATATTAGCACAGTACATGGTGAATGGACAGAACACAATACATTTTTATTGCAAACTATCAATTCTAGTTATTGGTGGCCACTAAGTATTTGATAGAAAGTACTGTACATTCTTCCTATAATTCATGTGGTTGACATTTTATTTCAAATGCTACCTTGTCTCACACATACTTTATCTCATCGTTAGCAGAATGTATAACGGTTATACAAAAATATGAAATTGCTTTTATTGCGATGCATGTGTACCATTTTCCACTCCAAATTGATTTGATTTTTAGCCACATAGTTTGAATAAAGAAATAACAGAAATATATATATATTTACATATATATATATATTATATTATATGCTACAGAAGATCAAGGCAGGAACTTGATGATAACAATTTTATAGTTCTGAGAATAGATGAAAGAAGACAATTACAGACACATCTAATTTACAGACCAAAGTGTTATTTTGCAGGATTGTTTCATTCTGTCTATAGGTTCTTCGTGGGGATTCCTAGCATAATGACATTCTTATGAATCATTTATATAATTCTAGCCATACTAGTCTTTAATAGTATCCTGAATATGATAAATAAGTCAGTGTGACTGTCTGGAGAATTTATAGGTTGGGAGTTGAACTTAGTTAACATATATATATAATTAAATATTAATTCTTATTAATTAAGTTGAGAGTTCAGTTAGATCTTCAGTACAGGCTTATGCTATGAGACCTTAAACTGAGATAATTCTGATGTTCTAGATCTGTTCTTCCTTGTACAGAATCTAAGGTGGATATGCAATAGCAAACATTACTCTATAATAAGTGTTATTGAATTGGTGTTATAGTCACTAGCTTAGATATAAGTAACATCAGGGATGATTTATAATCAGTATTGAGCTAAAATATATTTCCTTTGTAGCTCAGTCCTTTCCTGCATTTCATAAATTCTTTGCTTTCATAGAAATCACTCATTTTCTACTTCAAAGAACCATGGTGAAATTGAAGTCATTTGAATATGTGTCATTATGTTTCAAATCTAGTCACTTAAAGAATGCGTTGTTTATTTTCCCCACTACTTTTATATAGTACTCATGAATACAAATATTTGTAATGATAACCAAGATCTGATTTCATTTTCTTCTAAGGATCTTCTTATTTCATTGTGTATAAAGATGAGATTCAAATAATGAATTTTTATCTATATCTTTATAAGCATCCCGCCCAATTTTAGGTGAAAACTGAGGTTGAAAGCCAGCCACCCATAATATATATCTGTTTATACTAGTTCAGTTCTAGTATAAACAGATATATTTTTATGTCTAAATGCTCTTTGCTTTGCAAAATATGTTCTTACCGTTTATTTATTTTTCACAGCTGGTTGAATCTTGACCTGCTCGGTAACACTGCATGCCTTCCCAGTAAGGTGCCAATTTTATTACCTCCTCTTTGAAACTTGAAGAATGCTCCCACCTGCTGAATAAAATATGAATGGAGATTAAAAACTTATGATGAAAGAAGTAAATGTTTATAGTTAGAAATCCTTAAGTGTATGAGAAAAAACACTATTTGTGTATATTAAAACATTTTCTTTACACTAAATGTACATTGTATTTTAACCAAAAAAGTTAGTTCTCTTGCTAGCTGTATGTGAATTTAAAAGGTTTCAAAGAAATAGTTGTTCAACATTGTAAATATAACCGTAGGGAAGTTCAAATGTTACCTCTGAAAGTTTACTGAGTCCACTGAAATTAACTGACGCTAGACAGATAAAACAGGAGGAAAGCCATATAAACTTATTACTGTGCAAGCACACAGGAGCCACAAAAAAGCATAAAACTGGAAGAAGGGCCAGATGATTGAAGCTCATAGGAGAGAGGGAAGAGCAGAATGTAGGCTATTTTTCAAGAATTCTCCCCTTTTGGGGGAGATGAATGGGCATGAAGAACAGACAATAGACTGGAAGAGTTTGTGTGTGTTCTGGATGTGGTGTCAACTCCAGTCTTCCTTCCTATGATATACATTTATTTCCCCTGGCTGATGAGATATCTGGGGAAAGGCTTTATGGCAATTGAGTATCTTCTGGAGGAGCTGGCCTTTAGGCAGATAAGGGAACTTCAGAAAAAGCCCTCCTTTGCTTTTGCCGCTCCCAAGGTGATCTCCTGGGGATCTCTCAAGGTAAAAAATGGCATATTTTGGAGGTTGCTTCCTGAGCCCCAGCGTAACAAAATCTCGTCTTATAACTGGGTTCAGGTATGAATATTAACTTCACTTTTTTACAAACAAAGGACGTGGAAGGGAAATGTTAGAAAAATGAACACTTGATACACACAAAAAACACGTAATCGAGGGAAATTGTCAAAGGTATTTATTTCTTAAGGACAAGTTGGTATGATCTTGGGAAAATTGGAGAAAATGAAAAGAACTAAATGACAGGAAAATAAAGCTAAGTTAAAGATTAAAAAGAGTAGATAATGAAAGAGAAATCTATAAAGTATTTTGAAATGTGAAAAGAGAAAAACACCTATTACTGTGTCGAATATGTTCTAAAAAGGCAGCTAATTATTTTGTATATTTCATTAGATCTCACATAAAGTTGCTAACAATGGTTTGATTATTAAATGAAAAGATTTTAACTGCCAAATTTTGAGATTCAAATGCATTACTTTTCTCATTATTTTATATAGATTTATAAGACAGGATATAATAACATTAAAACTTTTGAAAACCCATTTAAGAAAATTTTACTATATAGCTAATTAACAATTATAACAAATGTTTATTGAAAAATATAAAATCTATATAATTCTAAATGTATCAAATTGGAATCCATAATTCCATTTTATGTCATATGAACATGTAACAGTAAGTCCATTATTACATGTCAAAGATGAATTACAACCTTTTTAGTTTATAGTAAAATAATTTTAGAATTAATAAGAAAATATAACATGATAAGAGGGATAATACAAATGACAGAAAAAAGCTAAAATTAAAAGTTCTATTATTTGTGTTTTGGAGAAGCAAATATGAGTAGTAAATACTGGCTATATGCAGTTTTACATAAGATAGGATCACTTTTATAGAAAACTAATCCTCAAACTAAAAGTACATGTAATAAATTAAGCACTCTGTATACAGCCAGGTAAAATATATTTTATTTCAATTAGATTTAGAAAATTAAATTTTTGAAGAAATATTTGGATTTCATCCAATTTATAAAATTTGTTATTGTAAAGTTTTTAAGATGTCCACTACTTTTTATTGAAACCTTAATAATGTACTTTCTTCTTCACCTTTGATCGCAGTTATTTGAGATCTCTCTCTCTCACTTTCTCTCGCTCTCTCTTTTTCTTTCTCTCTCCACACCTTATATTCTTTATGAGTAGTTACCAAGAAAAGACTTCTGACTTTTGGATTTTCTCTACTGTTAATTTTCATCTATTCCTGATTTTATATTTATTATTTCTTTTCAGTTAGAAACTTAAATCATTGGCTTAATTCTAAGAACTGCTATAATTCTGGTTTTCCTGTTAGTGATGATGATGTTAGTTTAGTTCCTTGTTTCCCTAATCCTCTGGCAACCATCAAATTACTTTCTGTTTTAATTTTTTATGTCAGAATATATACCCTAAATAATTTCAATATATTGAAATTTGTTGGGACTGTCATCCCAATCCCAACTTATGATTTATTCTCACAGGAGCAGGATGTGGTTTATTCCCATACAAACACATGCATCCATTTAAGCCAAATTGGTTAATATATTTCTCAAACCTTCTATGGGATTGCTTATTTTTGTCTTCTTGCTTAATGAACAATTGAAAGAGGCATGAACAATTGAAAGAGGTATCCTCAGTCTCCCACTATGTTAGCGAGGTATACACATTTGTAATTGCAGGGCTGGGCGCGGTGGCTCACGCCTGTGATCCCAGCACTTTGGGAGTCTGAGGCAGGTTGATCACGAGGTCAAGAGATCGAGACCATCCTGATCAACATGGTGAAACTGAGTCTCTACTAAAAATACAAAAAATTAGCTGGGCATGGTGGCGCGTGCCTGTAATCCCAGCTACTCAGGAGGCTGAGGCAGGAGAATTGCCTGAACCCAGGAGGCGGAGGTTGCAGTGAGCCGAGATCACACCATTGCACTCCAGCCTGGGTAACAAGAGCGAAACTCTGTCTCAAAAAATATATAAAAATAAAATAAAAAATTAAAAAAATTTATAATTGCAATAGGTTGTTGATGAATCAATTTTAGCATTATGAAATATTATTTATCAATTGTAATGCTTCTTGCTTTATGTTGTCTTTGATATTTATATAGTTTCAATGAGAAATTTTGTGGTTAATGTTTGTAAGGTATATTTTTTCAGCCTTCTGTGTTCAAACTTTCGGTTGTTCTTATACATAAATGGTGTTCTATAAATAGTATAAAGTTGGTGTGGTTTTCAAAGCAGCTTGAAAATTTTATATTTTTTCTTTATAATTTGTATTTTTTTACATCAATATGATAAAAGTACAGCCAGATTTCAGCTATACTTCTGTTTTCTTAGGTCCATGTATTTTGTTTCATTTTCACTTTCTTTCATTTTGTCTAATTTGGAATTATTCAAATTTTTATAAATATATTTTTATTTCATGCTAAATTGTTAGATACATATTCTTTTAATATATTTTAGTTTTTATGAAAGAGACAACAAAATGTATTCTTAAAACTTATAGACTAATTTTAAATGCTGGTATTGCTAATTACATAATAGTACTTAAAACTTATGATCTTAAAAGTTTATATTCTTCAGAAATATTGCACCATTTGTATAAGGCATTTTAATTCCATAGTTAAAAACTCCATTACTCATTACTATTATTATTTTGTAACATAAAATATGTTTATGTTTATCAACCTTTTTTGGTATATCTTTCTAGTATATCTTATTTTCTCTTGAATTTTTACTCTTTTATTTTAGGTCATTTTTCTTCTTCCTGAAGAAGAAGAAAACTGATTTGTTGTCCTTGTTTTAGTCTAGGTATACTGACAAAGCTAGTAACCTTAAAATATTTTCATTTCCCATTTTTTTTTTTCTGGTAGGTATAAAACTTGGTTTGGCAATTATTTTTCTTTCTTTTTTCTATAACGACAGAGTTCCATTTTCTTCTTGTTGTCATTGTTTTTGTTGAGAAGTCATCTGAAATTCTTATTGTTCTTTCTTGGAAGATGAAGGTTCATGGTTTTTTGTCTTAGAACATTTCCTCTCACTCTTGCATTCTATTTGCTTATTTATTTTTGTGTTTTCTTCGGTTTTACTGTGATGTGCTTAGGTGTTTTTAATTGATTGTTATCTTGCTTGAAATTTGTTGAACTTGAATTTGAGCTATCTTTTTGCCAGTTTTGAAAGTTTTCCTTTACTATATTTTTAACATTGCTTTTTATATATTCTCCATTTCTTCCCTTGTTGAGATACTGTTTATCTAGAACTTCTGAGTATGCACCATATTATTCAGCTTTGTTCTTATTTTTCTGTTTCCTTATTTTTTTACAGAGGAGTTGTTGGATTTAAATGTTTGTATTAATATTCTATTGTTAATCAAATTACCACAAATTTATTGGCTAAAAACAACACCCATTTATTACTTCAGATTTTCTATGGAAAGTAGGGATCTTGGCATACATTGACTGAGTCCTCTGCTTGACATCTCACAATGCTGAAATCAAAGCATTTTCCAGACCTATAGTCTCATTTGAGGCTCATGATTCTTTTTCATGGGACTAATAATCTTAATCCAGTCAAAAAATTGATCTGAATTATTTTACCTTTTGATACTGTGTTTTTGGCATACTTTGTCAGGTGCATGATTGAGAGCTTGACATCATAATTAGTGACAAGATAGTAACACACAAAAAAATTGTTTACCAAATCCCAATTGCTGGTCATTTATGTTGTTTTCTACTATATTTACTATAGATGTATTGCTATTTTTTTCTTAAGTATTTTTCATCTGTATATGAATAATTCTTTTTTTTTTTTATGAGATGGAGTTTTACTCTTGTCACCCTGGCTGGAGGGCAATAGCCTGATCTTGGCTCACTTCAACCTCTGAATCCCAGGTTCAAGTGAGTCTTCTACCTCAGCCTCCTGAGCAGCTGGAATTACAGGCACCTGCCACCATGCCTAGCTAATTTTTGTAATTTTTAGAGACAGGGTTTCACCATGTTGGCCAGGCTGGTCTCAAACTCTTGACCTTGGGCGATTTTCCCACCTTGGCCTCCCAAAGTGCTGGGAAAAAAGGTGTGAACCACCACGCCCAGCCTATGAATAATTCTCGAAAATAAATATACCAGAGAGAAAAGCCCAAGAAGGATATGTTAAAGATGTGTAACATTTTAAAGTGTTATATACATATTGCCTAATAGCCTAAAGGGTTATTGATTGTCAACTCCCTTCTACCAAGTATATATGAGAGGATTTGTTTCCTTCAATATCAATGTCATCTGGCTTTTATGTTAACCCTTGCTAACTTGGCAGATTCAAAATTGATCTTATTGTTATTTTATTTCATACTCTTTAATTAATGCTGTTATTTTACACTTGTCTAATGTTTTCCATTACATATATTGATTCATGAGCACTGTTTTTATATTGAGTACATTTATCGTGATGATTGTTGAATATGTTAAACTGTATGTCTAAATGCCTGAAAATATTTAAAGTTTCTATTTTGGTATAGTTGGTTATGTTTTAGAAGCAAATTTTAATTTTATATTTGAGTAAACAATTATCAATGAGTAAAAAAAGTACAGTGAGCAAAGTCATATTATCCTCTTATAATCTTACATAGTAAATTAAATAAATAGAAAACAATAAAAGTTTATTTAGATGAAGCTAAGAGACACTTGTTACCATTTAAAATACAATAATCAACATCATCATTAAGCTAAAGTTTCTTGAAAAGCACAAACACGCAAATTGTTGCAATAGTATTGCTATTTATAATGCACGAACTGCATTTTGCCATCATTTTAAAATATATAACTTGCAATACTTTATAAGTGATTTTGAGAATTTTCATCTTTCAATTTGGTAGCAGAGACTCCTCATTGCTTTCCAAAATCTTTCTTCCACTCCGTGTTAGTAAAATAATCCATTGGTGCCCAGATGTAAAACTTCTCTTGCTGCTCCACAAGACCCTGTGGGTACTTTCTGGCCATTAAGTTTCAAGGGCCAAAGTTTTGTGGGACATCCAGGAAGTCTCCTTGAAAAGGTCATGTTTTTTAAAATTTCTTCTTTGTATTAATTCAGTTTCCTAGCATATGAATGTGATGGCCTGAATCATCCAGGACAATGAGAACTCTGATTAGATCCTAGAGATGCTAAGTTGAGCAGAGATGAAGCCTGGGTCCCTCCAGAGTAGTATAAATGCCCAAACCACTTTCCATGGCCTATTTTTGCAATTATTTTGGGTGAGAGAGAAGTAGATGGATACTTTGTTCAAGCCACTATTATTTTGTATTTTCTTCACTTTATCTTATAAAACACAGCCTCTCTCTGACAACAAGAGTGAAACCTATTTCCTTAACATATTTTGGACCAGGTGGAAATATTAATTCACATTCTTATTAATTATATACCATATGAACTAATTATTTAACTAATACAAAAGAGTATGCTAGTTTTTTTTAAAAGTTCTATTAATTCTGATTGATCCAAGAACAACCTTGTATTTATCTAGAAGTTTTCAAAACATGTAATATATGCATTTATTTTAGAATCTACCACAATTATTTCATTCTAATAATCTACTCTGTATCTGGTAGTTACTGAGTTAAATATAACACAAAAACTATTTTGGTAATTTTAGTGTTGTTTAAGTATAAATTTAGTAGGATGTCAGTTGAAGGACAAGAGAAATCTTGTCTTTTTTTTTAGTAGCAAATTATTTGTAGGTTTATGAATGAGATTTTGATTGTTTGGTACAGTAATTTCCCCTTATCCCTTTCTTCTATTTCCAAGGCTTCATTTTCCTGCAGTCAACTGCAGTCCAAAAACATTACATAAAAAACTCCAGTAATAACAATTTGTAAGTTTTAAATTGCTTGCCTTTCTGAGTAGCATGATGAACTCTCACATCATTCCACTCTGTCCTGCCAAATATGTGAATCATCCCTTTGCTCCTCATATCCACTACCCACCCATTAGTCACTAAGTAGAAGCACTTATTAGTCTTCTTAGTTATCAGATCCACAAACCACAAGAAAAAGAAGGGTATGAACAGAACAACAAAATATTTTGATACAGAGACAGAGAGACCAAGTCACATGACTTTTATTATAGTCATTTTTACAATTGTCCTATAATTAGTTGTTGTTGATCTCCTACTGTAGCTAATTTATGAATTAAACTTTATATCAATTGACTATCAAGGAAGACTTATAGGGTTTAGTACTATCTGTGGTTTCAGGCAATCACCATAGGTCTTAGAACATATCCCCCTGCAGATAAGGGGACTACTGTATTATTGGGCTTTTTCTTCACCTTAAGTGCTCCAAATAGATAGGCAATATACACAGAGAAATCATAGACAATGTAAAACAAGGTAGTTTGCTGTTACCTGTACTCTGCTAAATTCTCCTACCACAAAGGCAAAGCATTGCATGTCTAAGAGAAAGCATACAGAAAATGCTCAAGGAATAAATAGAACTTCCCATTATGCTGTTCCTTTAATATCTATCTATCTATCTATCTATCTATCTATCTATCTATCTATCTATCTAATCTATCTATCTATCTAATACTTTAGGTTCTGGGGTACATGTGCAGATCATGCAGGATTGTTGCATAGGTACATGTATGGCAATGTGGTTTGCTGCCTCCATCCCCCCGTCACCTATATCTGGTATTTCTCCCCATGTTATCCCATCCTAACTTCCCTGTTCTTGTATCAGTTTGCTGAGAATGATGGTTTTCAGATTCATCCATGTCCCTGCAAAGGACACAAACTTAACATTTTTTATAGCTCCATTGTATTCCATGGTGTATATGTGCCACATTTTCCTTGTCTAGTCTATCATTGATGGGCATTTGGGTCATTTCCAGGTCTTTGCTATTGTAAACAGTGTTGCAATGAACATACATGTGCATGTGTCTTTATAACAGAATGATTTATAATCCTTTGTGTATATATCCAGTAATGGGATTGCTGGGTCAAATGGTATTTCTATTTCTAGGTCCTTGATGACTCAGCATACTGTCTTCCACAATGGTTGAACTAATTTACACTCCCACCAACAGTGTAAAAGTGTTTCTATTTCTCCACATCCTCTCCAGCATCTGTTGTCTTCATAAATGTGAATGATCACCATTCTAACTGGCATGAGATGGTATCTCATTGCAGTTTTGATTTACATTCCTCTAATGACCAGTGATGATGAGCATTTTTTCATGTTTGCTGGTCCCATATATGTCTTCTTTGAAAAGTGTCTGTTAGTGTACTTCATCCACTTTTTGAATAGGTTTATTTGCTTTTTTCCTGTAAATCTGTTTTAGTTCTTTGTAGATTCTGGATATTAGCCCTTTGTCAAATGGGTAGATTGAAAAATTTTTTTCTCATTCTTTTGGTTGCTGGTTCACTCTAATGATTGTTTCTTTGCTGTACACAAGCTCTGGAGTTTAATTAGATCTCATTTGTCTATTTTGGCCTTTGTTGCCATTGCTTTTGGTGTTTTAGTCATGAAGCCCTTGTCTATGCCTATGTCCAGAATGGTTTTGCCTAGGTTTTCTTTTAGCGTTTTTATGGTGTTAGGTCTTATGTTTAAGTCTTTAATCCATTTGGTGTTAATTTTAGTGAAAGGTGTCAGGAAGGGGTCCTGTTACTGCTTTCTGCATATGGCTAGGCAGTTTTCCCAACACCATTAATTAAACAGGGAATCCTTTTCCCATCTCTTGTTTTTGTCAGGTTTGTCAAAGATCAGATGGTTGTAGATGTGTGGCATTGCCTCTGAGGCCTGTGTTCTGTTCCACTGGTCTCTATCTCTGTTTCAGTACCAATAACATGCTGTTTTGATTACTGTAGGCTTATACTATAGTTTAAAGTCAGGTAGCGTCATGATACCTCCAGTTTGTTCTTTTGCTTAGGATTGTCTTGGCTATGCGGGATCTCTTTTGATTCCATATGAAGCTCAAGGTGGTTTTTTCCTGTACTGTGGAGAGGGTCATTGGTAGCTTGTTAGTTTTGAATCTGTAAATTACTTTGTGCAGTATGGCCATTTTCACAATATTGATTCTTTCTCACCATGAGCATGGAATGTCTCTCCATCTGTTTGTGTCCTCTCTGATTTCCTTGAGCAGTGGTTCATAGTTCTTGAAGAGGTCCTTTACGTCCTTTGTTAGTTGTTTTCCTAGGTATTTTATTCTCTTTGTAGCAATTGTGAATTGGAATTCTCTCTTCATTTGCCTCTCTTTTAGTCTGTTATTGGTGTATAGGAATGTTTGTGATTTCTGCACATTGATTTTTTATCCTGAGACTTTGCTGAAGTTGCTTATCAGTTTTAGGAGATTGCGGGCTGAGACCATGGGGTCTTTTAAATATACAATCATCTCATCTGCAAATAGAGACAATTTGACTTCCTCCTTTCCTAATTGAATGACCTTTGTTTCTTTTTCTTGCCTGATGCTCTGGCTAGAACTGCCTATACTATATTGAATAGGAGTGGTGAGAGAGGGCATCCTCGTCTAGTGCCAGATTTCAAAGGGACTGCTTCCAGTTTTTGCCCATTCAGTATGATATTGGCTGTTGGTTTGTCATAAAGAGCTCTTATTCTTTTGAAATATGTTCCATCGATACCTAGTTTATTGAGAGTTTTTAACCTAAAGGGCTGTTGAGTTTTGTTGAAGGCCTTCTCTACATCTATTGAGGTAATCATGTATTTTTTATCTTTAGTTCTGTTTATGTGGCAGATTATGTTTATAGTCTTGTGTATGTTGGACCAGCCTTGCACCCCCTTGATGAAGCTTACTTGATTGTGATGGATAAGCTTTTTAATGTGCTGTTACAATTGGTTTGCCAGTATTTTATTGAAGATTTTTGCATCAATGTTTATCATGGATATTGACCTGAAGTTTTCTTTTTTGTTGAGTCTCTTCTGGGTTTTTGGTATCAGGATGATGTTGGTCTCATAAAATGATTTGGGAAGGATTCCCTCTTTTTTGGATTGTTTGGAATAGTTTCAGAAGGAGTGATACCAGCTCCTCTTTGTACATCTGGTAGAATTCATCTGTGAACCCATCTGTACCTGGACTTTTTTTTTTGGTTGGTAGGATATTAATTCCTGCCTCAACTTCAGCTCTTGTTATTGGTCTTTTCAGGGTTTCAACTTCTTCATGGTACAGGCTTGGGAGGGTGCAAGTGTCCAGGAATTTATCCATTTCTTCCAGGTTTACTGGTTATGTGCATAGAGTTGTTTATAGTAATCTCTGATGGTAGTTTGTATTTCTGTGGGATTGATGATGATATCCTCTTTATCATTTTTTATTGCATCTATTTGATTCTTCTCTCTTTTCTTTTTCATTAATCTGGTAGAGGTCTACTTTGTTCATCTTTTCAAAAAACCAGTTCCTGGATTTATTGATTTTTTGAAGGTTTTTTTGTGACTCTGTCTCCTTCAGTTCTGTTCTGATCTTAGCTATAGCTTGTCTTCTGCTAGCTTTTGAGTTTTTTTTTTTTTTTTTTTTTTATCTTGCTCCTCTAGCTCTTTCGATTTTGATGATAGGGTAGAGATTTTAGATCTCTCCTTGCTTCTCATGTGGGCATTTATTGCTATAAATTTCCCTCTAGACATGGCTTTAAATGTGTCCCAGAGATTCTGGTATGTTGTGTCTTCCTTCTCGTTGGTTTCTAAGAACATCTTTATTTCTGCCTTCATTACATTGTTTATCCAGTCAACATTCAAGAGTCAGTTGCTCAGTTTCCATGAAGTTGTGTGTTTCTGAGTTAGTTTCTGAATACTGAGTTCTAATTTGATTGCACTGTGGTCTGAGAGACTGTTTGTTATGATTTTTGTTATTTTGCATTTGCTGAGGAATGATATACTTCCAATTATGTGATCTATTTTAGAGTAGGTATGATGTGGTGCTGACAAGAATATATATTTCGTGGATTTGAGGTGGAAAGTTCTGTAGATGTCTATTAGTTTGCTTGATCCACATCTGCATTCAAGTCCTGGATATCCTTGTTAAATTTCTGTCTCATTGATCTGTCTAATATTGACAGTGGAGTGTTAATGTCTCCCACTATTATTGTGTGGGAGTCTAAGTCTCTTTGTAGCTTGTTAAGAACTTGCTTTATGTACCTGGGTGCTCCTGTACTGGATGCATATATATTGAGGACTGTTAGCTATTCTTGTTGCATTGATTCTTTTACCATTATGTAATGCCCTTCTTTGTCTCTTTTAATCTTTGTTGGTTAAAATCTATTTTATCAGAGACTAGGATTGCAACTCCTGCTTTTTTTTACTCTCCATTTGCTTGGTAAATCTTCCTCCATCTCTTTATTTTGAGCCTATGTGTGTCCTTGCAAATGAGATGGGTTTCTTGAATATAGCACATTCATGGGTTTTGACTTTTTATCCAATTTGCCAGTCTGCATGTTTTGATTGGGGCATTTAGCCCATTTACATTTAACGTTAATATTGTTGTGTGTGAAGTTGATCCTGTCATTTTGATGCTAGCTGCTTGTTTTGCCCATTAGTTGACACAGTTTCTTCAATGTATCAATGGTCTTTACAATTTGGTACATTTGGAGTGGCTGGTACTGGTTGCTTCCTTCTATGTTTTCTGCTGCTTTCAGGAGCTCTTGTAAGGCAGGTGATGATGAAATCTCTCAGAAATTTTTTTTTATAAAGGATTTTATTTCTCCTTCACTAACTAAGCTTAGTTTGGCTGGATATGAAATTCTAGGTTGAAAGTTCTTTTCTTTAAGGATGTTGAGTATTGACCCCCACTCTCTTCTGGCTTGTAGAATTTCTGCCAAGAGATCCACTGTGTCTGATGGGCTTCCCTTTGTGGCTAACCTGACCTTTCTCTCTGGATGCTCTTAGCATTTTATCCTTCATTTCAACCCCAGTGAATCTGAAGATTATGTGCCTTAGGGTTGCTATTCTTGAGGAATATTTTTGTGGTGCTCTCTGTATTTCCTGGATGTGAATGTTGGCCTGCTTTGCTAGGTTGGGGAAGTTCTCCTGGATAATATTCTGAAGAGTGTTTTCCAGCTTGAATTCATTCTCTCCATCACATTCAGGTACACCTATCAAATGTAGATTAGGTCTTTTCACATAATCCCATATTTCTTGGAGGCTTCGTTCATTTCTTTTCACTTTTTTTTCTAATCTTGCTTCTCATTTTATTTCATTGAGTTGATCTTCAGTCTCTGATATCCTTTCTTCTGCTTGGTCAATTCGGCTATTGAAACTTGTGTATGCTTCGTGAAGTTCTCATGTTGTGTTTTTCAGCTCCATCAATTCATTTATATTCCTCTCTAAGCTGTTTATTCTCATTAGCATTTTGTCTAACCTTTTTTCAGGGCTCTTAGTTAGAACATGTTCTTTTAGCTCAGAGAAGTTTGTTATTACCCACCTTCTGAAGCCTGTTTCTGTCAATTCATCATACTCATTCTCCATCCAGCTTTGTTCCCTTGCTGGTGAGGAATAGTGATCCCTTGGAGGAGGATAGGTGTTCTGATTTTTGGTGTTTTCATACTTTTGTACCGGTTTCTTCCCATCTTTGTGGATTTATCTACCTGTGGTCTTTGTAGTTGGTGACTTTAGGATGGTATCTCTGAGTGGACATCCTTTTTGTTGATGATGAAGTTCTTTCTTTCTGTTTCTTAGTTTTCCTTCTTACAGTCAGGCATCTCTGCTGCAGGACTGCTGGAGGTCCACTACAGAACCTGCTTGCCTGGGGATCACCTGCAGTGGCTGCGGAACAGTAAGGGTTGCTGTCAGTTTCTTCTTCTGTTATCTATGTCCCAGAAGGGTACCCACCAGATGTTAGCCTAAGCTCTTCTTTATGAGGTGTCTCTTTGGATATACAGGGGCTGGGGAGCTGCTTGAGGAGACAGTCTATCCCTTATAGGAGCTCAAGTGCTGAGCTGGGAGTTCCGTTTTTCTGTTCAGAGCTGCTGGGCAGGTACATTTAAGTCTGCTGCAGCAGAACTTATAACCACCGTTTTTCCTAGGTGCTCTGTCCTGGGAAGGTGGGGCTTTATTTATAAGTTCCTGACATGCTGCTGCCTTTTTTAAGAGATGCCCTGCCCAGCAAGGAGGTAGCATACTCACAGTCTGCCAGCAGAGGCATTGCTGAGCTGCTGTGGGCTCTGGCCTGCTGCAGTATCAACTTCCTTGAGGTTTTGTTTACAGAGTTACAGTTAGAACTGCCTCGATAATGGCAGTCTGCCTCAGTAATCCCTTTAATGTCAATTCTAGAGAAGCTAGAATCTCTGTTAGGTACACTTTTACACTTTTTGTGGGAATGTAAATTAGTTCAACCATTGTGGAAGACAGTGTGGCAATTCCTCAAGGACCTAGAAATAGAAATTCCATTTGATCCACAAATCCCATTACTGGGTATATATCCAAAGGATTATAAATTATTCTATTATGAAGACACATGCACACATATGTTCATTGTGGCACTGTTTACAATAGCAAAGACCTGGAACCAACCCAAATGCCCATTGACAATAGACTGGACAAGGAAAATGTGGCATATATATACCACAGAACACTATGTAGCTATAAAAAATGAGTTTATGTCCTTTATAGGGACATGGATAAATCTGGAAACCATCATTCTCAGCAAACTGACACAAGAACAGGAAATCAAACACCTCATGTTCTCACTCATAGGTGGGTGTTGAACAATGAGAACACATGGACACAGGGAGGGGAGCATCACACAGTGAGGTCTATTGTGGGGGACTAGGGAAAGGACAGCGGGGATAGGGAGTTGGGGGGATAACATGGGTAGAATTGCCAGATACAGGTGACAGGGGTATGGAGGCAGCAAACCATATTGCCATGTATGTACCTATGCAACAATCCTGCATGATCTGCACATGTACCCCAGAACCTAAAGTGCAATAAAATATATAGTAAAAAAAAAAAGAAAAGAAACATAAGTCTTATATTACATTCAGTACCTTCTTTAGAATTTGAAAAGAAGACCATGAACAAGAGCATTACCATTTTACATACAGCGACTCCAACCATTACCATGGATAAATAGGTCTCACTGTTTGCAATATGATACTATTAGTGTTTTCTTTTCCTTTGGGGGAAAAGAGAGGGATGGATGATCATACAAAGCCGGTAAAGGAACAAAAGCACTGTCGATGTATGGAGAAAAGAACAGGAGCCTTGTCATCTCTTCACCACTGGCTCTCCTGACTGTTTTTCTTTAATTATTTGCTTTGACTATTGAGCCTATAGTCAGTCATGGATAGTGCATACACTTCTAGGAGAAATATCAATTGACTATCAAGGAAGACTTGTTATAATGGCATGTGGCTTTCTATTTTGTACATATTATTGTTTCTTTGTAGACACTTGGAACCAGAAAACATGATACTTTAACTATCACCCAGAGCCCCTTAAGCAGCACATTAATTTACCTCAAGGCCAAATATTTCTTAAATCATGCCCTAATTTTATATATTATTTCCTAAGAGATCATAATTTTTTCTTATATTGTACCCTATTTTATTGTGCATATATGATTTTAAAATGTAGGTCAGTTGTAGTGGCTAATACCTATAATCCCAGGACTTTGGGAGCTGAGGCATGAAGATTGCTTGAGCCCAGGAGTTTGAGACCAGCCTGGGCAGCATAATAAGAAGCCAACTCTACAGAAAAGTAAAATTAGCCAGGCTTGGTGGTGGGGCCCTGTATTCCCAGCTACTAAAGAGCCTGAGGTGGGAGGATAGCTTAAGCTTAGGAGGTCAAGGCTACTATGAGCTGTAATTGCACCCACTTGGAATGCAAAAAAAAATTATATTTGTGAACAACATGTATTGTTTTCCTTTAAGAATACACAATGAACTCTGAATTCTAAAAACAAAAAAAACTAATCTCAATCATAGAAAAATAGTCCTAAATAAGTGAATATTCATATACCTTAATGGGTGCCCAGTTATATGGCCAACCTAGTATCTCCAAAACTAAGCAACCCAGTTCTAATCTTTCATGAGACTCACTTTCCAAATTCTCCCAAAGTCAAACTGTATCAGTCTGTTTTCACACCAATGATATAGGCATACCTGAAGCTGGGCAATTTAGAGAAGAAAGAGGTTTAATGGATTTACAGTTCCACATGGGTGGGTAAGCCACACAATCATGGCACAAGCCACAACTTCATGGATGGCAGCAGGCAAAGAGAGAGAACTTGTGCAATGGAACTCCTCTTTATAAAACCGTCAGATCTAATGAGATGTATTCACTATCATGAGAGCAGCATGGGAAAGATTTGCCTCCATGATTCAGTTACCTCCCACTCGTCCCTCCCACATCATGTGGGAATTCAAGATGAGATTTGGGTGAGACACAGCAGAACCATATAACAAACTATCACAATATAATGTACCATTCCACAAGACATGATTTAGGACTCAGTGTCACTGTGCCCAGAGGAGTATTTCCTAAACAAATAAAATATTCTAATGCTAAGGATGTCTAGCATAATAGACTTTTACTGTTCATCGTACATGCTAAGATAAGCTAATATGAAAGAAAAAAGTCTTAGCTTTTGGATGTTCTGGGTTAAATTCAGTTTGTGATAGAGTAAAAAGGGAAAACAGATAGCAATAAGGAATGATATCCAGTGTTTAACTGATTTGGGCTTTCATATCAAGGTCTAGCTGCTCTGCATGAGAAAATGGTGAGAACAGAAAATAAGAGGGTGATCTATTTTTCCAAATATGCTTGGATATGAGTGAAAAAAGTAAAAAATGAGAAATTACTTTCGTTGCACAGTGGTATTCTCCACAAACAGCAATGCTTGAGTTAATAGCTCCTAAAAGAGAGAGAGACTGCAAAGTGCCTGAAAGGTGATGAAGTCAGTATAGAAACAGGGAACATGTTTACAAAAGATATATGGAAGACCTGAGATATCTCTCACTTTCACTTACTGTAACTATTCTTTCATTAATACCTACTGCAGAAGAGGAAGATAGACCTTTCAAAACCCATACAAGCTAAAAAAAAAATGAAAGAAGGAATAAGGAAAATGTGACCATATACTAATATATACTAACAGAGGCCCAACAGAATCACAGAAATGCAAAATATGAATACCTAAAGAAGATATTTGCATAAATGAAATAAATACGTTGCATACTTGTTGCACATGCAGTATGCAATTAATGAAAGACTAAACATTTATAATTGCCTTTTGCTGGTTGCAGAAATAATAAATATTAGTCATTAATTTTTGCATGTTTTCATATATTTTAAGACAGATTTTTTTTATCTGTTTGTGATGAGGAAATTGCAAAAGGATCATAGAGCAAAAGCTTCTATGTGGTACTGACTTAAGCTTTACACTTGAAGGGTAATTTCTACCTAATTATTTTTAGTGGAGAACTTTTTCAGAATTGAATTGCAAATTGTACATATACTTAGTGGGTTTGATTTTCTCATTTAAAATAAAGTCATTTTAATAGAAGCCATAATTAAGCTAAGACATTCAGAGGTTTAAGAATAGATGCCAGATCATAGATGTTTGTTAGATGAATTTATTAATTTTATGTTTTAAGCAATAGAATTTGAATAATCAGTATTCAGATGACGTATTTGAAGACAAGTTCAAGAAATGAACTTTTGGCTTCATTTGCTTTTTTTTTCTTTTCAAAGATATTCTTCACATTTATCTAACTGAAGCACAACGATTGCAGAAAGGCACAGTCAACAGTAAATGTGTCAAAACTGCCCTCATTACTTTTGCATCTCTAATTATTTTGTAATATTGACACCAGCCTAGAACCAGTAGCCAGATACAGTTTTTTTTTACACTTAATGACCATATGTTTTTGATATCATATTAGATATAATATTTTAATTTGGTAATATGCACTTCTCTGTGTTAATATAAAAATATTCATTATATATGTATACTGGTTATATTTTTCTATTCATTCATCCATAAAATAATACAAATTATAAGCATATAAAAATTTAAAATATATAAAAGAACAAATTAGAAAATATGAGATATAAAAAATGAACTTTTATAGGCTTTCAATTTATTGTCATCCAGGAACTATGATACGTAATTTGTATACATCTTTTTCATTTAAACTTTCACAAATTCCCCCTATAGACTAAAATTAAACTGTGTAGAGTTTAAATTGCTTGTTCAAAACAGTTTAGGTATGGTGTACAGAGACTCTAATTGAATGCTTAACCTAAAATACAACCCAATTAAATTAAATAAAACAAATCATGGTGTTATAGAGACAATGACCCAGTTACTTAAAAAGTTATAGTTATGGAAATCCTGAATCTTTTCTCCAAACTGCTATGCCTTTTTATATATCTTATGCTGTGAAATCTTTCCAGCATTATTATAAGATATAGAGCAGCTAATTGTGATTTTTGTCATGCCCATCTTGTATTCTTTTGTAAACTGTTTTCTAGCTACTTTCATTTTGGCATCTTCATTCTTTATGCTCAGTTTGACAATGGCTGTCTAGAAGTGCTCTTTCCTGTCCTCATCCTTATTTTGGATGGCTGAAGTTCATGAATATCTAGGTTGATGTCATTAGTCAATTTTTGAAAATTCTGACATTTATCCTTTAAATATTTATTCTACCCATGTTCTTTCATCTTTATATCTGGGAATCTAACTATACATGTGTTAGACTATTTGATATTGTTCCAAAGATCATGAATGCTCTGTTATGTTTTATGCCTTTTTTTTTCTTTTAATGTTTCCTTTGCATATTTCATACTGATGTCATCTGTTCCACCAATTTTATTTGTAAGCCTCTAAAATATATATATATATATATATAGACCCGGAACTACTATAGCACTTTGCAGCCAGGTAGAGAAGTAGTCATCAACTTCAAAAATAAATATATCAAAAGCCAAGTGGGAAGGCTCAAGCTTATAATCTCAGCACTTTTAGAGGTCGAAGCAAGAGAATGGCTTGAAGTCAGGAGTTTGAGACCAGTTTTGTCAACAAAGTCAGACCCTGTCTCTATGAAAAAATTAAAAATTAACCAGATACGGTATCTGGTACATGTAATTCTAGCTACTCAGGAGTCCGAGGTGGGCAGATTTCTTGAACCCAAAAATTTGAGGCTGCAGTGAGCTATGATGGTACCACTACACTCCAGCCTGATTGACAGAGCCAGACCTTGTTTGTAAAAAAAAGAAAAAGAAAAGACTGAGAAAACATTCTCATTCCCTAATGGTACCATTCTGTGTTTAAATTAATACACCATTAAGCTGCCTTTAGTATCCTTACTGCATGAAATTTAGCATCTAACTGTTTATCTTGAAAAGAGTTGTCAATTCCCTGGTAAAGTATACTAGAAATTTATAGTGTCATACTACATATGTTTACCAAAAGATAAAGGCATAGCCAATAAAAGTAATATTATCAGTTTGGTAATTTTAATTAGTCTCTGTGATACCTTCACCAGAGGAACCTAAAGATACTTGTATAAATAGATCTATAAGGAAAATACCTTCTACTGAATATTGTAGCTAAATTTATGCTGCTTAAACTATAAAAAACATTTGTGTGAATATGTGTAACATACAACATATGTATTATAAGATGATAATTTTATGGATTTTTTTTCACAAAGCAGCATTCCCTCAGCCCCCAATATAGGATTAATGTGATGGAAAAACTAAATCTGGTGGAATATATTGGGTAAGAGTTTAAAAACCTTAACTCCCTAGAAATATGTTAAAATTATATTTTTATTTCTGGAAAAACATTATTATATAAAATTCATTCTTATTTATAAATCCATGGGAAATTAATAATACTCTCAAAATGACAACAAGCTTGCTTTAGGCAGATAATGTTATATGAAAACATATATAGTGGCATATAGTAAGCAATCAGTGCATGTTTGTCCCTAACATTGCTATAAAGAAAAATACTTTAGGTAGCGTTTTCTAGTTCAACATCTCTTTATGACAAAAAAAAAAAAATCTGCCTCATGACATGTATCTAAAAAAAATATTCCTAGAGGTGATCAGCAGTATTAAAAGATTACCAAGATAAAAGGAGACAGCATTGTTTCTCAGAATAGCTCGGATAACCCCAAAATACCTTTAAAATAGTTGAAACTTCTGGATTTTCCTCCCTTTCTTTTCTTTTTTGTTTCTGTAGTTCCTCTCTTAATGCTTTGTGCAGAAAAGACAATTTTACAACTCTCTCTGAAAACTTAAGCCTTTAGTTTAAAATTGAATGAAAGATAAGAGCAGATAATTTTCGAAGCAGAAAATAAAAATAGTTAACCAACTCAGGAAAAATGTCCAGTCTCATCATTTCACTAGTTTTAAAAACATTCTTTTGAATGTTATTCTTTCATTTCAACATTTAATTAAAGGCTAATATTCATTAAACCTTCATGATAAAAGTACAAGTATTTTGTATGTTCTTTTTTCAATATTATCAAAAATATTATATAAAATATATTTTATAAGTAAAAATATGTATCAAAATAACTATATTAAGTCTACTTTAATGGAAGCCATAAAAATAGTGCATATTTTTAGGTACTGCCTAGAAATGCTTCTTTTAAACATACATACCTTGTATCCATAGACTAAAATACAGCATATTACATGTAAGTGAATAATAAACCACAAGTCAAAGACATTAAAGTTACTAAAAATTGGAAAGAAAGAATAAAATTGTTCATATTAATAGATGATATGACTGTCTGAATGAAAATCTTAAAGGATCAATAAACATCAATACATCTCCTAGAAGTAATAAAAGAGTTCAGAAAGGTTATAGAAGCGATTAACACACAACAATTGGTCACATTTCTATACACTAACATGTAGATACATAAGCATACACTTAATTAAACATGTAGGGTGTCTATATTTTGAAAATTACAAAATGCTTATTAAAAATCAAAGACCTAAATAAGTGGAAGGATAGAGTATCCAGAATTTGGAAGACTCAAAATTGTACATATGTCAGTTTTCCCAAACTTAATCTGTTTAGTGAAATTCCTATCAAAATCCCAAGAAGGCATTTATAGATGTAGACAAAGTAATTCTACAATTAATATGTAAGACACTGGCCCTAAAATAGCTAAAAAAAAAAATCTTGACAAATAAGAATACAGCAGATACTCTGGTTTCTCTTCAGATCACATAAATCTTTCGCCTTTTCCTTAAGATTCCCATGGAGAGGAACAATTCTGAGTCTTTGTCTAATTTTTTGAGAACTTGTTTCAGCAAGGCCACATGTAAAAAAAAAAAAAGAATACAGCAGAAAGAATCTTACTACTAAACTCACTACATAGCTATATTAAGACTGTGTGGTTTTGACTACAGCAGTGAATACACAAACGTATACATGTGATAAAAATTGTATTAAACTGAATACACATGCATATGGGCACATCTGAGCACAATTAAAACTGGAAAATTCAAAATAAAATCAATTTGGATTACATCAATGTCAATATCTTGATTGCAATATTGAATTATAATTTTGTAAGATGTTACAATTAGAAGAAACTAGATAAACTGTACAATAGATGTCCATATATTTTTGCAACCATAAGTGAATCTAAAATTATCTCAATAAATCTTGTAAAATTTTAGCTGGATGCTATGGATCATGACTGTATCCCGACATTTTGGGAGGCCGAGGTGGGAGAATTGATTAAGGCCAGGGGTTCAAGACCAGCCTGGGCAACAAAGCAAGACCCCATCGCTACAAAAAAAATAGGCCTGGCATGGTGCCTCACGCCTGTAATCTCAGCACTTTGGAAGGCCAAGGCAGGCAGATCATGAGGTCAAAAGATCGAGACCATTCTGGCCAACATGGTGAAACCCAGTCTCTACTAAAAATACAAAAATTAGCTAGGTGTGGTGTCATGCACCTGTAGTCCCAGCTATTCAAGAGTCTAAGGCAGGAGAATTGCTTGAACCTGGGAGGCAGAGGCTTGCAGTAAGCCAAGATCATGCCACTGCACTCCAGCCTGGCAACAATAAAATAAAATTTAGAAATTAGGCTGGCATGTTGGCACAAACCTGTAATTCCAACTATTTGGGAGGCCTTGGTGGGAGGATCACTTGAGCCTAGGAGTTGGTGAGGCTGCAGTGAGCTATGAATTTCCACTGCACTCTAGTGTGGGTGACAGAGTAAGGTCTTCTCTCTCAAATAAAAAATAATATTTTTTTTTAATTCAAAGCATAAGTTTATCTGGTATCACCAAGCAGCAAGGATTACATCAATGTCAATATCTTGATTGCAATATTGAATTATAATTTTGTAAGATGTTACAATTAGAAGAAACTAGATAAACTGTACAATAGATGTCCATATATTATGTCTATTTCTCCAAACTTAGAAAATATCTAATGCAAGTTAACCCTAGATTATCTTGTTAGGTTTTATTTGGGTGCATTTTGAAATTCATACTTCTGAGGGTTTCCTAATACATTTTACTTTGATATTATGCCAATGAACTAGATAATTTTATTAGAAAATTATAATTAAAGCATATTAATAAGCATACATGTATTAAAAACAGTATATGTTTATTAAATAATATTATATATATATAATGCTTACTTTAATCTTATTGGCCATTTTTAGATTCTATGTAGGTATGGCAATCATTATACATATTTGCATGTAACTATTAATTATATTGTGGTACTCGGGGGCATAAAGTGAAGTAACAGTGAAAATATCTGAGGTAGAACAGTGAAAACCTTTGCCTTGTTGACTTCATGTACCTCCAAATTTGCAGTCTCTCAATTTACTGGCATATCATACTAAAATGTTTAAAATTTCACATTGTAATTGTGTTTTCCATTGAAAGGGAAATGACTGAAACTCTTCTATTTTGTAAGCACCATTTAATTTGTATTCTGTAGCTGTATGAGGAAGATATAGGACAGTAGTAATACCATGTATTTTGTCCATCTACCCACCCATAATCATTTCATCCATCAGAATTTTTCTCCATACATATCTGAAATTAATTTGAGGGAAAGACACTTACCAGTGATAATTTCTTTTACAATCCTCATCCTACTGTATGTCTATTATTACATTATATTGTCAAATAAATATGTCTTGTCACAAACCTATTTTCAGATTGTTGACAAATTGCTATGTTTTGGACAGCCTCAGAAATTCTGTTGCCCAGAGAGATGGCTATTATAGAAACATCTGAAAAATATGACTACATTTCAGGCTGCTTTTTTTCCCCCTTGGCTTAAAAGAGCCATGACATTGTAGTTTGTGACAAGTGACCTATAAACACCGGGATTGAAATTTTACCACTATTTTTGTGATCTGCCTATCATGTGTGTCATTAAAACAAATATGGTCTGTTACTCCTTTCATGTGTTTTCAACACACGTATTTATAAGCCAAAACCATACACCAAAAATTAGCCAAATATGTAAAGTACCATTGAATAAAGATTTACTTGTTACTAAGGTGATAAACCAACTTTACTATTATTAATATGTATGAACTTTTAGAAAACCTTAGCTGTTCACAGCATTTATAAACAAACATAAAATAGTTTAAATCTGCTGCACAAATAGAAGGAAAAACATCACTACAAGTTTTATAATGCCACCTTTCTGAAGAATATTCAAAGCAGATTTATTCTAACAAAAAGAATTTGGAGTCTAGCATGTGACTCAATGCACAGTAACTGAAGACCACTGAACTAAGAAACTAAAACAACAAAGCACTATCTGTCTTCTGACTGTAAGACAGAAATAAAAAAGAACTGTGAGTTTGGTTGTTGTTTCACAGGCCTTGAATTTTTAAAAATGTATAGATTTCATTAGCTAAATTTTTTTCAATATGTAAAAAAATAATATTCTTAAGCCACTTGAAATGCAAGTGCTTGAATTTCTCTGACCATTAACAGTCTGTGTTACCTGACTGATTTATTGGCTATGATAATATACTACCTTTAATGATTTTCAAGGACAAAAGGAAAATACTGATTTTAAACAAATACAAGTAGAAAAACAATTACCCAGACTAGTAATGCTTTGTTAGACCAGTTAGTAAGAATTTGGTGTCTCACTGTCCAACCTTTCAGCCTCTCTTCTCCAAAACATCTGGGTTGGTCTTTACAAATTACAAACATGTTTTATTTTATTCCCCAGCATAAGACATTTCAAAGATAACACTATTGTTTACAGGATGAAAGCCATGCTTCTTTTCTCTTGTCTTATAACTTGGCAGGCTTCATGTGGACTGAAATCACAGCTGTTTAATTTTCTACTTCATACCCAGTGCATATACTAATACCTGACACATAATACATGCTTTAAAAATGTGTAGAATTGTTGAATGGAAGAAAACGTCTTGTTTTTCTCACTGCCTATACTCAAACTAAACTCTCTTTGTTCCTGTGGCTTTCTTTGACAGGAAAAACCTTCTTCTGCCTGGAAAAAAACCTTACTTATTTTTTAGGAATTTCCTATGGAATGATCTTTTACAGGGAATAAATCAACTTTTATTTTGTGTTTCCATTGCTTCATATTGAATTGCTATTGTAAGGCCAGTTGCCTCACCGGGAGTCAAATGGATGCATCCATCCCTCTCTGTGCCTGATAACTATGTCATCACCCAAGCTTGTTATCTGGCCTCGCTACATGGCTTCCCCGCACTCGCCTCTGTATACCATACCCAAGCCCATACTCAGCACTAAACTATGCATCCAACCCCCAGCCCGCTGTTGAAAAAACCTGCAAAAGAATTTTTAAAGAAGCCCCACCAAACCCCGCCCAGTAGCAGTCTGCCCCGTCCACCCCTGGCCAGCCCACTTACCCAAGGTCCCGCCTTCCTACCAATGGCAGCTAGCTCCAGGCATTTCCTGCCTCTCAACAGCCAATAATATTGCCTTCACTTTGTTTCCCCAAGAGCCAATCAATTGCCTTAAAATCCCACACCTAAACAGCTGGTGGTCACTTCTTTGGCCCCTTCCTGGACCACAGAACCTCTCCCGAGAGCTGAATAAATTAGCTTCTTATTTTCTCATACTTGCCTCAGTTTCCTCATTTTACCTCGGCAATAAACCTTACAGCTATCATTTCTATTATAACATTTGTTGTGCTTACTTATTTTAGATGTCATTCTTTTGATTGTTACCTACTGGAAATCAAGGACGAGTTTTGTTCAAATTTCCAATACCACTCACTAGCACATTGCTTAACAGGGTCAATACATTCATTGATTGACAGTATAGTAATAAATATATTCATACATGGTCTTCCCTCAATATTTTTATTCATAAACAAATATAATCAACCTAGTAAAGAGAAAGTAGAAGTAACTAAACGGAAACCATTTAATAAGACAAGATATGGGTATAGAAAACACATTTTGTCATTTGCAGTGCAAAGTAGCAAAGCAATAAGAAACTGAAAGCATTTTAAATAAGGATGTAGCATGTTTTGATTTGTGTCTTAAAGATATGCTTCTGACAGCCTATAGAGAACATAATACAGAAACAAAATTTGAAGCTAAAAAAAGTAGGGTATTGCTAGGAACCAGAAAAGAAATGGTGATTATAACTGTGATTTGTTGAGGCTATGAAAATAGTATCAATAGTAGGGACATATAAAATAAAAATCAGAAAAACATAAAATTTCAAAATGTCAAAATGATTCCCAATTTTCATCTTGAGCAACTAGGATATAATGAGTAAACTATAATGTACTAAAACAGAAAAAAATAAACTGTGCTAACAGCATACAATAAAGAGATAAGCAGATGGGAGAGATTAGAATAGGCAAGATATTTACAAAACAAAACATTACAAATTAGTGAAGAGTTAAATATTATTCAATACATGGTGTTAGACAATATATTAATTATTTTAGATAGACACTCAGATTTCCTTTTGCCTGTCATAAACATTACATATTTTAAAAATTATATTCAGCAAGTAAATATAAAATTAAAGACTTGATAAAGCCAGAAGACAATGGAGTTTGAGTACAGTATGGCTAAACACTAAACTTAAAAGTGTTAGGAAATGTCACAATTAATACAATGAAGTATTTTGATTTCTTAAAAACTAAAAACTTACTAAATAATAGGCAATCCAAATTGATTTTCAATCAATAATAGAAAACCTATTTGTGGAATAAGGCGGAGAGTAAATGCACTACAATTTTATTGAAATAAACTTAAACTATATTTTATGTTCAAAAATAAACTACGATATAATTTTTAAAGACAATACAGAAAGAGAATTCTGGGGAAATGGCAAAGTAGGAAGCACCGGAAACCTGTCTCCCCACAGACAACAACTGCATTGGAATAATCTGTCTGATGTAACTATTTTGGAACTCTGTAATCTGTTGAGTGCTTGAAATTACAGGGGAAGGTTTAGATGGTAAATTGAGGTTAACTTTAGTCAATTTCTCCCTTAGCACAGTTGCTGCTAACCACTCCCTAGCTCCCAGCCTTGAGGTAGGAAGCTGTGTATTCCTGGAACAGTTTGTACACAGCTAGCAAAAACAACTCTGTCTGCTGAATATCAGGAATTTAGGCTTTGACCACCAATTGCCACTTTAGATAGAAGAGGTGAAGAAAAAGAGGTGACAGCCATTGTGTTGCATTGATGCAAGCAACTTCTCCTTATTCAAGGTCAATCAGGTCCATCAAGCTAAGTCACATCCAAGAGATTTGGAGGGCTGAGGTCTTTTTATTTTTCCCCTTCATGTTTCTAGTCTTCCCTTTCTGGGAGTCAGACATTGAAAAGTAGGACATTAGAAAGCATGCAAATATTTATGGAAAATTAGAAAGTCACTATGTGTTTTTAAGAGAAGCCACAGTCTCAGAAAAGACCTAAGAAAACCTTAGTTACATCTCAGGCTGATCTTCAGCACAGAAACTACCTATAGCAATCAAAATTTTTTTAAAAATTAAAACAAACAAAACAAGCAGAAAAGTCACCAAACCCTAGGAAAGAGGATAAGCTAATTTTAGGTTTACCACACGTACTGATTCCAATGACCAGTTAAAAAAAAAAAATCACAAGGAATACAAGAAAAAATTAAAGTATGATCTATTCAAAAGAAAATAACAACTAGCAGACTTGCCCTAAGAAAGATTTGATGTCAGATCTACTAGACAAAGACTTTAAAACAATTGCTATAAAAATGCTAAAAAAAATAATAAAGAATAAGAATGAAAGACATGGAGAAAGTCATAAAAATTATATATGAAAAGAATGTAAATATCCAAAATAATAATAATAAAAAAACTTAAAAAGAAACCAAAGAGTATTCCTGGAAGCAAAAATATCAATCACTAAAATTAAAAATTCACTAGAAATATTTGAACAGCCAGAATGAAGAAACAGCCAATGGAAAGACAGAAAAATGAAAATAATCAATTCTGAGAAACAGAAATTTTTTTTAAAAATTAAAGCAAAACTAACATAGGCTCCCTAAGGAACCTCTGGGACCCTATCAAACTGGACTACATACACACTGTGGAAGTCCAGAAAAAAAAGTAGATCAAATGATAGATAAATAGACCAACTGCATCCTGGTCAACATGGTGAAACCCCGTCTCTACCAAAAATGCAAAAAATTAGCTGGGCATGGTGGCGCGTGCCTGTAATCCCAGCTACTCAGGAGGCTGAGGCAGGAGAATTGCCTGAACCCAGGAGGCGGAGGTTGCGGCGAGCCGAGATCGCGCCATTGCACTCCAGCCTGGGTAACAAGAGCAAAACTCCATCTCAAAAAAAAAAAAAACCAGACCAACTGATAGAGATAGAGTTCCATCTATCTGTCCTTTCTATATCAGATCTATCTGTCTGTCTATCTATCTATCTATCTATCATCTATCTATCTATGTAGGTCTCTATCTATCTACCTATCTCCTATCGTTTCTGTTTCTCTGGAGAACCCTAACTAATACAGTTTCCCCAAACTTAAGACAACAAAATAAATGTTTAGAAAATGTTCAAGGTAATTATTTTATGGCATAAAAAGTAAGTAATCATGAACACACTTTCTGAAAAGATTAACAAGATTTGAAAAATAACTAAAATAAAACTCTTGGTTTAATTTAACAGGTTTAATTAAAACCTGTTAAATTAAAAATTCAATGCTTGAGCTAAATAAAAATACAGAAGCAGCTAAACAAGAAGAACCTAGAGTATTATTAAAAGAAATTACTCAAAATGGAGCCTCAAAAGATAAGATAAAATATTTTAAAATATGGTTATAAAATATTAATAATTAAGTTAGAAATTTTACCTCATGTTTCATCAGTCATGGAGAAAACATCAAGTGAATAAGAAATAGTACTGTTTAAATAAATAATGACAGATTATTAACTAAAACTGGTGATGAAGCTACAGAGGTAGAAAGTATAATTTATACTATGCAGAATAAAATAAAATTCTCACATAGACACATTGCCGAGAAACTGATGACTAGAAAAGTCAAATAAAAGATTACCTATTAAAAAGTGACAACTAGATTAGCACCACTTCCAATTGCAAGAAAGAAAGCCAGAATTTAGTAATGTATATATTTTTTTCAAAATTTGAGCAGAAAGTAACTGTCATACTTAAATTGTAACAAAAAAACCTATTTCAAGAACAAAGGCAAAATAAACATTTTCCTTCAAAAACTACACTAATTACCATAGAACTTATGGTGAGAAAACTTCTGTTAGACATACTTTTAAAAAACAAATTTATTTTCCAAGAATATATTATAAAACAAGGAAATAGAGATGTATTTTTGTATAGTTACTCTATATAAAATATGAGCAATGATAATATCTAATTCACAGAGTGTAAAAAAAAAGACTAAGTAGAAAATCAGGGATGGGGAGGCATGCAAGTTTGGGAATATGTTTATATGGAGTAATGGCCCTAAATTTTGCTCAGGAGGAGGCTTAAGATATTCAGTTCATCCACTACCTTACATAAAGAAAGGTGGCTGAAACCACAAGAAAGAAGTCTAAACCATAAAAAATATAACATATATTTATTTGTAAAATAATTTGGCATATTTTTGTGATTGTAAACATTTACATCTTTGTAATCCAGTTTTCAGTCCTCAATTTATACACTGTTGCATGGGCGGACTTGAACAAGAATGTTTATAGCAGCACTGTTCTTCACAACAACAACAAAAACCTAAATGGCATTTGATTAATTGGTTGATTTTTAAAAAATCTTATATATTCACATAATTGTATTTTAAATAAGAAGGAAAATGAATGTATTAGAGCTACATGCAACACATTACTATGAATACATTATATGTAAAAGCACACTGGGAAAGTACATATGGTCTCAATATTTTTAAAAACCTCCAGCACAATAGAATTAAGCAATATATTGATTAAGAAAAAAAACGGGAAGAGAGAATTATAAAAATAACATAAAATTTAGATTATTTTTCACAAGGAATGAGATAATATCATCCACGCATTGGAAAAACACCAAGTTCCTTGGAAAATGTAAATCTCCATGTTGGGACAGAAACCTACCTCTGACAGGCAGCCAGGTCACCACTGCAACATTCTGGCAGGTCAGATTCACCACAGCACTGGTGGGCACTGCTAGGGCCCTTCCTCCCTGAAAGCACATGGAGGAGGCCAGCCCATCCTGAGCAGCTTGCCCCATTTGCTTGAGGTGGGCTTAGAGAGGCTGCCTGAGTGTTAAGGAGATAAGATTGGGGGACAGATTAATGGGGGAGCATTCAGTTCCAGTGGTGAGAGGAACTGATGGGAAGGGAGTGGAGAGTAAAGGAGGATATAGTTAACCTACTGGCCCCATTTGACCAGAGCCTCCTAGAAACAAAGACACCTTGACATACCCCATCATGAAGCTAGAATCTGCTTCTGAAGCCTCTGCTCAAATCAAGGACTCTTCCTGGCAACACGTTGATGATTGTCTGGATCTGGCCTGGACACACTTCTTGTCTCTGTCACTCTTCTTGGACTGGCTCATAAATTTGTTTTCCTATCTCCTTTTCTCTTGATGTTAAAAGTTACTGTCTGGTGTAAAATTTCAATCTGTAACATTTATATATTGATTAAGTATACTATTATGTATAATTTGTAATATTGACTGACTTGTGGAGTGGCTTATGCCTGTATGCTCATGGCTCTGAGTACTGAGTATGTGGGTACTAGGGAGAACTGCTTCCTTGAGAATTCCATGTAACATGTGTCTAACTGTCTTCTTATCCACCATTCACATTTTGTGAGTCAGAAAACATAAAAGTGATTTACTCAAATGCACACAACAAAGTATTTAGGCTAGAAAAAAATAATTATTCCTGTGTCTGCTAATAAATTATTATGCTTTGAGCAGAAAAAGTGATCTATCTGCTCTATATGTATATGTATATGTATATGTATATGTATATCTATATCTATATCTATATCTATATCTATATCTATATCTATATCTATATCTATATCTATCTATACCTTACCTATGCCTCTATCTATACAATCTATCTACAATTGTCTACAGTAGAGGGCCTTGGTCTCTAAAGATTTGCTGAAAAATCACTGACTTGAAGTTGATTGACTAATAGAAAAAAAACCATACAGATTTATTTAAAGTGTATATATAGAAGTCTTCAGAATGAAGACTCAATCCCTCAGTGAAGTGCAGAAGCTTGTATACCATCTTGAAGTTATTAAAAGAATGGAGGCTTGGATCCTGGTAATGTTAGTAGTGGAACATACCTGAGTCATGTGGCACCAAAGTATATTAGCAGTGGCAAATCTGTACAGGTCTGCAGAAATCTTAATTCTTTCCTTCTCAGGAACAAAAGAATCATCTGAGGGGCATAAGGCAGAATGAGAGACAAAGGCAAGTTTTAGAGCAGAAGCAAAAGTTTATTAAAAAGCTTTAGAGCAAGCATGGAAGGAAATAAAGTACACTAGAAAGAGGGCCAGGCAGGCAAGAGAGATCAAATGCAGGGTTTGATCTTTGACTTAGGGTTTTGTATATTGGCATAATTCTGGGGCTTTGTGTCCCATCTCCCCTGATTCTTCCTTTGGCATGGGCTGTCTGCAGCACTTGAGAGGGGCTCCATGTCCCATGTGTTTACCAAAATTGTGTACATCTTCATTGGAGGCATTCTTCCCTTACCAATTGAGTGTCCTACAAGGTCATTAGACCAGTTATACTCTGCCATTTTTCTTTTTTTTCTTTTTTTTTTTCTTTGAGACGGAGTTTCGCCCTTGTTACCCAGGCTGGAGTGCAATGGCGCGATCTCGGCTCACCACAACCTCCGCCTCCTGGGTTCAGGCAGTTCTCCTGCCTCAGCCTCCTGAGTAGCTGGGATTACAGGCACGTGCCACCATGCCCAGCTAATTTTTTGTATTTTTAGTAGAGACGGGGTTTCATCATGTTGATCAGGATGGTATCGATCTCTTGACCTCGTGATCCACCCGCCTCGGCCTCCCAAAGTGCTGGGATTACAGGCGTGAGCCACTGCGCCCAGCCGCCATTTTGCTTTTTAATGGACATATGTGAGCCCACCTACCCAACTCTTGAGACCTTATTAAGAAGGTACTGATCACCAGCTTCAAGTTTTTCCA
Organism: Callithrix jacchus; assembly: GCF_049354715.1. Taxonomy (NCBI): domain Eukaryota; kingdom Metazoa; phylum Chordata; class Mammalia; order Primates; family Cebidae; genus Callithrix; species Callithrix jacchus. The sequence continues at coordinate 72,629,855 of NC_133514.1, read as the reverse complement.
TCTATTGGGAGACTGCCTTCCAATGGCACTGGCTGTGGCTAATTATTATTTGAGAAAGATTGTTAACAGCTGCCTCACCATCACCTGATGATTGGTTGACATTCCTGGTGCAGTGAGGAGGGGTCTTCTCTGCAAGGTTGTTTAAACTGGCTGCACCATAGACCATACCCTAAGTCGAGCCAAGGCAAACCCTGTGACCCATATGTACAACACTGAATAGCCTCGTAGAATTAGAAAATCTGAAGTAACTGGTAGACCATGAAAAAGGGCAGAATGATCAATCCCTGTGGTGCCTAATTAACTTGAGACATTCTTCTATTGTTCCTTAACTGACAAGGCAATTGGATTTTGTAAGCTACCTTGGTAAACCTTGTGACTCCAGACCCTATGACACCCCTACCAGCTTGCAAAAACAGCACTAAACTGTAACTTCTGTAACTTTATACTGCCTACCCCAAACCTATAAAACCAACTTCTATCCCATGGTCCTCCACTGACTGTCTTTTTTGGACTCAGCCCACCAACACCTGGGTGAATACACGCCATGTTGCTCACACAAAGCCTGTTTGTCTCTTAATTAATAAATTAAATGAGTCTCTTCATTTAATACTCTCTTGTCCTGCACATGTCTGACTACACGTGAGATGGTATCTCAATGTGGTTTTGATTTGCATCTCTCTAATGACCAGTGATGATGAGCATTTTTTCATGTTTGTTGGCCTCATATATGTCTTCTTTTGTAAAGTGTCTGTTCATATCCTTTGCCCATTTTTGAATGGGCTTGTTTGTTTTTTTCCTGTAAATCTGTCTGAGTTCTTTGTAAATTCTGGATATCAGCCCTTTGTCAGATGGGTAAACTGCAAAAATTTTTTCCCATTCTGTTGGTTGCCAATTCACTCTAGTGACTGTTTCTTTTGCTGTGCAGAAGCTGTGGAGTTTGATTAGGTCCCATTTGCCTATTTTCACTTTTGTTGCCAATGCTTTTGGTGTTTTGGTCATGAAGTCCTTGCCTACTCCTATGTCCTGAATGGTTTTGCCTAGATTTTCTTCTAGACCAACATCATCCTGATACCAAAACCCGGCAGAGACCCAACAAGAAAAGAAAACTTCAGACCCATATCCATGATGAACATAGATGCAAAAATCTTTAATAAAATGCTGACAAATCGATTGCAACAGCACATCAAAAAACTTATCCATCATGATCAAGTAGGATTCATCCCAGGGATGCAAGGCTGGTTCAACATATGCAAGTCTATCAACGTAATTCATCTCATAAACAGAACCAAAAACAAAAACCACATGATTATCTCAATTGACACAGAGAAGGCATTTGACAAAATTCAACAGCCCTTTATGCTAAAAACCCTCAGTAAACTCAGTATCGATGGAATGTATCTCAAAGTAATAAAAGCTATTTATGACAAACCAACAGCCAATATCATACTGAATGGGCAAAAACTGGAAGCATTCCCTTTGAAATCCGGCACTAGACAAGGATGCCCTCTTTCACCACTCCTATTCAATACAGTACTGGAAGTTCTAGCCAGAGCAATCAGGCAAGGAAAAGAAATAAAGGGTATTCAAATAGGAAAGGTGGAAGCCAAATTTTCTCTATTTGCAGACGACATGATAGTATACCTAGAAGACCCAATCATCTTAGCCCAAAAACACCTGAAACTGATAAGCAACTTCAGCAAAGTCTCAGGATATAAAATCAATGTGCAAAAATCACAAGCATTCCTATACACCAATAACACACTTAAAGAGAGCCAAATCAAGGACAAACTGCCATTCGCAATTGCTACAAAAAGAATAAAATAACTAGGAATACAACTTACAAGGAAGGTAAGGGACCTCTTCAAGGAAAACTACGAACCACTGCTGAACTAAATAAGAGAGGACACAAACCGATGGAGAAGCATTCCATGTTCATAGTTAGGAAAAATTAATATCGTGAAAATGGCTATACTGCCCAAAGTAATTTACAGAATCAACGCTATCCCCATCAAGCTACCATTGACTTTCTTCACAGAACTGGAAAAAGCCACCATGAACCTCATATGGAACCAAAAGAGAGCCCGCATAGCCAAGTCAATTCTAAGCAAAAACAACACAGCGGGAGGCATCACACTACCTGACTTCAAACTATACTACAAGGCAACAGTAATCAAAGCAGCATGGCACTGGTACCAAAACAGAGATATAGACCAATGGAACAGAACAGAGGCATTGGAGGCAACACAACATATCTACAACCATACAATCTTTGATAAACCTGACAAAAACAAGCAATGGGGAAAGGATTCCCTGTTTAATAAATGGTGTTGGGAAAACTGGCTAGTTTTGTGCAGAAAGCAGAAACCGGACCCCTTTCTGACACCTTACACTAAAATTAACTCCAGATGGATTGAAGACTTAAATGTAAGACCTGGCACCATAAAAACCCTAGAGGTCTTTGTTTAACTTTCAGGCATGTGGGAAGGTAGAATGATCCACTCTAGCAGAAGTTTAAAGGAACTCCTTTCATAGGACAGAATACTTGAATGGGGTGGGAACATCTCCCAGGTTAAAAGTCCCTTTCTCTGACATGAGTGCAGCCCCCATTTCTGGATCCCCTCTAAGATATCATGGGAGCTGCTTTTCTTTCTCAATTTTCTCTCTCTCTACCTAAATAAATCACTTTCTGCAAACTCTTTGGGATCCAATACTTACTTAAATGAGCTCATCACACCCAGCGGGGTCCTCCCTCCCATTTTTGGGTGAGTGAAAGACCAAGGGCCTGTAAGAACACATCCTATCAGGTAGCTTAGCCTCCACCCACACCCCAGTACCCTATCTCAGTCACATTCTTGATTGTTCTTCCCTATAGTGGATAATGAGCCAACAAGGAGGGGAAAAGGAACAACTGTTCTCCATGGTGGGTCAATCCTATCTTTATATATATATAAATAAGTACTTGTTAATCTCTTCCAGTGCTTGTTAATGTCTACGAGTTTTTAATTTGAAATACTCATTATATCAGGGAGCCATATTTTGGGGTGAAACATTTATTTCTTTCAAGGCCCTATAGAAATAACAGATGTTTTCTTTCCAGCATCAATAGTGTTCTGTGTGTAATATAACTGAAACATTACTGAACACAGATTTTTTACTTTACAATTGAATGCTTTTTCTACACTGTACTCTTTCCATACTTTCTGCTGCTTGTAATGAGTTACACTATACATATATAAAACATTCATTGATTTTATGTAATTGCAGTTCATAAAAATGATACAGTTACATGCCAGACAGAACCATTTTCATCTTAAAAACATTATTATATTTCATACATCAGAACTTATAAGCCTTTTATTTGTCACAAGAAACAGAGCCCTCTGCAAAATTTATTATGCCCCAAAAGTCTGGCGTCTTTTATGTGTATTTAATAGGTTAGTCAATCCAATTGCAAAATATCCACTAGTTTTATTTTAACTGTTCCTGAATATATATAGACTAGGACTAGAAGACCATCTGGTATTAGGTGACTGAAATATACAGAAAGAAACACAAAGTATACACCCATCCATTTTATACAGAAAATATATACCCATTTATTTTAAACACAAAATATATACCCATCTATTTTAACATCAAATGACTAAAGAATGGTTTTAACAATTTAAGTCACATTTTAGGAAAATAAAACAAACTGAGGTTAGTACACAAAACACCAATTTGCTGGCCCATTTGATTATAAAAGACTGAGACATTCACTGTGCAAACTAGAGAAAAGCTGACAGTACCTTAATTAAACCGATACTACCAGTGACATTTTGATAGTGTAGTTGTCAGGGTATAAATTCCTATAACATCAAATAAAAGTGACAAACTTCTGCCAAGGACCTAGTGTAAGTTCTTCTGATGGAGATTGGTTTATACAAGTTACTCACAGCATTTTGTTTAAATTACTTAGAGTCAAAGTGAACCTGGGCTTAGCAAAACCATTTGTCCTATCTGCTGCATAGGTAGAAGAAAAGATTAAAAGGATCCTGGGAATTTTGACTGTGGGACATTGGCCAGAAATGTAATTTTGAAGTAAAATATTTTTAGATTTTTTTAAATGGCTTAAACATTATGATATGAGAATTCTTGGATAACACATTGCTGACATAGACATCAGGAGATTTTTGTAGTGATGGATGGTTTTATAATACAGAAGGCTATTGTCATTTGCATCCTGCTGCAAGCTTTGCCTCTTTCGAAAGACTATACATGACCCATAAGTTAATAATTTTAATTTTCAAATACAATTTCAACTTTCTATCCTACTTCTCTGTGAAAAGAAGTCTTGCTAAAGCAGAACATGTGTTGACCATAATTAAGAATGTTCCTGAGCTACCAGAAAAGTGATTCCTATAAAACGAAGTATTACTGTAACACTTGTCCCTCACTACTGATGAGATGCTATGGCCCTGCTGATAGTGTGAAGAGAGTGATCACCAGTATGAGAGTGAGAGCACAAAACACTGTCAGCAGCCAGACTTTCATACTCCAGAAACTCATACTGAACAAAGCCAACAGCTTTGACAAAGCACATGAAATCCTGGTGGCTTCCCTCTGAGCCAGCATGCTCATACCTCCAAAAGAGGTGAATGGGATCAGGATAATGCTGAGCATTTACCTAGAAAGACATACTTTGGCTGCAGGTTTGTAAAGCTGAAGGATATAAAATATTAAATATTTATACAAGAAGTTAGTGACTCTGTGTGGCAGTTTAAGAAGACTAAGTGCCATCTGGTCTTAAAACATGACCATAAGTAGCTTCTGACTGTAATGGATATTATTTGGTATAACTTCTTTTTAGTTGATGTGTCCCAAAGTAGTCCTGAGAATACCTGTTATTAATGAACAAAAGCATGGCCTTAGTATCCACCAATCATTACTGAAGTTTTTTTATAGGATTATCAATTATAGTAAGCCCCTCCCAGAAATTAGGTCCTGTTATAAAGAAGAGAATTTGTGTCATTTGTAGGGACATGGATGAATCTGAAGAACATCATTCTCAGCAAACTGACACAAGAACAGAAAATGAAATACCACATATTCTCACTCATAGGCGGGTGATGAAAAACGAGAACACATGGACCCGGGGAGGGGAGTACTAAACACTGGGGTCTATTAGGGGGAAAAGGGGAGGGCCAGCAGGGGGTGGGGAGCTGGGGAGGGATAGCCTGGGGAGAAATGCCAAATGTGGGTGAAGGGGAGAAAGGAAGCAAAACACACTGCCATGCGTGTACCTATGCAACTGTCTTGTATGTTCTGCACATGTACCCCAAGACCTAAAATGCAATAAAAAATTAAAAAAAAAAAAGAAGAGAAAAAAGTAAATTGACATTTTAAAAAACATCTAGGACACAATTGGGTCTAGTCAGTATTGCTCCTCTGTGTATGGGGTCCCTCCCATAGGAAAACCTCTATTGGTTTTACTGCATAGGTGCTACTGCTTTATCCCATCCATTTGCTTAGTAAACATGAAAAATTAAGACAATATTTAATAGTTTTACAACATGCCTTGGGAATAAGCTTCCTCTGAAACCATGACGACTTAAAGACGATTTTAACCTACAACTTCCCTCAGGATATGTATGACAGCAAGAGCTGGAAAGGATTGAAAAACTCCTTGAATTTTGCACTGGAAGAGGATGTAGGTGAAATGCTATGAATACACTAGATTTTGAATTATAGATTTTACATACAGTAATATCAGAATTTCTAACCTCTGAGAGAGTTTATCAGATTAGCTATATAATTTTCATACAGTCCTTTTGGTTAATCATTATTCCCAATGTTCTTACTGAAATTTTGCTCAAACATATACAAAAATGTGCAAAATAAGCCTTGTGGTCAATGGGCTTTTGCCTTCCTTCCTTCCTCTTTTCCTTCCAGCCATCATTCTTCCTTCCTTCCTAACTTTCTCTCTCTCTCCTTCTTTCCTTTCTTTATTTCTTTTTTCTTTCTCTCTTTCTCTTTCTTTCTTTCCCTTCTTTCTTTCATTTCCCTTTCTTTCTCTCCTTTCTCTCTTTCTCCCCTTTCTTTCTCTCTTTCTCTTTCTCCTTCCCTCCTTCTCTCAATTTCTGCTTCCCTCCCTCCCTTCCTTTCTCTCTGTTTCTTTCCCTCTTTTCTTCTTTCTTTCTTCTCTCCATTTTTCCTTTCTTCCCTCCCTCGCTACTCCTTCCCTCCCTCCCTTCCTTCTCCCTCTCTCCTTCCCACCTTCCTTCCCTCTCTTTTTTCTTCTTTTCCTCCCTCCTTCACTCCTGGTATTCCTCCCTCCCTCCCTCCCTCCCTCCCTCCCTACGTCCATTCCTTCCTTCTTTACACTTTCTTTTTGTCTGTCTCTCTCTTTCTTTCTTCTTTTTTTTTTATTAATTCAGTGCCATGTCCATTTAAAGTGATATTTTAAAACAGGAAAGCAAATAGATTTATATTAGATTATATAACATAAAAATTAGCATCACATCTTATCACCATCTGGCTTACTCTGAATTTAGAAATAATTGAAGTCATCTAATGCAGGCATCTCTCATTTTCCTGCTCTATTTCTTATAATTTCTGTGTATCTCTGTTGTCATTTTCTTCTCTCCTTTCTCAGCAACGGTCCCTTTCTTCAAGATTAGCCTTTATATATTATTTCTTTCATTAACAATTTATAATGCATTACTCCTTCAAATGTTTCTTTATATTACATTTTCAACTTTTCTTCTTCCAGTCTGCCCTTCTTTCTGTTATTCCTTATGACAGATTTGACTTTTTCTGTAAAAATATGGGCTAATCTACAAACAGAAACACTTCTTCTCTCTCATTAATTCTCCCTCACTAGCAAATTAAAACAATCTCTCTTCTCTCTTTCCCATACATAAGTCCACCATAAAATCCTGTCAAGTCATTAGGTTGGTGCCAAAGTAATTGCTGTTTTTAACCACTAAAAGTAATGGCCAAAACCACAATTATTTTTGCACCAACATAAAACCTATCCCAAAGTTGATCATTTCTTACCTTTATGACTATGACCAGAATCCAAAGCCACACTTATCTTTATCTTGACAGGTCAAAATAGCTACTCACTGGTGCTTGTACCCCCTAAAGCAATGGCCTGAACTGTCCATTGAACTCTTTTAGTGACAGCTGGGGCGTAGGGCACAAAGTCAAGTCCCAGGACTGCACAAAGCAGCAAGGCCCTAGGTCAGGCCCACAAAACCATATTTTCCTCCTAGGCCTCCAGGCCTGTGATGGGAGGGGCTGCTGTGAAGACCTCTGACATGCCCTGGAGACATTTTCCCCATTGCCTTGGCAGTTACCATTTGGTTTCTCATTACTTATGCAAACTTCTGCAACAGGCTTGAATTTCTCCTCAGAAAATGGATTTTTCTTTTCTATCATATCATCAGGCTGCAAATTTTCCTAACTTTTATGTTTTGCTTCCCTTTTAAACATAAGTTCCAATTCCAAACCTATCTTTGTGAATACATAAGACTAAATGCTTTTAACAATACCCAAGTCACATTTTGAATGCTTTGCTGCTTGGATGTTTTTTCCACCAGATGCCCTAAATCATCAATCTGAAGTTCAAAGTTTCACAAATCTCTAGGGCAGTGGCAAAATCCTGCCAGTCTCTTTGCTAAAACATAGCAAGAGTCACTTTGCTCTAGTTCCCAACAAGTTCCTCATCTCCATCTGAGACCACCTTAGCCTGGACTTCATTATCCATATCACTAGGAGCATTTTGGTCAAAGCCATTTGACAATTCTCTAGGGAGAGCCAAACATTTATACATCTTTCTCTCTTCTTCTGTGCCCTCTAAACTGTTCCAACTTCTGTCAGTTACCCAGATCCAAAGTGGCTTCCACATTTTTTGCTATCTTTACAGCACCATTCCACTCTACCAGAACCGACTTACTGTATTAGTCTGTTCTCACACTGCTAATAAAGATACACTGAAGACTGGGTAAATTTATAAAGGAAAGAAGTTTAATTGACTCATACTTGAGCGTGGCTGGGCAGGCCTCAGCAAACTTATAATCATGGTGGAAGGGAAGCAAACTCATCTTACATGTGGTCAGACAACAGAGCTTGTGCAGGGGAATACCCATGGATAAATCCATCAGTTCTCATGAAACTTATTCACTACCATGAGTGCAGTATGGGGGAAACTGCCCAAATGATTCAGTTATCCCACCTTGACCCCACCCTTGACATGTGGGGATTATTACATTTCAGGTGAGATTTGAGTGGGCACAGACAAACCACATCGCCATAGAATTTAGCATGCAATAAGTAAAGTGATGCATTCATTTATTTGGATGAACCAACTAGCAGATTCCCTTTAAAGTGAATGGGTGGATAACAGTCAAGAAAAAAGATAAAAACAAGAGAAATCTCAGCAATAGATTTACCTCAATGATGAGCAATACAAAGACGTCAAGCAGTAAAAAAAATTCAAGCATTCCAGGAACAGGCACACACATAGAAGCAAAGGCAGAATGAATTGATAAAATTCAACATATAGGGGCATAGGCCTGTAAGATAGGGGGGAAAAATATTTTCTCTACTTCTAATTCCACACCCAACACAATACTCCTGATACCAGATGTGTAGAGGTTATTTTTCTACACACCAATAAATTCTGCTGTGTCTAGCCAGATGCCCTCTAATTCAATTTAATTCTGACACTGGCTACCAGGAGATGGTGTCAGATCCCACTGGTTGAGGGCCTCAGTCCCACAAGACTGCCCCACTTTAGATGCCAGTAGCAAGTAGAAGATTGTCACCCACACTTCTGACTGACAGTATAATCAAGGTTCCCATGACTCTACCTTGGGTTCGATTTGCTAGAGCATCTCACAGAACTAAAAACAAAAAACCACTTCACCCGTGTATTTAAGAATATTAAAAATTATACAGATGAACATTCAAATGGAAGAGATGTATAGGGCAAGATATATAGAAAAGGGTCACAGAATGCCTTCCCTGTGGCTTCTTATGCCCTCTCTTTGGTTGCCACCTTCCAGAAACCTCCATGTGTTCAGCTGTCTGGAAACTCTTTAAAGGATGTCTTGTTATGTTTTTAGAGAGGCTTTATTAAGTAGACAATATTGAGCAAATCACTGACCATTGCTGATCAGTTCAACTTGCAGCAGTTTTCCCCTCCCTGGAGGTTAGTGGGGTGGGCTGGGGGGTGAAGGGGGGACTGAAAATTCTACCCCTCTAATCACATGGCTGGTTCCCCTGGGAAGTAGCCCACATCCTGATGCTATTCAGGATCTCTCAGTCATCAGTTACCTCATTAGTGCCAAAGACACTCTATCATCTATGAAATTCCAAGTGGTTAGGAGCTCTGTGTAAGAACTAGTGTCAAAGATCACTGTGGTAACCACATTCCTTACAACTGTCAAAAAGTACTAGGTATGAATCAAATGTAATCTGTTGGCCTTCTCTTGCTGGTAAGATAATTAATGGGGAGATTTGTGAACTCATTCTGAATGTACCCAGTGTTCCTTTTATGTGTAATTGTAAATTTGGGATTGCCAAAACAATTGTCCATTCTTCTTTATAGAATATCCTTGAATACTCAAAATTATATTTATATTAGGAATAAAGAGTATAAAAATCATAGAATGATTCCCAACTTAAAATTGTTTCCAAGTAATGTGCAGTGTTATTGAATTTAGTATATACTGTATCTCTGTTATGTGTAAAATTTTTCTTTATGGTGCTGCAAATAAAAATTAGGACTGCGACAAAGGATCTCTCAGTAAAGCAATTCCTTTTACTTCCCGCAGAAAGGGTACCCTTGTTAGCAATCTTGCTACAAGAGTACAACGAACAAAGAAAAGCAGACATATTTATTTCTTACGCCTTTGGCGTTGTCCTTACTGCTATGCCCATCTACATTGGCTGGAGCCAGACCTCACAATCTAAACTAAAACCTGATTGGCTAATATCTTGAAACTTTTCTAAACTGGTAAAAGCAATAGAGAGCAAAAAAAATGAAGTCCAAATAAGGAAGGGGCATAGGCTGCAAGTTGGTACATGCCTGTGAGCATGTCCAGCACAGGTATCTTGGTGAAAGTACAAGGACATAGAATGTACTATGTGCCTGTAAGCATGTTTAACAGCTACATAGGATAGGGCTTAACAAAGAGCTGCTAGCAAAAAGGTGTTTGAAGAAAGTGTTTAAAACAAACTATTATTTCTAATACTTATGAATTTTTCTTAAACAAGAAAGGAAACTTTAAAGGGAAACTTTTCTACTTCCCGCAATCCCAAATTCAGCCATTCGGAAAACATAAAAATGTTTTTTTACAATAAAAATAGCCACTTAGGGGATCTTCAGTTTCTTAAACATATATGACATATTCCTTGGTGGCAGAGGGAGGGAGACAGAGGGAGGGTGGAGGGAGAGAAACAGACTTATAGAGAGAGAGAGAAAGAGAGAGAGAATTATCTTATGTGAATTAATCAGCAATTTACTAATTTCTTTAAGCCATATATTAACATCTTTCTAAAATGTACATATCCACTTACCTAAGCATGTAATCTGCTAGACTATTTAGTTTTCAGAGTGTTTTCTCTGTAATTACTTATTTTACCTCATTAGTTGTAAGAAACTGACAGGAAGCAGTAAAATTAGTGCAAAAGCTGACAAAAGTTCAAGTCTATGAATCAGAAAGCTGTCAAGAATATGAATTTTTGTCACATGCAACAGAGAAATCATTTGGATGTGTTAAACACTTTGGGAATTTAATGAAAATAGACCAATATAGATATAAGCTAATAATACAGACCCTCAGCTCTGTAATTTCTCCATTTCTGCTGCCAAGTGTCCCATTAAACTTAAATCATTTCACTATTCCTCTATATGGTCTGGGACAAAGATGATCTAGTGAGGAGATGGAGAGGGTGAAGTAATCATATTACAAAACTAGGTTTGAAATTAGAGTGTGGCAGTAAGCAGTGAAATGAACACTGGATTTGGAGTCTACATTATGCTGAGTTTGAGAATTGTGCCTTTGAGTAACATTCACCATCACACTATAAGCCCTAAAGCTTCTCCTTAATAAGAAGAATTATAGAACCATGATACTGAAGATCTTTATAATCATTTAATTAAATTAACCATATCCATTCATTTCTTCTTTGACAAATATTTATTAAGTAATAATTGTATTTCACCATAGGACATTAGAGCCCCAAGAGCTTAGACCATATACTTAGAGTCAGGAGCTACTTTGTAAATTAGTAGTAGGAGCTAAATCTCCTAACAAATATTTTACATTTTCTTGCAGCCACTTTCCTTAAATCCCTTTCTCAGCATACTGAACTCTGTGACTCCCTAGTAAATGAAGGAGAAGATTGGACACATACCAAAACTGGGGCAAGCAACTACCTTTGCATGGTTTCTTCAGTGATTAGTCCCTTGCTACCCTTCCTAGAAAAAATTCCCTTTGATATTAAAATATAAAGGGAAACCTTCAACTGATGGCCACAGGACCAATAAGAACTGTTGACACCTACAAACTAATGAAGAAAGTGCTGGACATGTGGATGAGGGATTGGACATATAATGGAAGGCATCATTATTTGAACATCATAGTACAGTACATCTTGAAGAGACTATGTGAGGTTTATAATCTCTGTATAATTATGTACATATTATAAATATATATATGCACATACACACATATACACACACACATAAATATATATACATATTTAGCAGGGCATTATAGAAATGAAGTGGTGCTATTGCATAAATAAAGTGGTACTTGTCAGAAATTACTCTGCTGTGCTGATTCAGGACTTGTGTAAGACAGAAGGACCCACTCAACAGCTTTCTTGTAGTGTGCCATGAAGATCAAATTTTCTGATGTCCAGAAATGGCTGAAGAATATGGGTCTACTATGGTTGAATTGAAGAAGTTAGTTCTTAGCCTGGGTACAATTTAGAATAATCCAGAACATTTTTATTATCCCTGTTGACCAGACAACAATTGAGACTAATTAGATCAAAGTAAACACTAAACAGTGTACAGTAGAGGCGTCGCTATTTTTTAAAGCTCTTCAAGTGATTGCTTTGAGCACAAATGAACAACCAATTAATGAAACAAATTGGGAACTCCTGCAATGACTGAATAGGGAAATCAATAGAAACTATCTCCAGAAAAATGGAAATTTAAATGATTAAAATTATAAAACAAACTATTCATAGATAAGAAGTCTACTCTGAGCACAGAACATGGAGAATACTGGGGTGTCAATTTCTCTGCCTAGCACTGAGGCATTTATAGCATGGAGGCTGGAAGCTGAGAGGGGCAGCTAAGAAGAACAATAGCTTCTACACCATCTTCAGTGTTCATTCATCAAACAGAGTATCACTCCAAAAAAAGCAGGTTCCTGCCCCCAGCTGTATAGTGGAGGTATAGGATTTCTACCTAGGGAAAAAAGCAGTACATTTGAGCAAAGAGCTCCACAGCTCTGCCGGAGACAACTCATTTTAACAGAAAAAGGAAACCTTTATTTCTAAAGCCATTGTTAAAAACAGTGGAGATCTTGGTGGATAGCAGTCAAGAGAAGGCTGGTAGCTTCACAATTGGACAAAGTGGCAAAATAGCCAGAAGTTTAATAGAAAGAAATAAAAAAAGAAATGTGAAAGTAGCACTCAGCTCCTAGGTTGCACCTACAAGGAATTAATCAGTGCAGTAGTGGCTGAATATGAAAGCATTCCCCATGCTGCATACAAACTTATCAACTGGTGGCAAAGTCTCACTGGCACAAGGGACCTACATATAACTTGTCACTAACACTAGAATAGCAATAAGCTATGCTGATTCAGGGTGACTCTTGGGAAGCCAGGTGTAAAAATATTAATGTAGTCATCCCCAGCAGTCTGAAAAGCTCACTGCAACCCCAAAGCAGTACTTTCTCAGAAATGATCAGAAGTAACCTGATTTAGTTAAACTAGTCCTTGACTAAATGACTAAATGTGGGCAAAATATCATAAACTCACTGAACTGTGAACTTTAAGACACACACACACACACACACACACACACAACGGGGAATAACTGTCTAAGCAAACTCAGCAAGTACATGAGAGGTTTCAACAGGTAAGCAAAACATTTGCAGAATGAGAAGTAGTTAGAAATAAATAAATAAATATAAATGTTTATGTCATAAAATGAGGAAAGATTTCAAATCCAAACCTAACAATCCACTTAAAGAAAATAGATCAAGAAGAGCAAATGAAATCTAAAATAGTAGAAAAAAGGAAGTAATAAGAACAGGAGCAAAAAGAAATAAAATAGAAAAATAAAAGAGCAAATGAACAAAAAATATATTTGTTCTTTGCTAAATGAACAAAACTATACCTGGCCTAACCAAGGAAAAAAAGAAAAGATTAAGTTACTAAAATCATAAATGAAAGAGGAGCCATTACTATGCACTTTACAGAAATGAAAAGAATCATGGAGGAATACTGTGAACAACTAAACCAATAAATAGGACAATTTAAATGGACACATTTCTAGAAAACCACAAAGTCGTAAAACTTACTTAGATTTCAAAAACAAAAAGTCTAAATAGACCCATAACAAATATAGAGAGTGCATTCAAATTTTTAAAATTCCTACCAAGAAAAGCCTAGGCCCAAATAGTATCACTGGTAAATTCTGCCAAACATTTAAATTAAATAAAATTAAATTACAATAATAACTTACATTTATCCTTTGCAAATTCTTTCAAAAAAATAGGACAGTACTGCAACTTGAGCTTTATAACAAAATATCACAGACTGAGCTGGCTTCAACAATGGTTCTGAAGGCTAAGTTCAAGATCAATGTGTCAGCATGGCAGCTTTTCATTCTAAGACCTCAACTCTTGACTTATGGGGGCTGTCATTTCGCTGTATGCTCACTTGACCACTCTTCATGTGATTTAGGAGGAGGAGAGACTGATCTCACTGGTGTGTCTTATAAAGACACTACTTCCAACAGATTAATGTCCTGGTCTTATGACCTCACTTAACCTTATTTACTCCCTTAGAGGCTCTATCTGTAAATACAACCACGCTTGGGAGTAGGATTTCAACATATGAATTTTGGGTGCTGGGGGACCAAATCTTTCAGTCCATAACAAAGAGGGAATCCTTTTCAACTTATTCCGTGAATCCAGTGATGGTCTGACCCAGGGCCTTCTCTGGAATGGGGATCTGATGGCCTACAGTCAAAGTGGTAGATCAGATCATTTCTTTATGGCTACTTTCTACATGAAATATTTTTAAATTTGATGGCTGACTTTCAGGAAAATGTGTTCTGGTATTAAGTGACCTACTTTGGGAAAGAGGGATTCTGCTTTCTGTGGCTAGCCTTGGTAGAGAATTGGACTGAGACAAGAGAGCAAAAGGCCAGAGAAAAACTCATTTCTGAGGCTGCTTCTAAGGCCTTCATTTGGAGATATTGTTTTCTGGACCCTGACATTATCAATGAATCACTCAAAAATAAAATTAAGGAAACAATTCTATTTACAATAGTATCAAAAAATGAAATCGTTAGGAACAAATTTAATAGAGGAATTGCAAAATGTGTATGCTGAAAACTACAAGCATCACTGAAAGAATATATACTAAATAAAAGTACATTCATGTTCATATATTCTAATATTAAGATAGTGATACTCCTCAAATTACATACTCAGTGAAAACATGTCTATATAAAACCTGTACAAAATTAGTAGAACAAAATTATTTATAATAGCCGAAGTGTGAAAAGAAAAAAACCAAATGTCCATCAACTAGTGAATAGATAAAATATATTAGGGTCACATACTGGAATATTATTCAACAATAAAAAGAAATGAAGGCGAGGTGCAGTGCCTCATGCCTGTAATTCCACCACTTTGGGAGGCCAAGGTGAGCAGATCATGAAGTCAGGAGATTGAGACCATCTTGGCCAACATGGTAAAACCCTGTCTCTACTAAAAATACAAAAATTAGCTAGGCATGGTGGTGTGTGCCTATAATCCGAGCTACTCAGGAGGCTGAGGCAGGAAAATCATTTGAAAAAGGGAGTCAGAGGTTGCAGTGAGCTGAGATTGATCCACTGCACTCCAACCTGGCGACAGAATGAGACTCCATCTCAAAAAAAAATAAAAAGAAGAAGAAGTACTGATATATATTTCAATTTGGATTACTCTTGAAAATGTTATGCTAAGTGAAAAAACATATTTACAGAAGATTGCATATCACATAATTCTATTTGTTTCAATTATCCAGAGTAGGTAATTCTGTAGAGACAGAAATAGATAGTGGTTGCTTAAGGGTAGGTTATTTAGATTAGGATAAAATGGGAAGTGACAACTAGTAGGTAAAAATTTGCTTTTTAAATACATTTGAAAATATTCTAAAATTAGACTGTGTTCATGATTGCAAACCCTATGGAAATACTAAAATACATATAATTGGACATTTTAAATAAATGAATTACATGGTCTGTGAATCATGTTTCAATAGTTGGTTAATAAATAGAGAAAGGGAGAAAGAGAAAGAAAGGGAGAGAAAAGGAAAGAAACAGTACATACTGTTTGTGACCTTCCTGGATACATAATCTATATCCAAAAAATACACATTTAAAAATATCAATCCAAAATACATGCGAAGATTCTCATTTCATTGGTCTAATGTGGGCCAGACATGGATATTATTAAAATATCTTAAGATTTTTTCAAATGTATACTTAGTTTAAGAACCATTGATATAAGGAGAGTGTTGGAAAGACATAAAAGAGGATATGCAAAAATATGTGGTATCAACCTTAAGAGACAGCCTTTTTTTCCTTTATTTTGGTCTAAATAGAATGTTTTCTAATGGTCATATTTTGTATTTCCTTATCAAAAGTCTTAGACTATTTTGCATAAAGAGCAAAAATAAAGTAGAAAGGTTTTCTCTTCTCAATGTAATGAAATTTTACTATTTTCACTCATATATGAAGCAGCAAAAAGCATAGTGGTCATATTAATGCTATTGAAACAACCAAATTGTTTCAAGTTTCTGATTTATTTTTCTTAATTACACTATAGAATTTCCGATATTTAACATTATTCGCCATATAGAACCCATTTGCCCTACCCAAAAGTGGACGGTATACCATCTCAGACCTTATGTTCATTTTTGTATTTGGGAGTGATTTACCACCATTATCATATTAACTCTGATAAAATATTTCTTAGGACTTTCAGATTTAAAATTATCTGTCGATCTTTTCAATTTTGAAAAGCTGCCTCTGACTACAGCCTTACTTGCTTCATTCCTAAGAAAGATTTTCCCATTTGAAATATTCACCATTAAGTACCAACTTATCAACAGCTCATAACAAGGTTTCACCCTCTCTTTTTCACTTTAATATACTAAAAATACCTGTACATATGATTTAGGCAAAACACTTCATATGGTTGATATCCAATCACAATTACAACTTCCATCATGCAAATATGAATGGCTAATTAAGATCAAAGATCAAAATTTTCATATGTTCCACGATGCCATTGGGAATCTCGCAACTTTGTCACACATTGACGCTTATTAGATGAAAATGAGTCTCATTGTCCAAATTAGATCTTGAAAGCTATTCTTTCTCACTTACAGGCCGATTGCATCAAATATTAGCTTACTTTAATAGTATTTGTCTAATATAAATCAATAGTTATATTGTGTCAGTTAACTACAATCCACTAAAATGTAAATATTACTATACCAAAAGAGTAGACAGTTGTGAATGCACATTGCTTCTGATTTCAAAAATAATACTATAAGATAATGTGGAAATTATATACATGTAAAACATTTAAAACATACTTTTTACATTTAGTATATTATTTGACACACATTCTTAAATAATTGGTTTTGGATTTATATATTAAAATTGAAAGATTCATGGAAGTGTGATAGCATAATAATTTAATGGACAGAACAGATAACTATACCTACATTCAAAGTAAAATGTTTTCCAGATCCACCATCCTTCATTAGCTGTAGTGAATGGAAACATATAAAGGGGTGATGTAGAACTTCAAGTGATTTTATGAAGCTTCTTTTAGTCATTGTAGCAGTAGGCATTTTATCATCTGTCAAATATGAAATGGCTTTTTATTAATTAGAAAACCAGAAAAATTATTGCATAATGCTTTATGCCTTTTAGTGTTATTATGCAGGTGAACACAAATATCTTATTCAGTAAAATTAATGTTGAATCATGAAAATCAATTGTTTTGTTTTACTGATCTGGAATACTACATCTATTTATTCTAAGACTTTCTGTTAAAAACTGCATAGCCGGATCTTTGTATTAAATTCCAAATATTTAAAAATTTTTGAAGTGATCAACTAAAAAAGTGATCAGTTGTATTATAGACAATTTGAATTTATTACTAAATTACTTGGACTATATGAATGAAAAAACAACCTGTGCAAAACTATCAAAACATTTATTTTGTGAATTATCTAACTCGTTTGTCTTTCTCTCTCTGCTATGCCCTAAGTTTCTTAAAGGCAAGCAGTATATATATATATATATATATATATTTTTTTTTTTTTTTTAAGACAAAGTCTCTTTTTTTTTTTTTGAGATGGAGTTTCGCTCTTGTTACCCAGGCTGGAGTGCCAAGGCATCGTCAGGCCTCACTGCAACCTCTGCCTCCTGGGTTCAAAGAATTCTGCTGCTTAGAATCTTGAGTGGCTGTGATTACAGGCACCTGCCACCACACCCAGTTAATTTTTGTGTTTTTAGTAGAGAAGAAGTTTTGCCATGTTGGCCAGGTTGACCAACTCCTGACCTCAGGAGATCCACCCGCTTCGGACTCCCAAACTGCTGGGATTACAGGCATGAGTCACCATACCTGGCCTAATTTTCACTCTTAAAAGTAAGCTAAACACTCAAATATTTATTTAATGATGAATGATTGAATGAGTAAATGAATGATTGATTGACACAAAACTAAAGCACACTACTGTGCCTCTAATAATTTTGGCTACTTTAAATTTCAACATAAACCCACAAAATACTAGATCTGTCTCTTATCATTGTTTAAAGCATCAAGGCAACTAAATTAATGCCATTATTTCTCTAATGTATTCAGTATAATAATTTGAATTTACTGTGTATTATATTCAAATAATACTTTGTCAAATGGTAATTATAACAATGATTTCCCAGTAATACAGAAAAAGATATGTTAAACCCTTTTGTTTGAATGATATGGGATTAACATATTGTTTAGAGACACATTTTATTAATAATAGCTTATCTGATAGCTAAATATACTTCTTGGTAAGTGTAAATACTTTTCTCCACTTCATTCCACAAGTAAAACATATTTACAAAACTATATTGTTATAAGTCCTAATAAAAAGTAAAAATTATTTTACCTATGCATGAGTACATGGGATTTAGCTTCTCCTTCCAAGCCAATAGACAATATTAACTTATATTCAAAAAATTATCATTAATTTAATGTCATCACAGTGTCTATAAATATATATATTTAAAACTACATATATATATTTTAGGTTTGAAAACAAGTGTTCATTTTAATATAAGAGATTCAACCTTAATAAGAATCCACTTAAAAATCATTTAAAATATTTGAATTATAAAATGTTCATACATTTTAAATTGCATGCATGCCCAATACCAATGTGAAATCAATTTTCTGTCATTGTGTTCTGTAACAGAAATAAATTTTATTTTCTGAAAACAAAATCTTACTAATAAAAAACACACTCTGATACGAATAAGCATGGCAGAGCATGACTGCAAAGATACTGCTTTGCATTTGCTGCAGTTTGCCAAGGCTGACTCTGTCATTGGCAGCAATCTTAATATAATGTTTACTAATAGCCCTGTAGTCAAGCGATATTTCCATAGCAACAAATGAACAGTACTAGAGAGATTAATCACTTCCACATTATCAATGTACAGTTTGCTGTAAAGCAACATTTTGTAGTTTTATAATTGCAAGTCTAGAATGATTGTACATTATGAGGTGATTAGCATAAACACTTAAGATGAAGAAGGTCTCTGTTTAAATGGGAAGAGCATTGCAAACTGGGCATGACTACGGGCCATGATTCTAAGACTTGTCTAGAGCTTTTCAATTCTGGCATTAGTCTTACTATTTGACACTGGTCAAATTGATATGGCTCATTCCTGAAGGGTCCTTGGCTAGCAACATACATACGCACACACATAGACACACACTATGAAAAAATGACTTTAGAAATTTAGTCAGAGATCCTTCTTGGGATAATCTCTATACAGTTATTAGCTGGTCGGTCAAAACTGCAGTCTTGACTACAAGTAGAAGCTACATGAGGACTGTGTCCAGGCTTCTATTTCTTAAAAACCTATATTCTATGTAAAAGCTCTTTGAGCACAATATCAACTTGACTATCATAGATTTCCTGGGTTATTATATTTTTATTTCAGCATTATACATTTTGACAGAAGAGATATTATTCCCAAAGGTTTTGTGTTGCTTCTTAGAAGCACAAAGTACATTTCATATGTGTACAGGCACAAGGATTATATTTATTAACTCCTGATTAATAATGAAAAACCACATTAAGAGTAGAATCAACTTTCATTTTATTGGATTGAGAGACTTTAATAATTCTGTCACTTTATTTGTAAAAGAAAAAGTTTTATAATGATGAATATCTATAAAGTCAGAAGAAAATATAATTTCATTTAAGTCAATTAAAATTCCATTTCAATGTATTAAAATTGGAGCTAGTCTACAAGCTCCCCTATATCTGAATTATGTTTTTTTAAAATAAATGGGTAAAATAAATAATAAAATGTGTTAAAAATGCTTACTATATTTGTCATTGAGTAGCATAGTAAAAATAGGTCTACCATATGCAACAGTCTCTGCATTTTGGATATCAATATTTCTAATCCTTATTATATTTTTAAGAGTTATTTATTTTAAAAAGAACAGCGGGATATTACATGGCAAGTTAAAAAAAAAAACATTCACTGCTGCTGTTCAGTAATAAAAATTTCATTGATTGGACTATACCTGAAGATTTTCATTTTTGCCAAATATAATTAGTATATAGAGAGTACTGTCCAATTTGGGCAATAAATATTGCCCATATGGTTCCATTAAAACCACAGTTCAGAAGATTGTAAAGGAAATAACTACCACCAGTGCACCTGGGGAATATGTGGTTAGCATCTTTGGAATGAACCCAATAAATAAGAATTTATTTCCAACATGCAAGCCAGCTGTTCTTTCCATGGTTTCTCTAATAGCTACATTCCCATGCAGTATGGATTAACTTGCAAATGATGATTCATTAACCCATGGTTCTTCTCACAGATTAAATTGAAGAGGCTCAATTGAATGTTATAGCCCAAAATATCAAACAATTCTAACAGGAAGAATGACAAAACTAGAGCTGAATGACTACTTTATATTAATATATACTATACCTAGATTCTATGTTGATATATTCACACCAAGATTTTACTCTGTACAGTAAGTGGATTACTAAAATTATCTTTATCAAATTGTTTTATAAATAAAATGTTTTTAAAAAGTGACTCTATAATTTTAATTTTATAGATGATATATTGATATTTGATTAATTTCCAATAACACTTAAGATACTCCCTGAGGGCCAGGGCAATGGCTCACACTGGTAATCCAAGCACTTTGGGAGGCCAAGGGGGGTGGATTGCTTGGGGCCAGAAGTTCAAGACCAGCCTGGCCAATATGGCAAAACCCCATCTCTGCTAAAGATACAAAAATTAGCAGGACATGCTGGTGTTTACCTGTAATCTCATCTACTCAGGAGGCTGAGGCATGAGAATCTCTTGAACCTCAAAGGCAGAGGTTGTAGTGAGTAGAGATTGCACCACTGCACTCCAGCCTGGGCAAGAGTGAGACTCTGTCTCAAAAAAAAAAAAAAAAAAAAAGATACTCCATGACTTGTCTCTGACATTTCTTAACAATCTTCTACAAGTAAACAGATACCATCAGTAGAATTTCCATCAAAAACCTTCTTCAAAATAGTCAGTATCTTCTTTTGGTGCTCTAAAGTTCAGATTTTTGTATGTCTGGTTTCATTGATGTGGTGTTGATTATTATTTAAATATTTGGTCAAATTCAGCAGTAAAGACATCTAGGCTCTGCTTTAATTTGTTGAAATATTTTAATTTTTGTTTTATTTTTTCTGAATAAATCTTGATGTATTTTAGGTGAATTTTCGCTTTTTTCTGCTTGAGTCACTTTGGTACTTTGTGTCTTTCTAGGATTTGGTCCATTGCATCCAGTGTATCTAATTTACTGTAATATAATTGGTTATATTATGCTTTCATAATTTTTTCATTTCTGCAAAGTTAGTGGTAATGTTCACTCTTTTATTGTTGAATTAGTCATTTGAGTCTTCTTTTTTCTTGTTAATCTAGTAAAGTTTGTCAATCTTCTTTATCTTAAAAATCAACTGGTTTCATTGTTTATTTCAATTATTTTTTTATTCTCCAGCTCATTGATAGTCATTCTCCTTTTTATCTTTTTTTATTCCACTTGCTTTGGGTTAGCTTTGTCCTACTTTGTCTAGTTCCTTAAGTAGATGTTCTGGTTATTGATTTAAACTCTTCCTTGTTTTTTAATGTAAGCTTTTATAGCTATAAAGTCTCTCTAAGCACTGCCTTCACTGCATCGTATATGGTTTTGTAGGTTGTGCTTTTATTCAATTTGAAGTATTTTCTGATATTCTTTTTGAATCCAATTGTTGCTTTAAAGTGTATCACTTAATTACAATATATTGGGGAATTTCAGCTTTCTGTTATGGGTGTCCGATTTCAATTGATTGTGCTTGGAGAATATACTTTATATGATTACAATCTTTATAATATATTGAGGCTTATCCTTTGGTTTAATATATGCCCTATCCTGGTGAATTCTTGTGCATTCGAAAAGAATATGCTTTCTGCTATTTTTTAGTGGAGTATGCAATATATATCTCTTAGGTCTAATTGTCTTGCAGTGTTTTAGTTGTCTTTCTTATTTATCTTATGTCTAAATGTGCTATCTATCTTTGAAATTGGACTTTTGAAGTCTCCAATTATTAATATTGAACTGTCTGTTCCCTCTACTGTGTAAGTTTTTGATTCATGGGTTTTGGGGCTCTGTTGATATATCTATCTACACTTATTATGTATTCTTGGAAGATTTCACTTTTTATTGTTATATAATTTCCTCCTTTATATCTTGTCATAGTTTTCAACTTCAAGTTAATTTTGTCTGATACCAGTCACCCATCCACCTTTTTAGTTACTTTTTGCATGTAATATCAGTTTGCATTCTTTCACTGTCAACCCATTTGTGTCTTTGGATATAGAGTAAATCTGTAGATAACATATGCTAGGTTCATTTTTTTTCTTACTGTTGATCTCTGCCTTTTAATTGGAGAATTTAATCTATTTATATTTAATATAATTACTAATAAAGAATTTCTGCCATTTAAATTTTCTTCCTAATTACTTACTAGGTTCTAAATTATTTTTTCTATGAATTTTTGCCAGAAGGGTTTTAAAAGACTTTAAATGTGCAGTATTTGTTTATAGACATTATTGAGTAGATTATCTCAATATTTATCACATTTTTTGCCTTATAATTATCTTTAATTTTTTTTCTGTCTCTTAAATTTTAGTCAGAATTTTTTTAAAAAGCAGATCAATCTTTTAGATATATATTCTAGAGCTTCAGTAGCCCACTGACAATGCTATTAATTTCCTCCAGATGTCATGTTTATTTCTTATCAAAGTCAAATTCAATGTTTTCATTTATTGAAAGATGAATATGAGACAAATACTTTGGAAGTTTGGTCACATTACATTCTCCAAGAAGTTCTGTGTAGTAGCATATTTAAATCAGGAGTATTTTAACGTGTAAACATATAGGGTGTTTTGGACCTCAATTTATGAGATGTATTAATTAAGATGCACCAAATAGATTACTTAGTTACTTGATATAAGCAAAGTATAAAATCATAAATTGATATATATCATTGTTAATCATTTAACTTTATTGATAATTCTGAGTCAAGATAGCAAATACCTAGTGAATAGCAGGGTTAGAATATTTCTTCAGCAATAGCAAAACTCTAGATATATCTTTTATTTGTAGGTTGTAAGTTGATCTCACTAGCCTTTACTAAAAGAGAGGCAGGTTCAAGGAATTCCAGTCATATAATTTTTGCTTTCTAATTGCCAACTATAGAAATGTTAAGTCAACTAAATCACTTGCATTAAATATTTTAAAGTCAGAAACATCAAATACACAAATGAAGATTACAAAAATCTTCCATCTTTTATTTTTACACTTTGAGTTTTAAACAATTGAAACCATCCCTGAGCTCAAATTAGCCTTTAGTATTACTCTTTCACTTCAAAATTAGTCAGCTATTGAGAAAAAAAATCATTTCAAAAAAATAAATGTTTGCTGATTTTCATCCTTGAATATATTTTAACATATAGCAATTCAGAGTTAAGTATCTCCATCATCTTACTGTTAGTTTACAGACTTTACTTCTTTAAATTTACATAGAAAACTAGAAACAAAATCTTATCTCCATGAACTTCAATTCTATGAATCTATTCAGTCCCAGCAGATGGGATTTAAAATGCTTCAATCATATAACTACTGTAGCCATTTGGTACACGAGAAGTATTTTAGCCATTAGACATTTTTAGAGATGGCTGTTGGAATCATTTCTCTAGAGAGATTAATGCAAGAAAGAAGAGAGGAGTCTCAGAGCAATCAGAGAAGGAATAACCTATTAAATAATAAATTTGCACTACGGCAGAATTTAGAGCTGAAAAACAGAAACAAAAGGAAAAAAGCAGAATGTACAACACTGATACAGATTGGTGTTCTCCTGAAACCAAGTTAACTGGAAAGGGAAACACTGTTTCTTGATTACGATTTAAGATATTTTAGTGTTTAATGAGACACAGAGTCTTATGACTTTATTATTTTTTTTTAATGTATTACTTCATGGGCTTGGATGGTGTTATACATTGTGGGAAAATAGAAATTTGGATTATTTCCTTTGGGCCATTTTACATTGATCACAGATCCAGGAATTATTAAAATAATTATAATAATTGAATTTGCTGACATAAAGATAACTTTTTTTTAATAATTCTCAATAGACTTCTAATTAACATTTATCATATTAAAATCCATTTGTTTTAGAATATGAATGAAACTGTTAGATGTGATAGTATGTGATCCAGAATAAATTAATCAAGAATATTATTTATTATAGATCCATTCAATTTTATGCACATGATATAGTCACTATTAAATATACTATTCATGATGTTAAAAATTAGTATTTATTATTATTTTAAGTTAATGTTACATTTAAATAAATACAATGATACTAACTAAAATCTTTTCCATTGTTCATCAAATCTGTTTCACTATTACATTCATTCTCTTTACTAGAGAAATAACTTTTTTGTGACTGGTTACTTACAGTCAGGATATATTTGACCACAGCCAGATGCGGTGGCTCAAGCCTATAATTCCAGCACTTTGGGAGGCCGAGGCAGGTGTATCACCTGAGGTCAGGAGTTCAGACCAGCCTGGCCAACATGGTAAAACCTCATCTCTACTAAAAATACAAAAATGACCCAGGCATAGTGGCAGGGTCCTGTAGTTCAAGTGACTCAGAAAGCTGAGGCAGGAGACAGGAGACTTGCTTGAACCCAGGAGACAGGGGTTACAGTGAGCCAAGATAGCACCACTGCCCTCCAGCCAGGGTGACAGAACAAGACTGTCGCAAAAGAAAAAAGAAAAAAAAGAATAATATATTAGACCACAAAACGACATTATTAATCAAAGGATTAACAAAGAAAAAAGCACAGTAGAAAATCTTGATGACTGGGGAATATCATACTCAGCTGTGACAATCCATTGGAATTTGGTTTACTAGCCCATGTCTCCCAGGTACAGAATTTCTAGTTCTGTATAAGTGTGGTTCTATCATACAAAGAGTAGTACATTGAGCAAGACAGGGCACACTTTATGGTTTGAGATAATTTGACCATTCCTATTACAGTCAACTTCCTTTTCCTACTAATCAGGTAATCTTTAGTGAGTGTTTTATCGATCATTAGGAATGTCCCTGAGCAACATATTTATTGAATACAAAGTAGCCAAATAATGTTAAGGAAATTTCAATATGTGTAGGGTAACCTTTGTTACGTGGATACATTTTGACAAATGCTGTAAAGAAATACGTTACTGGAATTATAATTCTAATGTAATTTAATGTTAAAAGAAATCCTATATGACAAATTTTTAAAATATACTAAACAAAATTTGGAAACTATTCTAATTTCAATCAGCATATCAATTTGAAACATACTCTGTTATTTCTGTCATTCCCAAATTATCTTGTTTTATTTTATTAATTTTATTGTTATTTTACATTTTTTCATGGTGAATAATAGAGGTAAAAAATTCTAAAATGAGCACCCCCGACACTAACATCTGCCTTAAGAAATAGAATGTTTTCTATACCTCAGAGACTTCTGGGTACTCCCTACAGATACCATATTCCTTCTTTCCTTAGAAGAAGCCACATCTCTTGTTTTCTGTTGCTCATTCTTTAATTTTTCAAAAAGAGATTTTAAGACTCGGGTATATAACTAAAGATATTGTTT
Organism: Callithrix jacchus; assembly: GCF_049354715.1. Taxonomy (NCBI): domain Eukaryota; kingdom Metazoa; phylum Chordata; class Mammalia; order Primates; family Cebidae; genus Callithrix; species Callithrix jacchus. The sequence continues at coordinate 72,604,078 of NC_133514.1, read as the reverse complement.
TAGTTTGTATTTTTAAAGATTACATATTAAAAGCAGAATTGTGTTGCAAGTATTGTTTGTGAGTATTTATTTGGCCCAATGTTCTTGTTTTCAGCTTCACTCATTTCGGTGTGCATCTATGTAGTTCCTTTGTTGACTCTCAGTGCTGTATAAAATTGTATCATACCAATCAAAATTACGTATTTTCTCTTCTATTTGTTGACTGAAATACATTGTTCTCTGTTGCTTTCTTTTATTATTATCATCTTCCTACTCTATAATTCTTTATAAATTGTGTATATTGCACATATATTCTCCCTGACTATAAATACATATATTTATTTTGACTTCTGCTTTTGAAGCTCTTTTGAAAACTTGAATTCTCTCATTTGGAATGGATTATGCATAAGTGGTGAGATAGGAAACCATTGTAATATATATATATATATATATATATATATATATATGTAGTTTTTCACTTGGGTAACAATTTGTCTCAGCATCATTTACCAATGAGCTTGCTTCCCCCAGTGATTCATGATGCAATTTCTGTCAAACAGTAGGTTCCTGTGCGTAAGTTTATTGATTTCCTCATCATTCTTGTCAAAATTTGTTTAATGTAGAGGTTAATTACAATGATTCGCATAAATTCATTTATACTGATGCTTGAATAAGAAAAGATTTGAGAGTTTACATTAGCATTTTAATAGAAATTTCATCTCTTAATAAAACAAATTAACCACAAAGGTAAAATTTTCAGCACCAGATAGAAGCAAACAGAAAAATTAGGGCAAATAGATGAGAAATTATCAGTATCTCTTATGTTTTCCAATGTGAAAGATTGACTTTATGGCTCTGTGTATAAAGCTGATTCCATTTAAATTACATAAAAGAAAATTTTAGAAGTTAAAAAGCCAAATTTTACAACTCCTGTAGTTAATTTCCTTCTTGCTAGTCAGAGTAAGGTTTACTGTACCAAAGAAATAATTTAATAGTATCTTAAGAAACATGGACAACGCAATAAGGTTGACAGGTGGTTAATTTAAAACCAGTGTAGACTCATGCATGTAATCCTGGCACTTTGGGAGGCCAGGGCAGGTGGATCACCTGATGTCAGGAGTTCGAGACCAGCCTGACCAACATGGTGAAACTCCATCACTAATAAAAATACAAAATTAGCAGAGTGTGGTGGTGCATGCCTGTAATTCTAGCTACTTGGGAGGAAGAGGTAGGAGAATTGCTAGATCCTGGGAGGCACAAGTTACAATGGGCCAAGGTCATGGCATTGCACTTCAGCCTGGGCAATAGAGTGAGACTCTGTCTCGAAAAAATAAAATAAAATAAAACTAAAGGTAAAACCAGGGTAGAGTTTGGTAACAGATAATTTATATGATACTATCTTTCATAAACAATATAAGAAATTTGAGGAAAAGTAATAATGTATTTAATTTATTAAACTCAAGGAGTTTATCCAGATCCACAAACTCTTGTTATGTTAAAATGTATGGTCAACTTAATATAGAGTTAAAGACATCCTGTCAAATTCATTTTTTATCACTAATGATGTAAAGTAGAAATATATAATGTCACTTGGTTTATTCAGTCTGATTTGCATAGCAGTGATGAATTTTGTAACTGATACAGTGACACTAAACGCAAAATGGTATTTGTAATCATCTAGGATATTCATTTACCTTCATCAACTGACAGTGTCCTAATATTTTTTAAGGAAACATCTTATGTGCCGATACTTTTTGACAGCTGTAGATTTCTGTATAGAATTAAATAATTTTAAAAACCAACTTGATTTATAAGCAGTAATGTGGTGCTTTCCAATGAAAAGAAAAGTTTACAGGCATATTAAGGACTAATATCATCTGTTATTTCAACTCATTGTCTTTTCTTCTTTGAATCAGTTACACACTCTTGAAAGCTGAATGAAAAAAAAATCAAGCACTTCAAAACCATATTTAAACAACATTTTCTATAAAGAAAGCACATGGCGGCCGGGCATGGTGGCTCACACCTGTAATCCCAGCACTTTGGGAGGCCGAGGCGGGTGGATCACCAGGTCAAGGGGTCAAGACCATCCTGGTCAACATGGTGAAACCCCGTCTCTAGTAAAAATACAAAAAAAAAAAATTAGCTGGGCACCTTGGTGCGTGCCTGTAATCCCAGCTACTCAGGAGGCTGAGGCAGGAGAATTGCCTGAACCCAGGAGGCGGAGGTTGCAGTGAGCCGAGATCGCGTCACTGCACTCCAGCCTGGGTAACAAGAGCGAAACTCCGTCTAAAAAAAAAAGAAAGAAAGAAAGCACATGGCTAATTTTCCTCAAAATACCTACAAACTGCCCCTCAGAGATGGGAAACTTTGCAAGGTAGTTATTCAAAGTTATATGCCTGATTAAAGGAGCAGAACCCAGGCTTTGCAGGTGCAATTTTTCTATTATTCTTTATTTAAAATATTTTCCTAATTATGATAGTGACCCAAGTAAAACTCATAATTTATTCAATCTATACTATTTGTGATACGTTGTGTGGACATCAAAATGAAGCTTGATATAGTAGAAAAAAGTAGTGCTTTTGCCATTTGAAGACCAGAGATTACCTTCTTTTTCACATTGGTAACTTTGTGATCTTGAAAAAACCATGTATATTTAAATTTGGGTCTTCATCTTTCTCATTTGCAATTAGAACGTAACAATTGATACCTCACAGTATTTGCAGATTAAGTAAATATTCATGTATCATGTTAACATCATAAAAGTACTCTGATTTACCTCTCTATATGCCTAGCACAGAGTCTGGCATTTTGAAAATAAAATTTGGTAATTTTAAACCTTTTAAGAAAGGATTAAATGAGGTAAATCCTGACTTGTTAGCCAGAATGAAAGCAAATGATCTCCCTACAGGTAAGGACAACAGCACTTTATTAATGCCAAAGTGATAGGTAAAATTGAGTCAGATTTCAAGCAATGGCAAGGTAGATCCCACTTCAGCAATCAAAAACAAAAATTCTCTATGCCTTGCTAATTGGGTAATAAATAAAGAGCAGTATTGTTGCTTTTATTCTCACCCGGCTATTCATTAGGAGATCCAAAACATGTGTTTTTACGGTCAGCATAGCAGCCCTTTTATACACACAAGGGCCAGTAAGGGCTTACTTTAAATTTAGGTTATAATACAGAATTTCACTTAGTTCCATGAATATTTCTTCTACTGAAGATACTCTGTATGATAATTATACAATGAGCATTATTTTTTCAGAACTCAGAAAAGTAGTAATCAAATATTGATATTTGCTAGATTCATAATCCATGCCAATTCTGCTCCAGATGAGCTTCTAGAATATATTTCACTGTTTGAAATCTAAGAGTCTTAAGCAAGTAAGTAGAACACCCTACTGAGAAAATGTTCCCTCATTTTGTTTTCAGACATAATTATCCTAAAATAATCACATATTTCTCACCTTTTCAGAATAATTTCTGAGAGCTATAATAGGATATCCTTCACTGAATTTATTCTCACACCTATCTGCTTCTAGAGAAATTCCAATAAACTTTATTCACCTTTCTTTAAGTCAGTACCTAGAAATGTAAACACGAAAAAATTCAAACAAAATAAACAAATAAAATCTCCATTGTATTCATCCATTTTCACACTGCTACAGATAAATTACCCTTAGACTGGCCATTTTATTTAAACAATTAAAAAAGGAGGTTTAATTGACTCACAGTTCTGCTTGGATGAAGAGGCCTCAGGAAAGTTACAGTCATGGTGGAAAGTTAAGGGGAAGCAAGACACGCCTTACATGACATCAGGAGAGAAAGAGAAAGGGAAACCACAAGACATTTATAAACAATCATATCTCATGAGAACTCACTCACTGTCATGAGAACAGCCTGGGGAAAATTGCCCCCATGAGCCAATCACCTCCTACCAGGTTTCTCCATCAACACATGGGGATTACAGTTTGAGATGAAATTTGAGTGGGGACACAGAGCCAAACTATATCATACCACCCCAGTCCCTTCCAAATGTCATGTCCTTTGCACATTTCAAAACCAATAATGCCTTCTCAATGGTCCACCAAGGTCTTAACTTATTCCAGCATTTACCTGAAAGTTCAAGTCCAAAGTCTTATCTGAGACAAGGGAAGTCCCTTCTGCCTGTGAGCCTGTAAAATCAAAAACAAGTTAGTTACTTCCAAGATACAATGAGGATACAGGTATTGGGTAAATGTTCCCATTCCAAATAGAAGAAATTGGCCAAAACAAGGGAGCCACAGGTCCCATTCAAGTCCAAAACCCAGCTGGGCAGTTGCTATCTTAAAGCTCCAAAATCTTCTTTGCTTTCATGTCTCACATTCAGTGCACACTGAGGAAGTGGTGGGCTCCCGAGGCCTTTGGTGCTCTACCCCTGTGGCTCTGCTCTGCAGGGAAAGGCCTTTGTGGCTGTTTGCACAGGCTGGCATTGAATGCCTATGGCTTTTCCAGGTGCAGGGTGTAAATTGTCAGTGGGTTTACCATTCTGGGATATGGAGGACAGCACCTCTCTTTTCACAACTCCACTTGGCAGTGCCCCAGTGCGGACTCTGTGTGGGGGCTTCAACCCCACATTTCCCCCTGCATTGGTCTAGTAGAGGTACTCCATGAGGGCCCTGCCCCCTCAGCAGACTTCTGCCTGGGCATCCAGGCATTTCCATACAACCTCTGAAATCTTGGTGGAGGCTGCCAAGCCTCAACCTCTGATCTCTGTGCATCTGCAGGCCCAGCCCCAAGTGGGAGCCTCAAAAGCTTGGGGCTTGTACCCCTTGAAGCAATGGGCTGAGCTGTAAATTGATCCCTTTTAGTCAGAGCTAGTGCTGCTGGGACACAGAGTGCCATGTCCCAAGGCTGCACAGAGAAAGGGGGCCTTGGGTACTGCCCATTTTTCCCTTCTAGACCTCCAGGCCTATAATGGATGGGATGCTGTGAAGGTCTCTGACATGCCCTGGAGACATTTTCCCCATTGTCTTGGCTATTAACATTCGGCTCCTCATTACCCATGTACATTTCTAAGGTTGGCTTAAATTTCTCCATAGGTTTAAAAAAAAATTCTTTTTTACCACATGATAAGCCTTTAAATTTTCCAAACTCTTATCTTCTGCTTCCCTTTTAAAAATAAGTTTCTCATCACCTTCTGAGACCACCTCAGCCTGGACTTCATTGTCCATAACAGTATTTTGGCCAAAACCATTCAACAAACCTCTGGGAATTTCCAAACTTTCCCATATGATCCTGTCTTCTTGTGATCCTTCAAAACTATTCCAACTCTGCCCATTACTCAGTTCCAGAGTCACTTCCACATTTTCAAGTTATCTTTATAGCAGTGCACCACTCTCCATGTTTCCAATTTCATGTATTAGTTCATTTGCACACTGTTATAAAGATACTACTTGAGACTGGGTAATTCATAAAGAAAAGTTTAATTGACTCACAGTACCACATGGCTTAAGAGATCTCAGGAAACTTACAATCATGGCAGAAGGTGAAGGGGAAGCAATGTGTGTCTTACATGACAGTAAGGGGAGGAGAGAGAAGGCAGAAACACCAGACACTTATCGAAAAAACAGGTCTTGTGAGAACTCACTTACTGTCATGCAAACAGCATGAAGGAACCAGCCTTATGATCCAGTCGCCTCCCACCAGGTATTTTCCTCACTCTTGACACATGGCAATTACAATTTGAGATGAAATTTTGGTGGAGATGCAGCCAATTCATTTTATCCACAAAGACTTCTTGGTTTCCTATTTATTCATGTGGACTTGAAAGTAAAGAGTTTCAAATGCCATATCCTCAAATATTTTAAGAGTTTTTTATACGCCCTTTAAAACACACTTTTACTTATTCAAAACTTATTTCTAGAAAGTTCTAGCAAGATAAATTAGGTGAGAGAAATAAATAAAAAGTACCCAAATAGAAAAAGAAGTTAAACCATCTCTCCTCTCTGACAGTATAATTCTATATCCAGAAAGCTGTAAAGACTCAGCCAAAAGTTTTCTTAAACTGAAAAATGACTTTTGAAAAGTTTTTGGATACAAAATAAATGTACAAATATTAGTAGCATTTCTATACAAAAGTAATGATCAAGCTGAGAGCCAAATCAAAAATGTAATCCCATTTTTTAATAGCCACAAAAGGAATAAAACACCTAAGGATACATCTGACCAAGAAGGCAAAAGATCTATACAAGGAGAACTACAACACACTGATGAAAAAAATCAGAGATGGCACAATAATTGGAAAAATATTCTATGCTCATGGATTGGAAGAATCTATAACATTAAAATGGCAATAATGTCCAAAGCAATTTACAGGTTCGAAGCTGTTTCTCTCAAACAACTGATGTAATTTTTCCAAGAATTAGAAAAAAATTATTCCAAAATAATTCATATGGAACCAAAAAAAGAACTGAAAGGGCTAATGCACTCTTAAATAAAAAGAATAAAACCAGAGGCATTATAATACTTAACTTTATACTATAAAGCTATAGTAACCAAAATATCATTGCACTGATATGAAAACAGACACATAGGCCAATGGAATATAATATGGAACCCAGAAATAAAACCATAAATCTACAACCATTTCATCTTTGACAAAGCTGACAAAAAACTAGCAATAGGGAAAGCACTCTGTTCCATAAATGCTGCTGGGACAACTGGCTAGCCATATGCAGAAGAATGAAACTGGACCACTACATTACACCATACTAACAATTTAACTCAAGGTGAATTAAAGATTTGAATGTAAAAATTCAAACTATGAACATTTCTAGACAAAAACCTAGGAAATATCCCACTTGACATTGGCTTTGGCAAAAAATTATTGTAAGTCCCCAAAAGCAATTGTGACAAAAACAAATATTGACAAGTAAGAGCTAATTAAATGAAAGGACTTCTACACAGCAAAACAAACTATCCACATAGTAAACAAATGTCATATGGAATGGGAGAAAATAATTGCAAACTATGCATCCAAGAAAGGTCCACTATAGGGAATCTATAAGAAATTTAAATCAATAATCAAAAAGCATCCTCATAAAAAAATGAGCAAAAGACAAGAAGAGACACTTCTCAAAAGAAGATATATAAGTAGCCAAAAAACATATGAAGAAATGCCCATCATCATTAATTATGAGAGATGCAAATTAAAACCACAGTGAGTTCCAATCTCACACCAGTCAGAATGGTTATTATTAAAAAGTCAAATAATAACAGATGCTGGTGAGGCTTCAAAGAAAAGGAAACATTTATACATTGCCAATGGGATTGTAAATTAGTTCAACCACTGTGGAAAGTAGTTTTGGTATTTTTCAAAGAACTTGTAACAAAGCTACCATGTGACTCAACAACCCCATTACTGGTAAATATCTGAAAGAAGATGTAGAGAAGGCCTTCAACAAAATTCAACAGCCCTTTATGCTAAAATCTCTCAATAAACTAGGTATCGATGGAACGTATTTCAAAATAATAAAAGCTATTTACAACAAACCCAACAGTCAATATCATACTCAATGGGCAAAAACTGGAAGCATTCCCTTTGAAATCTGGCACTAGACCAGGATGTCCTCTCTCACCACTCCTATTCAATATGAGTTCCAGCCAGAGCAATCAGGCAAGAAAAAGAAATAAAGAATATTCAGTTAGGAAAGGAGCAAGTCAAATTGTCTCTCTTTGCAGAAGACATGATTGTATATTTAGAAGACCCCATTGTCTCAGTCCCAAAATCTCCTTAAATTGAACATCAACTTAAGCAAAGTCTCAGGATACAAAGTCAATGTGTGGAACTCCTTCACTATTAAAAATACAAAATTTAGGCTGGCATGGTGGAGTAATCCTAGCTACTTGGGAGACTGAGGCACAGGAATCACTTGAACTAGGGAGGTGGAGGTTGCAGTGAGACGAGATCCCACCACTGCACTCCAGCTTGGGTAACAGAGTGAGACTTTGTGTCAAAAAAAAAAAAACAGCCCAGGAAAAATGATGAGCCTTTTAAAGAATATAATGATATGAAAAACTAGCAAAAATTTAGTGCAGAGCGGGACATGATCTGAGTTAGTTATTTTTTTTTTAATTTCTAGAAAGTATATGCAGAATCGACTGCAGTGGAGCAAGTGTAGAATCAGACAGGAGAGTTAGAGGGCTGTGTCAGCAAATCAGGCATTAGGTAATGATGGGTCGCATAAGGATATCAGTTATCAGTGGAACAAGATAGTGATAAATGGGTAATTACAGATACATTTAAAAAGTTGGGCCTATCTGATGCACTGATAGATTTGCTACACTACGAGAGAAAGGGTTTTTTTGAACTAAGAAACTGGAAAAATTGAGTTGTCATTTAATTAGAAAAGTTTGAGGAAGGAGCATGTTGGATGTGTAGACATAGTTCATGTTTGACTCATTGAGGAAATGAAGACGTGTGAAAGTCACATGCAGAAAACAGCTTGCTAGGTACAAGAATGACTATGGAAAAACAATTGAGAAATTTAGCAGAGTGACAGTAAAAACAAAAAGGTATTGAGTATAGAGAGTGGAGACTTAATTAGGAAATAGAAATAATGTGAGAGGGAGAAATTTAGGATGACTTTGTTTTCTGGCTTGGTTAACTTTTTAGAAAATAATGCCATTAATCAAAATAGAAATTACAGAAGGCAGTGTATCCTTTGGACCTTTATTATAATTGACCTTCATAAGAACTCATTTTAACTGAATATTACTTTTGTAATTTCAAGTGTTATTGACTTTAGGAGATTAAATATTACTCACTTATGCAGTTGTAGCCACACTGGGTTTTGACTCCCTAGAAGAGAGAATATTCCCATACTGAATAACATGGATGTTCTCTTAGCCCATAATACAAAGGTAAACAGCTCCTGTGAGACTACTGATGCATTTTCTAATTATTCTCTTTTGAATAATAGCTTTCTCTATCGCGAAAAGATATTCATCTGTACAATCAATCCCACTGTCCTTTAGAACTCTTAAAAGTATCCCCAAATTAGAAGTACCAAATTATTTTTAAATTGCACTTGAGTATTTTAGGACCTGAGATTAAAGTTAAAAACCATGAAATTACCCAACAAAATATCCAGTCCCTAGAATGAGAAGGTGATACTGATTTCTGAAAATGATTTTATAATTGATTTTAAAATACATTTATAAATAACTATACCCTAGAAAAAGCATTCCTTTTTCTGTACCAAAATATTCTTTGTCATTTTATAGACTAATTCCTGGAAAATCTCACGGTCACCATTAGAAAACACCTCCTGTCAATGTATCTACATGAATCCTATGCTACTCTGTGCACTTGCGTTTTCAGCTGCATTGTTAAGAAATGCTCTTTGATTCAATTGGCTTTTTAAAGTAATATATTTGGATTTGCTTTGTTCTTTGACCTTTACCCTAAAACTGAATTTCTTTTTATAACCTTCAGATAAATAAGGAGCATTCTACTTGTTATCAAGCATTAGATGAAATAACGAATTTTCTGTGATTCCTAGTGGGGAAACATTAAAAGATTCTATGAATCATGTCTTAAATAGGCATCATCTACGATTCATACTGACTATACACCTTACTTGTAAAAACTTTCTTCTCAGATTTTCATTCTTACATGTAAGCTGTTTTATTTTCCTTCTTTTCTTCCTGCTTCTTGTCATTCTAGCATTTATTCTGTGTGTGCTGCACATGGATATCTGCCAAGTACTGGGCTAGATTCCTAAAAACAAAAAGATGAATAAAATACAATTTCTGTCATCAAAGATCTTATAGTCTAATACATATGTATTGATAAAAGACAGTGCTTAATCAGTAGCAAAATATCCAAGAGTGCAATGGAAACACAGTGAGACGAACAATTTTCTCTACATGAGGAAACAAGGTTCCTAGTATAACTGAAATCTGAGCTGAGTATTGAAAGATGAGTAGAAGGTTCATTGGAGAATTGGATAAGAGACATATCTGATACAGAGGTTAACATGTGTAAACTACAGATTGTGGACAAAAGAAAAAGGACTTGAGGAACCATAGGCAAGCCAAAGTGCTCTAGGGAGTGTTTGGGAATGTCTCTGGGAATTTAAAAGGAACTAGATTATAAAGACCTTGAATGTCATGACAAGAACCTTAGACCCACTACTCAGAGAAGCTAGAGCCAATAGGTGTTATAACAATACCTGTAAAAATTCAGTTGAGAGGTGGGTTGAATACACAAAAACTAAGGTCAGAGAGAATACCTTTGCAATAGGAAAGGGGAAATGACTATATTTAAGACAAATATAGTAGATTAAATATTAATGAAGTTACATTAGGTTGCATAGAAAAGAAAATCACTCATAAAATAGCTTAAATAATAAAATATTTTCATTGATCAATAGAGCAAGAACTTAAGCAGACTTTAGGATTTTGAGTGAAGATTTTAAAATATTGCTCACGGACTTGCTTTCTTTCTGTCTCTCTGCTTGTACTTTCATAGTGTCACCTGGCTCCCCACTGTGATTGCAGGATGGTTATCCACAACACTTTAAACTTCATGTTTATGATGCAACCTCAATGATCAGCCCAATACTTGGAGAAATTTAATTACTGGATGCAGCACAGCAGCAGTTGTCTCTGGCTATTAACTATGTTTGCATCAAGATGGCCATTGTTCTTTGGATTCAGAAGGGACACATTTAATTTAGAGCAGAACACCAGTTAGGAACTGGAAATATTATGGCTTTCAATATAATACCCTGGTCAGGAGGTGATATAGTGCTAATAAATTGGACTCCAGCCTTATTATCTGACTTGGAGTTTAAGTTTGAGTTCTAGTAAAAAACTGAAAGGAAAATAATTACTTGAAATAATACGATTGCATAAACTGGACATACCTGGTAGAGTAAAAAATGTATCATAGAAAGATAAAGGCCGATAATTCAATGCAAATGGTATGGGCTTTAGATCTTTATTTGGCGTTTATAAGCTACATACTGCTATTGAGAGCTTGAGATCCATTTAACATGAATGCTGAAAGATAAGGTAAACACAACTATAAAGTAATCTAAATTCCTAAAGGGAATTTTAAATATGTACTCTACTCTGAGACTGCAGATTAAATATTCAAAAGTCTAATCATAATATTTAATTTACTCATATATAAATATTTAAAACCACATAATATATAAAATAATAATGAAACTATTTTATTCAAACTTTAATTTTCAACATCAGATGCTAATTTTATTAGGATGACTTTTAGATTTACTTAACACAGATTTCTATAGATATCATCTTCATGAGCATTTATGTTATGTTACATGAGAGGTAGCCAATGTTGAATACACGAATTATGCTGTCATTGTAAATTTTGTCCAAAGTCACAGTAAGTCATTTGTACAACATTATAATCTATTTTCTTTACAATTTTTCTGGAGTGTCTTTATGATCTCTGCTACATACCTGTTTTCTCTATTGCTTTTTTAAATTATTTAATGACCTTGTTTAAAATGACATGCAGCCTTTAAACCTGTGGGGTCAGACTCCCAGAAATAATGCCTCCTGTTAAGTTTCTTTGCTTCTTGTTTTGATTTTCTGTTGGTGACCTCTATATCTCAAATTAGCATTGACTGAAGTTATTTCAGGCTTCAATTAATATGTGTTCTCTTAACAATGCTTTGATGCTCCAAATAAAGTAATTGAAAAACAATAAGCATCCTCATAATTTGAGAGCTGTGGTAGGGATTCAAATCCAAGATACTCCTTCTTTACTTGGAGGTATTTTTTGAGAGGAAAGTGAGGGTAGAAAGCCTCCTGTTATATTTAGAAGTACGTGGCATTCAAATGAGTATGTCTCCTTGTGAGTGTTTAAAATGTACCTAAAATCAATATGGGCATAACATAACAGAGTTCAAAATCTTTTCTTCGAAAATTGGCTTTCCTCCCTATACTTCAGTTCTCAGACACCAGTAACGATATTGATCCATTCCTCTTCCTCATCTGCTCTGTTCCGATGGCCACCAAATTTATCCACTTCTAGCTCCTCAGTATCTATTATAACTCCTTTCTCTTTCCAATGCCCTTGTCTCCTTTTAAACATCATCATTTATTCCTTGAACTGCTGTAAGCATCCTCAAACTGCTATTATCGTTCCAATTTCTTACATTCTCAGCCACATTATACTGTTTCTTAAGTTAATTCTTTTAAATGAATCTTATTCTGTGATTTGGTAATGAACAAATAACCATAGTTCCTTGAACGCAGTATCACTCTAGCACTTGCACAATTTTCACATTCTGATGCCTTTGCTTGGAATATTCTTTCCAGTATGTATGTCAATATGTATTTATAATCTACGCAGCCTTTCCTATCAAAATCACTGTGTGCAGGTCTGTCCAATATGTATTATATATCCCTTCCCAGTACCTACCTTGATGCACATATTGATTACATATTTGTTTTCTATTCATTTCTATCTCCCTTTCTAAGGGAGAAGCCATAATCTATTCTTGTTTCTCCAATATGAAACATTGATATTTTTCAGAGGGCAGACCAAGCCCTTAAGTTAAATCAATGAATGAATGAATAAATGAATGAAACGTAAGAAATTAACTCAAAGCATGTCAACTGTTTCTCTCTTAAGTAGAAAGAGCATTTGCTAGAAATAAATGTAGATGATGATATTAAGAAATTCGATGAGACTGTTAAATGTAAAATGCATTTCAAGAACACCATCAGGAACAAGTACAATGTTCTTTCAGTATTATTGAAAGCCCTAAATGAGAGTATAAACTTTATATTCTGACACGTTAGACATTAGAGCTTAATATTTTACTTCTATGACAGCACCAGGACACAGAAAAAAAATGATGAGAAATTAAGATACTTTTCATCTTTACTTGAAATACATCACCATAGTTCTCAGAATGAGGAAAAATATCGAGTGCAAAAATTCAAAACAAGAAATTGAATTTTCTTCAAAGGAGGTTTATGGGAAATGAAGGCATGAGAAAGGTGGGAAAACAGGAGGTTGTTTCCAGAGAAAACACATTTCTGGAGAATTGTGTTCAGAACACCACTGTGGGAGTAGACTGCTTTAGAGGAAGAGGATGCAGTTGCTGAATATCAGGCCAAGTTACTTCAGTGTTCCAGCGCTAGTAGCATTTTCAGGAGATATTTAAATTGTGTAGCTGATCTGATAAATTAGGGTGCCAAAATAGATAGACTGAGCTCCAGGTACACGATATCCAAGAGCTGAGAGGTGGGAACCTTTAATTGCTATATAACTAGTAATCAATAGATCTATTTCAAGACTGTGAGCCTTGAAAGAGAAAGGGTAGTTCGCTAATATCCCCCAGTAGTACATTTAAAGCATTCCTTCAAACTTCCAGTTTACTTATTTAGTGTTATATGTATTATTCTATAGGTAATACACATAACTATATAATAAAAATATGATTTTTTTTATACCACCATTAAGTATATAATTTCTCAAAAACTAAACATTTATTCATGGATTTTTTTTCATGGTTGTTTTATAGAAAATTCAAATCCAAAATCGCCAGTTTTTAAAATCCTTATAAACTTGAAATATGATTCCGGCCATCGAAGAATTTAGTTTTGAAGCTAATATCAAGACTGACAAACTTTAATTTTACATATCACATACAAGCACTGTACATGCTTCTACATACACTATTTTTATTTGTTCTACCAGAAAACACAATGCATATATATGCAGCACACACACACACACACACACACACACACAGAGTTATTTCTGATCTGAGGAGAGCAATAACAAAAATGGTAGCCTTTTCTTTCAAATTTTAAAAAACCTTGTAGTTAACGAATACAAATCACCTATGGGAAGAAAAGATTGAAAATTGAAGGAGGACTTAATCACATCAAAAATTAAATTTAAACGACTAAGAAAATTAATACAAAAATACTGACTCATTTAAATGAAGGTAGAAAGTTACAAGAAGCTTGAAGTTATAGGCAAATGAGTCTAAATGTCCGAATGTAACCATGAAAAATATTTAAATTTGTAATTATGTTAATCACTGACATTCTGTCAAATTGCTTTCAATGTTTTTACATAAAAATAGTATGTACTTTAGAAGTAAAGGAAAATTGTAGCTTATAGTAATTATATTTGTAAAGACAACATTTTAGAGTGATGGATCTTCTTTTACAAAATTATATATCTCAAATAATTTAAGAAACTAAAATTAAATTTCAAGGAAGTTTGTGAATTTTTATGGTTTTTCAAAGATCTCAGCTCAGTGTTACTGTCTTACTTATTATTTTGAGGCATCTACTTATATACACCAAGAATATATAGTGACATTTTTAGACCTACCAAGGTCTATCATGAAAATGAATATGCATATACTTCATAAAGAAAATTATAGGTGTTTGCATTGAAAAAATGAGGCTTCTTCTATCCCAGACTTTAAATTCATACTGTAGAGAATACATAACTTTGCTAGTTTGTGTAGACTCTAAAAACAGCCATTCTTATATTTATATATTCTCTAAACAACCAAAATAACAAATTATAATACACTGCATTCCGTTGTTCAGAGAGTACAAGTGGACATGGCAAGCAATATTTTTTCTCCTTAGTCCCTTGACATTTCCACTCTTCTAGTCAATTATTTTCAGTCATTACTTTATCCATACACTCTGCTGATAGACTGACTTGTATTCTTATTTCTCAGAAAATATAACCAAAATAGAATTTCTACATAGTCCCACCACTATATTTCTAGACTTATGTACCTCTGAGCCCACATTTACTAAAAAAATCATTTTTTTGTTTCTATTTAGGTCATAAAAACTTACCTTATTCTTTTCATGGCTGAGTACTAATTCTAGTATAGCTAGACATACCTTGATATATTTAACTATTTACTATTGAGGGACATTTATTTTGAGGGTTAGTTAGAAAATACACATGAAATGTTCAAGACATGTCTTTTTCTTTTTTGATATTTGATTACCTTGTCAATTGCTTATATGTTATTTCTCAGCAAAATTAATGATATAAGTTTTCCATATTTTGGCATCAATGTGTTTGTATTCTTAGAAATTCAATCAACTTCTATATTTACAAATGTATTTCTAAAACTACATGTATCACTATCTTATATGTATTATCTCTTTCTTATTTTCTTCATTTTTTCATTCTGATACCCTTTGCTTTATTATTAACTATTAATAAAATACTTTAATTATTAAACTTCAGACATTCTACCCTCCAATTATCGCTTTTTCATCCTCTCAATTTTCTTCCTCTGGTATTCTATATCCATAAATCATCCAACCCTGTAACATCTTCAAGCTGTTGAATCTACTGTCTTTTCACTGAATCTCACTATATTAACATAGTTACTTACTATTTTTTCTCATTTATTTTCCATATTCAATTATAATAAGTATTTTGTGTGTCACTATTGTCCCTTTATTTTTACTTTCTTTTATTCACTTACATAAATCAAACATTGGTTATTTCTACCTTTTTACCTACTCTTTCTTGT
Organism: Callithrix jacchus; assembly: GCF_049354715.1. Classification (NCBI taxonomy): domain Eukaryota; kingdom Metazoa; phylum Chordata; class Mammalia; order Primates; family Cebidae; genus Callithrix; species Callithrix jacchus. The sequence continues at coordinate 72,588,535 of NC_133514.1, read as the reverse complement.
CACTCACAAAGTTGTATAGGGCTGTGCAAAAATACACAATTTTGGTGATTATTTACATACTAAATTTCTGCTTATGCACTTTAAGTAGACATGGCAAGACTACATTATCTCCTTAGTCCTTTGACACACTCTTCTCCTTAGTTATTGTATGTCTCTACTGCATTCATACTTTCTGTTCATAGACTGACTTCGATTTTTATTTCTCATAGAAAATGCAATCAAAATGAAACTTCTCCATCCTCCCATCACTATATTTGTACATTTATCTGCCTCTGAGTCCACAGACTCTGTCTTTTATCCTGTTATGATGAATTCACTTGTGTGCCCTATCCCAGTCCCTCTTATCCATTTAAGGTCATTAAAAAATTCTCCCTCTCTCCTCCAGTATCAACTTCCTGCTTGACTATACTTGCCATGTATATACAAAAACAGTATTATTTTAGCTACCTTAAAAAAATCCTATCTAGACTAAATCTCACCCTTCAGCTACCAGTATATTTTTTCTTTATTTTATAGCAAAATTATTTTTTAATTTTGTATTTACACTATCATTTTCTAGTTTTATTCTCCATTCCCATTTGAACCCTTTTCTATCAGATCTTTGTTGGTCAATCACCACACTAAAACTACTTTTGTAAAGTCTTTTCTTAATTTTTTAAAGAAATTGAAACTACATTTCGGGGAAGTTTGTAAGTTGGATTTTTGTTGTTTGTTTTTTCAAAGACCCTCTCTGTTAAATGTTGTCACTGTTTTTTTCAAGATTTTGAGGCATCTAATTATATGTACCAAGTATATATAAAACCAAGAGATATTTCTCTCAGTTATATTGGATATAACTTCACTTGACCTCCAGGGCAACCTATTCACTTAGTTTTTCTCCTAACACTCCTGCTCAGTATCTCTTGGGAGTGATTCCTCTTTTTTGCCCCTTTTCTAATTGTTGGAGTGACAAAGACTTTAGATCTATTTGTCTACACCTTCTCCTTTGGTGATCCCAATACCATGTACATGTCATTGAATCCTAAATTAATATCTTCAGCACCGTAATCATCTCTCCTGAACTCCAAACTACTACATGCATATTTACAAAATTTACATTTGGAGGTCTAATAGGCATTTCAATAGAAACACGTCCTAAAATAAGCTCTTGAAACCCCCATTCTCAAATCCCTTACCTTTCATAATCTTCTACATATCTTTTTCTACTACCTACTGCCCCCTCCTCAATTTTACTCTAGGAATCTCTGCCTTTCCTGAACACACTAAGTATACTACTACTTCAAGGAGATGTTTCATTTGCAGAAAATGCACTCCCCCAGATATGTGTGTATTTTATTCATACTTGTCTTTCTGATCTTTACTCAATTTTAATTTTCAGTAAGGTCTTCCCTAAACATTTGCAACCCTCTTTCTTACTTCCTTTTTCTCTATACTACTTCTTATTGTCTGATATAGTTTAATAATTTGTCTTACTTATTGGCCTATTGTCTTTCTCTCCATGCTTGAAAATTCCCCTAAGGAAGGATTTTTATTTCTGCTTTGTAACATCTGTAATCGTAGAGCATACAATGATGTCTGGTGCACAGCGATTGCTTAATATTTGCTCCTTAAATGACTTATTAGAGACCTGTAATTATGCTTTCTTTCTTATTCATAATATTTTTTTTTGCTCACTTATTGCTACTTTCGCTTTACCATCATATTTTCAAAATTTTGCATATTTTATCGGGTTTTTCAAAATCTATATTTACTTTAATGTAAATTAAATGTTTGTATTTAGAACAGCTTTATATTCTTCTTTTTGTATATTTGTTTTCTTAGCATCTTGAGTTGAATGCCTAGTTTATTGGTGCTTTTTCTCCCTAATAAATTTTCTTCAAGGAAATATCCCACATGAATTTCTGAGTTAAACTTTCATAGTATTTTGTTCTAAATAATTCCCACTCTGCTTACACTTTATATGATTTACAAGAATCTGGTTTCTTGTATTTTTCTATTGGATTGCGTTTTGTTGTTTTTTGTTTGGTTAGTCAACTGGTGTAATATCCCGGTGAAGAAATGTTTTGGTTTCTCCTTTCATTGTTCATTTCTGATTTCTTGAATAGGCATCAGAAAAAATTCTTGTATAATTTGTGCTTTTTCCTTTTGGGTCATTTCTTTGAGGTAATTTTTAAACCGTCTCTGTACACTATCAATTCAAGCTTTCTTACTAACATATTATCTTACTTAACACCTATTCGCTAGCCCATCCTACCCTTTTTTATGTCAGGAAAGATATGAGAAAGGGTGTAAGAGGGACTACTGACCAGTAAGTAAGATACAAACTACCTGAAAATAAAAAGTATCCAAAAGGCAAAAGCAAAATTCATACAAAAATGTTGTTTTTTTCCTCTTTGATTTTAAAGAAATGTCAAAGAAAAGGCTCAATAAAATTTGGAGGAACAACCACATTAAATTTAATGACCTCAGTAAGTTATGCAAGAAGACTTTTGTTTAGCTTTTTTTCTTCCAACCTCTTTAATTGGTATGTGAAGAGGGAGAAAAAAGGATACAGATGTTTTTTCTATGTGACATTGATCAAGATAACAAGATATGGTAAGGCAAAGGGAATGTTTAAATTTTAAGAACTCAGATTGTATAAAATAGTCATTTCAAAAACAACACACATAAATACAGGCAAATTGTGACCAAATTAAAATCTTTACTTCTGGAAATTTCTTCATTTCAAAGAAAGAAGAGGTTTTTTTTCCCCTCCAGTGTACCATAGCTAATATTAAAAGAAATATATAATAAATTGGGTCAATTAAATAATAGATTGCATTCACTTTCTTCTTATAGTTCCAAACATGAATGTAATACTTGCACTGAAATACTAGATGACATTTTTTCATGTCAAAAAATGCTTCAATAATAATTTCCCAAGAACTTATTTCATTTTTTTCAACCATCCAAAATAAATGTATTATTTACTTTGTGGAACTTAGTGGTCAAATAAGTTAACATGAACTTCTTGTTGACATCATACTTAGCAACAATGTATTAACGTCAATTGTTAAGCACTAAGATAAATCAGCTTATAAAGTAAATCTAATTTGTACCTCCTTTGGATATTTTGCTTTATGAAAACAATACAGATGCAGCTTAAAGTCTTAAAGGTAGGAAGTGGATTAAAAATATACATTTTAATTAGGTTTAAAGAATTTTTGAATTGAGTTTTTGGGGACCTAGGATAACTTTATCTAGACCAGTTAAAAATGTGTATGTTTCAGATAAAAGCACAGGAGCATGATTTAGCAAAACACATTCTAAAGGAGGTATGACCAAGCAGGCCTTCCAAAATGGTAGTGTAGTTTCTTTATGGAAACCTCTCCTGTAGAGAGATATTAATTCATCTGGTCAAAAGTAGCACATACAATTATATAAAATCTCTCACTATGGATCAAAGGACTTAGATAAATTGAGAAGCATTTACTCAACATATCTGTGAAAACTCAGTAAGAAGCAGCTGTAGCCTTTAAGCTATGGACTACACCCTTCCTACAGTTCTGTCTCGCAGAATACTGTTTCAAAGGACTCGGCAGACAAGTGGAAATTTCTATATTTCCCAGTTACCTGGGTTGAAAGGACTATTCCAAGTGGTTTCAGCTGCTGATGAACATCAGCAGATCTCATTTTCCATAGTTCCATGCTACAGGAAGCTTGTATCAAGTCTGGCTATAGCCAGGAGGCATTATTTCTCCCCACTTCCAACTTCCATTACATAGTAAGAATCTTGGCAGACAGCTCAAGAAGAGAGTAGTATTCCTTTTGCACACAACTCTGCTGCAAGACAATGGTTCTGGTGGGTTGGACAGGCAAGTAGCTATGCTCATCTCAATCTCAGAAAAAATGTGCTATGCTGGGTAAATTCTGGTCTTCACTGATAATTAGTAAACATTGCCAGATACTATTCTCCTGAACTTAAAACTGTAAAATATCCCTTTGGTGCAGTCGCTAGTGTCATTGGTAGTTTCATTTCCTACCCTCAACAACACAAACACACAACTCTAGCTTCATAGAGAGAATCCAGTTAGGCCTGCAATGAAAAGCAAACAAGCTACCCCTATAAGTTACCTCCTATTTCACAGTCTAGACGTTGTACTCAGAGGAGATTCAGAGTAAGTGTCAAAGATTGGCAGTACCCTGCATTGGCCAAGGAGACTAATTTCAACTGAATCATAACATGAAGTATAATGTGCACTAGAGTATTGGAAAAAAATAAGTTATTAGCTGGTAATTAGTGAAGGCTAACAGCTGGGTTTGATATCAAAGACCAGCAACAATCTCATTAAGGAAAAAGAAAAAAGAGACAGCCAAACAGATCAAAGCTAAAGCAACAGTCACTTTTCATGTTCAGGAGTTTGAGGACATAAATGTGTCCTCTAAGGAGTGAAATCGGTGGATACCTGTAACTGAGGGAAAAAAAATTAACCAAAGCAGTCCAGCCAAGTCACTAAAAAATAAATAACCAAACAACTATAACAAGCCTTGTTGGGAGACAAGAAGATCAGTATTCAGAGTTGCTACAATATATTCTCTAACTAACAAAGTTATCCACCTGAGTTATAAGACTTAAACATAAACAGGGAAGTATAACTATCCACAGGGAAAAAAATCAGGAGATTAAAACTGCATTTAAGTTGGCCAGATGTTTGACTTGGCAGACAATAATTTCAAAGCAGCAACTATAAACATACTCAAAAATCTATTGAAAACCACTTTTTCAAATAAAGAGAAATACAATGACAAATTTCATCTAAGACCGAATGACAAAAAATATAATTTATTGAAAAAATAAAATTTCTGAAGTTGAAAAGTACAATACCAAATAAAAAATTTGCCAGAGATTATGAATAATAGATCTGAGCCAGCAATAGAGTCAGCAAATCTGAAGACAGATTGATAGAAATAAAGCAACTAAAGAATAAACATAATACAGTAATGAAGAAAAATAAACACAGTCTCTGAGAATATAGGACCCCATTAAGCATGCTAATAAACAAAATGGAAGTACCAAAAAGAGAAAATAGAGAAACAGAAAATAAAGAGATAACAACTGAAATTTCTAAAATTTTATTTAAGAAACATATATCTCAATGACCAAAATATTTAACAAACTTCAGGAAAGGTCTGTGTATGGAAACAAGAAGCTCCATACCCAGATTGTCATAGTCAGAATGTTGAAAACCAAAGATCTTGAAAGTAGCAGGAGAAAAACAATTGATGACATACAATGGGAAAACACTAAGAAAATAGTTGACTTTATTAGAATAAGAAAGGAAGCTAGATGACAGTGGCATGCATTCAAAGCACTAAAAGACTTAGAGCAAAACAAAAACAAAAACCTGTTCAACTAAGAATATTCTGTCAGCAAAACTACATTTCAAAAATAAAAGCAAAATAGAGGTATTCTCAGATAAACAAACATTGACAGAATTTATTACCAGCAGACCCATTTTAAGAAGAATGCTAAAAGATTTATCAGGCTGAAAATCAGTGATTCCAGACAATAATCCAAATAAACAAGAAGAAACAAAGAGTTTCAATAAAGGTAATTATGTAGGTAATTATAAACATATTATAATTGCACGTTTCTGCTCTTAACCTATTTAAATGTAAGTTTCCAAAATGATATTTATATAATTGCATTTTTGAGTTTATAACATACAGAAGTGGAATGTATTTTACAAGAATAGCACAAGTGGAAACAAAGATTTCTGGAATGGAAAAAATGGCCACCTGATGGTAAACATGAATCTAAATGAATAAATGAATAGAAACATAAAGGATAACTAAAAAGATTATTCATATAAGAAAATATATAAATATATATATTTGAGCTCCTTTCCTCCTCAACTTCTTCAAAAAGCACCTACCTATATTAGTTATATTTATAACAATGCATGGCTGGATTTATAATATCTACATATGTAACATGTAAGGCATTAACATTTTTATAATATCAAGATAATAAGAACAACATAAAATGAAGGGAAGGATAGAGCTACACAGAAGTGTATTTTTTTTCTTTGTATTTAAGAAATGTTAAGAAATTAAAGAAATTTATCATTAAAAAAAAAAGAAAAATTACACTTTTGTGTAGCCCTATTCCCTCTCTTATTTTGTCCAGACTAGCCTCCAGGTCTGCAAACCCTAGAATATAAACAAATGGCTTGAGGTAATTGGGAAGTGACTATTAATTGAAGGATTTTTTGGGGGGCAGTAGTGACAAAAATATTCTAGAATTAAAATTTGATTATGGTTGTATAACTGTGGTAATACTCTAACCATTGAATTGTGCAGTTTACATTGGTGAATTAAATGTTATATGAATTATTGCTCAAGAAAACTGTTAAAAGTAAAAGGTATGTTTTCTAGTAGGAATTTCTCAATTCAGGGTCACAGATAAATATTGGTATGGAGTAAAATATGACAATGGATGAGCTTTATTGTTAAACTAAACATATTCAATTTAAATGATATGATGAAAGAAAAATAATTTAGAGCAGTTTGTGCTGTGTGGGATATGCAAAATGTATTAGGGCCAGAGTAACGTGAGTATGGGACTTCATGAGGAATTTTCCTGGAGGCAGTAATTTAAATGGAATATTAAATGGTGAAACTAGCCACCTAACTGTTGTCTTTATGTTCTAAACTATGATACAAAATCATTGTATAGCCAATCAATAGTTGATATTATTTTAATATAAATTATTGGTAAAAAACTTAGGAGCTGCCTCTTTTTTTTCTTTAAAAATCTCCTTGAAACTGCTGCTCTGAGTGTATATTCAGGACAACTTGATACTGTGTTTCTGAGTTACAGTCCTCAAACTTCGTCCAAATAAACTCTACTTACATTAATTTTGCATCAGTTTTTTTCTTTAGTTTGACATATCTTATAACACTTAAATTTTATTATCTCCCAATTTTATGCTTGTGTTTGTATGTGTAAATATTTCTTTTGTATTTAGGATATGCTGATGTGAATTAAATGTTTTGTTAAAATTATAATGGAAAATTTTGGGTATCTCTCAAATGCTCCTTCCACTTCATAATATAGATATATTTGCAAACTTGGGGCCTATTAATTGTCCAAAGGCAAAGGGTACTAATATTGACCTAAAATTTTTATAACTCAGCTTCTGTTTTACTGAGACATAGTAAAAGGGCTTTTAAAAATATTTCTCTCATGTAGAATATGCACTAAAGGTCTATTTTAGGTATGTTAAGTTGAGGCACTTCTGCTCTTTCTATTTTGGAATCATCATGGTTAAACAGGAAAACACATGGGGAAAGGAGAAAGAGATAGAGAGAAAACTTGTTTTCTACTCCGTATCCCAAAAAGGAAATGGTTAACACCTCCTGCTGCGTAGAACAGAGCTTGCTGAATTCTAACTGACAATTCACAGAAGAGCTTTCTGTAAACAGGAGCTTAACATTTAACTGCTAACATAAGAAATTTAGAGTAAATTGAATTTTCTATGGCCTCTCAGGTCCAGCAATGGAAATCAACAAGCTGAAGAAGCCATGCTTAGCTGTTGCTAAGTTACAGTGAATACCTATTGTAATGCATGTGGATGTACATTAATTCCAAGTACTGTCATTATGCACTGTGGTAATACAAAGAACAAATAGATTTAAAATGATTTTTAAACCCTTTAAACACAAGCCAAATGCTTTTGTTCATTTTTTTTTTTTTTACCTTTGTCTCAAGTTTTTCTGTTGTTTTTATTAAAACTTAACGGTAAGAGAAAGAAGGAAAATGTGGCTTTACAGGTAGAAATACACTATGTTTCTGCCCATAAGGCAACAAACTAGAAAGCAGTTCTACAAAGACATGCAGTGTGCATATACGCAATATAAATGGAGATCATATATTTAATAATTTCTTACTGCTCACTGACAACACATGGCTAATACTGAAGCTTACTTAGGAATAAGGTTTATTTTGAGACAAAAATTTATAATTTCCACCTGAAAACCAATGACTATAGCTCAGTTATCCAGAGTTCCAAAACCAAGAGAGAGAAAACAGTTTATACATCATTTGGCAGTTAATGTTCCTAACAATATCTGTTCACTCTAAGGCCCAAAATGAGGACATAATTTTCATGTTTTTCTATGAATTTTGAAAAGATATTTAACTCATAGCTTTAAAAAGACAAAGGCTATTTAAAAATGTGATTAGTCATTATGAAGTATATTTTATATGCAATTTGCTAAGTAGTTTACTTAAGTTCTTTCTCTATAATGTATCCTATAGTACATATGTCTTTACAACTTATATACCGATGTGAATACCACAAGGTATGTAAAACTAACATAAACTGGGTATTAGTTCATAATCTCTACTCACGGAGGCCTGTATCCTTTTGTTCTTTTTTAGTGGGTTAATTTACTCCTGCTGGCCTTCCACCCCCTTTTATATAGCATTATATACTTCTCCAGACTGTATTTTAACTGTCGTATTTTCTTATAATCATTCATTCAATCAACAAATTGATTTTTGTTGATTTGTCAGTCAACAAATACCAGATGTCAGATATGTTCAAGGCATGAAGAAAACTTTGGCAAATAGTATCAGATAGGGTTTCTGGCCTCTAAGAACTTGTAATCCTCCCCCAAATTAATTAAATGATTACACAAGTACATATAAAACTGTGCCTATAGTAAGTGTTACGGAGAAGTTTAGGGTGTCATGAAATCACATGGTGAAGTTTGAGCCAATCAGGAAAGTCAAGAAAAGCCAACCAAAATAAGAATTGAAATCAGTCCTGTAGGATGAGAAGGCATTCAGCCAGGAAAAGTAAATAGAAGCAGAGAGTTACAATCACAGGCATGGGGAACAAAAATGAGGCTAATTCAGATTGTGACTGAAAGGCCTATGTGAAATGAGGCACAAGGCTAAAGGGATAGGGACCAGTTCACACCGTGCCTTGAGCAACATGTTAAAGAAATTGGTATTTATCCTAATAACTACTGAACTTTATTAAAGTAGTATAAGCTGTGGTCAGTAATAGTTTGAAAAGTGGGAAAGTAAATACATATGGACAAACCTCTTGGAAAGGTACTGCTTGAATGTAGTTTAGAGTGAACAATAGTTTTGCAGTAAGGTGGTGTTAAGTTCCAGGTAAGTAGAAAGATTTGGAAAACATTTAGAAATTAACATAGGATTTAAGGTATGGGGGAAGGATTTGGTAAGGATGTCTCCTATAAAGATGTCTTTCCCAGATTTTGGGGCTGAAGAATAAATTTAGTTTTCAACACAGTAAGTTTGAAGCACGCTTGAGAATTCCAAATTGAAATATTAAGTTCAACTAGTTCTAAACTAGTGGTTCAATTATGTGAGTTGCTGAGATGTTGGTAGAAATTGAAGTAATGTGGATGCCATACATTATAGAGCCATACATTATAGAGATATTACGAAATAAGAATAGAGCAGATCTGGGAATAAACTTTGAGTATGTTCAACATTTAATGACCACATACAGAGGGACATTTCCAAAAGAAGAGCTAAAGAATGACCAAGAACATTAGAGGAAATTTAAGAAAGTGATGTCTACTGGGGAGAATATATCAAGGAATTTGAATTTTAAAATGTTGACTATTACTAAGAGGCCAATTAAAATGAGTACTAGAAAACTGCTGTCAAACTGAGAGACAATGAGGTCATCAGTGATCACAATAGATTTTAAAAATTGTGTAGAAGCAGGAACGCAATCATTTTCTCTATCACACTCATACTTGGGTACTCTAGGTCTTCACTCCCTTCATCATACTGACTTACTGGAAAAAACTTAGTCCTGAATGAGAAATATGACAAAAAATAGCAAAAAGTAAATAAAGTGTAATTTATTATTTTCAAATAAGGAGTAAATAAAATGTGAACAACAGGTGAGATCACATAACAGTTACTGAAAGTGCAATTATTTCAGTATAAATTCATTGACTATTAAACATGAGAAGGGTAAATGTAAAAAGTGGCACATTCTACATATCTCTACTTGCTAATTTTGTATTTTGCCAAATGATGTCTTGGAAAAAAATACCATTAACTTTTTTAGTATGCTATTTTAAATGACATCAACTGAACGTTATATTTTTCATATGCTTTCCAGTGAGTTTTGAAAGTTCGAAATGGTAATATGCACATTTTAAAAGAGAGAAAATTGGTACATTTTCTATATAATTCTATCTTTGTGGATTTGGGTATCTAAACTTCATCATAAAACTAAATTCTGAAAAATATTAGAAATCATCAAGGAAAATCACATTTCCTTTCTGGTAAAATATTCCATACAAATTAGTAATGATAGAAAATTTTCCTGCACTATGAATACAGTAGATTCTGCCACAAAAGAACATGGTTTCAGGCAGAAGTAAGCATCCCTGAGAGATCAAATTCAGATACATTTAAGCTGATGCTATCAGTCAGATTAAAATAAATCTTTTGTATCATCAACTTTTGTCTAGATGATATGTCTTTAAGAGTGGAATCAAGCAAAGATTTTCCAAGCAACACAAACACAATACATAATGGTTTCATCACTAAATGCTATGCTTGTCAGAATTATAATCCAGTCATTTATGGTTTTTAAACTTAACTTCATCATTAATTTTATCGTACCAGCTCAGATTAATGGAAAGCCCTAAGATTTGTTTGGTCTAATCAGCAGTAGTGGCCACTTGTTCTGCAATAACATATTTATTAAGCATTTTTATTCCTTAATCGAGTTAATATTATTTATCTCTTCCATAAACACACACACACACACACACACACACACACACACCACTTTTATTTCCTATTAATAACCACCTTTTCAATTATATTTCCTTAGAATTTCAGGAGAGGGAAAACATAGGTCCAAGTGTTGGATGTGTTATATTTATTCCTTTCTCTAATAATGGAATCTGATGTATTTCCATTACAAACACTATTTGCTCCTTAGAGCATTGAGATGTAGAAATTCCTTAAGTGTACTGAGAATCATGCAATTTCACAAGTGAGGAGAATCCTTGAAAAATACCTTTTCTCTGTCATTCTTTTTATTTATTTATTTATTTATTTATTATTTCTAAAATTATACTCTAAGTTCCAGGGTATATGTGCAGAATGTGCAGATTTGTTATATAGGTATACATGTGCCATGGTGGTTTGCTGCACCCACAAACCCATCATCTACATTAGGTATTTCTAATGCTTTCACTCCCCTGGGACCCTGCCCCTCAACCAGCCCTGGTGTGTGATATTCCCTTCCCTGTGTTCACATGTTCTCATTGTTCAGCTACCACTTATGAGTGAGAATATGCAGTATTTAGTTTTCTGTTCCTGTGTTATTTTGCTGACTATAATCATTTCTAGCTTCATCCACGTCTGTGTGAAGGATATGAAGTCATCCTTTTTTATGGCTGCATAGTATTCCATGGTGTATATGTGACACGCTTTATCCAGTCTATCATTGATGGGCATTGGGGTTGGTTCCAAGTCTCCACTATTGTGAACAGTGCTGCAATAAATAGATGTGTCTATGTGTCTCTATAGTAGAATGGTTCATAATCCTTTGGGTATATATCCAGTAATGGGATCACTGGGTCAAATGGTACTTCTAGTTCTAGATCCTTGAGGAATTGCCACACTGTCTTCCACAGTGGTTAAACTAATTTACACTCCCACCAACAGTGTAGAAATGTTCCTATTTCTCCACATCTTCTTCAGCATCTGTTGTTTCCTGACTTCTTAATGATCACTATACTAACTGGCATGAGATGGTATCTCAAAGTGGTTTTGATATGAATTTCTCTAATGACCAATGATGATGAGCTTTATTTCATGTTTCTTGCCTGCATAAATGCCTTCTTTTGAGAAGTGTCTGTTCATATCTTTCACCCGCTTTTTAATGGGGTTGTTTGTTTTTTTCTTATAAATTTGTTTAAGTTCTTTGTATATTCTGGATATTAGCCCTTTGTCTGGTGGTTAGATTGCAAAAATTTTCTCCCATTCTGTAGGTTGCTCGTTCACTTTGATAGTAGTTTCTGCTGCTGTGCAGAAGTTTTTTAGTTTAATTATATCACATTTGTCTATTTGGCTTTTGTTGTACTTGCTTCTGGTGTTTTAATCATGAAGTTTTTGCCCATGCCTATGTCCTGAATGGTGTTGCCTAGGTTTTCTTATAGGGTTTTTATGATTTTAGCTCTTAGGTTTAAGTCTTTAATCCACCTTGAGTTAATTTTTGTATAAGGTGTAAGGAAGGGATCCAGTTGCGGCTTTTTGCATATGGCTAGCCAGTTTTCCCAACACCATTTATTGAATAGAGAATACTTTCTCCATTGCTTGTTTTTGTCAGGTTTGTTAAAGATCAGATAGTTGTAGATGTATGGTGTTATTTCTGAGGCCTATGTTCTGTTCCATTGGTCTATAAATCTGTTTTGGTATCAGCACCATGCTGTTTTTGTTTCTGTAGCCTTGTAGTATAGTTTGAAGTCAGGTAGTGTGAGGCCTCCAGCTTTGTTCTTTTGGCTTAGAATTGTCTAAGCTATGTGGGCTTTTTCTTGGTTCCATATGAGATTTAAAGTCGTTTTTTCCCCAATTCTGTGAAGAGGGTCAATGGTAGCTTGATGGGGATTGCACTGAATCTATAAATTAATTTAGGAAGTATGGCTATTTTCACAATATTGTATCTTTCTATCCATGAACATGGAATATTTTTTCATTTGTTAGCGTCCTTTCTTATATCCTTGAGTGTGGTTTGTAGTTCTCCTTGAAGAGGTCTTTCACATCCCTTGTAAGTTGTTTTCCTAGGTAATTTATTCTCTTTGTAGCAATTATGAATGGGAGTTCACTCATTATTTGGCTCTCTGTCTGTTATTGGTGTACAGGAATGCTTGCTGTTTTTACACGTTTATTTTCTATCGAGACTTTGCTGAAGTTTCTTATCAGCTTAAGGAGATTTATGGCTGAGAAGATGGAGTTGTCTAAATATACAATCACAATCATGTTATCTGAAAACAGAGACAACTTGACTTCCTCTTTTCTTAATTGAAATCCATTTATTTCTTTCTCTTGCCTGATTGCCTGGCCAGAACTTCCAATACTATGATGAATAGGAGTGGTGAGAGGGGGCGTCCTTGTCTTGTGCCTCTTTTCAAAGAGAATGGTTCCAGTTTTTGCCCATTCAGTATGATATTGGCTGTAGGTTTGTCATAAATAGCTCTTATTATTTTGAGATACATTCTATCAATACCTAGTTTATTGAGAGTTTTTAGCATGAAGAGCTGTTGAATATTGTTGAAGGCCTTTTCTGCACCTATTGAGATAATCGTGTGGCTTTTGTCATTGATTCTGTTTATGTGATGGATTACGTTTATTGACTTGCATATGTTGAACCAGCCTTATATCACTGGAATGAAGCTGACTCCATTGTGGGGTATAAGCTTTTTGATGTGCTGATGAATTTGGTATTTTATTGAGAATTTTCACGTCAATGTTCATCAAAGATATTGGCCTGAAATTTTCTTTTATTGTGTGTCTCTACCATTTTTGGTATCAGAATTATGCTGGCCTCATAAAATGAATTAGGGAGGATTCCCTCTTTTTCTGTTGTTTGAAGTGGCTTCAAAAGGAATGGTACCAGCTCCTCTTTGTACCTCTGGTAGAATTTGGCTGTGATTCTGTCTGGTCCTGGACTTTTTTTGGTTGGTAGGCTGTTATTGCTACCTGAATTTCAAAACTTGTTAGTGACCTATTCAGGGATTTGAGTTCTTCCTGGTCTAGACTTGAAGGAGTGTATCTGTCCAGGAATTTATTCATTTCTACTAGATTTTCTAGTTTATTTGTGTAGTGGTGTTTATAGTATTCTCTGATGGTAGTTTGTATTTCTGTGAGATTGGTGGTGATATCCCCTTTATCATTTTTATTGCATCTATTTGATTTTTCTCTCTTTTCAGCTTTGTTAGTCGGGCTAGTAGTCTATTTATTTTGCTGTTCTTTTCAAAAAACCAGCTCCTGGATTCATTGATTTTTTGTTTTTTAAGGGTTTTTTTGTGTCTCTACCTCCTTCAGTTTTGCTTTGATCTTAGTTACTTCTGGTCTTCTGCTAGCTTTTGAATTTGTTTGCTCTTGCTTCTCTAGTTCTTTAAATGTGATGTTAATGTGTCAATTTTAGATTTTTCCTGCTTTCTCTTGTGGGCATATAGTGCTATAAATTTTTCTCTGCACACTGCTTTAAATGTATCCCAGAGATTCTGGTATGTTGTGTCTTTGTTCTCACTGGTTTCAAAGAACATTTTTATTTTTCCTTTAATTTTATTATTTACCTGGTAGTTATTCAAGAGCAGGTTCCTCCATTTCCATGTAGTTGTGCGATTTTGAGTGAGTTTCTTAATCCTGAGTTCTAATTTGATTGCATGGTGGTCTGAGAGACTGTTACAATTTTCATTCTTTTACATTTGCTGAGGAGTGATTTAATCCCAATTATGAGGTCAGTTTTAGAATAAGTGTGATTTTGTGTTGAGAAGAATGTATATTCTTTTGATTTGGGGTGGAGAGTTCTGTAGACGTCTGTTAGGCCTGCTTGGTCCAGAGCTGAGTTCAAGTCGTGGATATCCTTCTTAATTTTCTGTCTTGTTGATCTGTTTAATGTTGACAGTGGAGTGTTAAAGTCTCACATTATTATTGTGTGGAAGTCTAAGTCTCTTTGTAAGTCTCTAAGAACTAGTGCTCCTATATTATGTGAATATATACTTAGGATAGTTAGCTCTTCTTGTGCATTGATCTCTTTATCATTATGTAATGCCTTTCTGTGTCTCTTTTGATCTTTGTTGGTTTAAAGTCTGTTTTATCAGAGACTAGGATTGCAAGCTCCTGACCTTTTTTTTTTTTTGCTTTCCATCTTCTTGGTAAATATTCCTCCATCCTTTTATTTTGAGCCTTTGCATCTGAAATGGGTCTCCTGAATACAGCACACCAATGGGTCACCTCTATTCAATTTTCCAGTCTGTGTTTTATAATTTGACATTTAGCCCATTTACATTTAAGATAAATATTGTTAGCTGTGAATTTGATCCTGTCACATGATACTAGCTGGTTATTTTGCCCATTAGTTGATGCAGTTTTTTTATAGTGTCAATGATCTTTACAATTGTTTTTGCAGTGACTAGTACTGGTTGTTCCTTTCCAAGTTTAGTGCTTCCTTCAGGAGCTTTTGTAAGACAGGCCTGGTGGTGACAAAATCTCTCAGTATTTGCTTGTCTGTAAAGGAATTTATTTCTCCTTCACTTATGAAGCTTAGTTTGGCTGAATATAAAATTCTGAGTTGAAAATTATTTTATTTAAAAATGTTGAATATTGGTCCCCATTCTTTTCTGGCTTGTAGGGTTTCTGCCAAGAGATCCACTGTTCGTCTGATGGGATCTCCTTTGTGTGTAACCTAACCTTTCTCTCTGGCTGCCCTTGACTTTTTTTCTCTTTATTTTAACCTTGGTGAATCTGAGGATTATGTCTCTTGAGGTTGCTCTTCTCAAAGAATATCTTTGTGGTGCTCTCTGTATTTCCTGAATTTGAATGTTGGCCTGCCTTGCTAGGTTGGGGAAGTTCTCCTGGATAATATCCTGAAGAGTGTTTTCCAACTTGGTTTCATTCTCCCTGTCACTTTCAGGTATACCAATCAAACCTAGATTTAGTCTTTTCACAGAATCTCATATTTCTTGGAGGCTTTGTTTGTTTCTTTTCACTCTTTTTGCTCTAATCTCATCTTCTCACTCTACTTCATTTAGTTGATCTTCAATCTCTGGTATCCTTTCTTCGACTTGATTGATTCAGCTATTAATATTTGTGTATGCTTCTTAAGTTGTGCTTTTTTTTTTTTTTTTTTTTTAGCTCCATCAAGTCATTTATGTTCTTCTCTAAACTCGTTTTTCTAGTTAGCAATTCATCTAAACTTTTTTCAAGGCTCTTAGCTTCCTTGCATTAGGTTAGAACATGCTCCTTTAGCTCGGAGGAGCTTGTTATTACCCACCTTCTGAAGCCTACTTCTTTAAATTTGTAGAACCCATTCTCCCACCAGTTTTGTTCCCTTTCTAGTGAGCAGTTGTGATCCTTTGGAAGAGAAAAGGAATTCTGGTTTTTGGAATTTTCAGCCTTTTTGTGCTGGTTTTTTCCCATCATCATGGATTTATATACCTTTGGTCTTTGATGTTAGTGACCTTCAGATGGGGTTTCTGAGTGGATGTCGTTTTTGTTGATGTTGATATTATTCCTTTCTGTTTATTAGTTTTCTTTTTAACAGTCAGCCCCTTCTGCTTCAGGTCTGCTAGAGTTTGCTGAAGGTCCACTCCAGACCGTTTGCTTGGGTTTCACCATCAGAGGCAGCAGAACAGTAGATTGCTGTCTGTTTCTTCCTCTGGAAGCTTCAACCCAGAGGAGCACCTGCCAGATGTCAGCCAGAGTTCTCCTGTATGAGGTGTCTGTTGGCCCCTACTAGGAGTTGTTTCCCAGTCAGGATACACTGGGGTTAGGGATCCACGTGAGGAGGCAGTCTGTGCTTGAATGCTGTGCTGGAAGATCCCCTGCTCCCTTCAGAGCTGTCATACAGGGATATTTAAGTCTACTGAAATTGTGCACATAGCCACCCTCCCCGAAGGTGTTCTGTCCCAGGGAGATGGGCGTTTTATCTATAAGTCCCTGATTGGTGCTACTCCCTTTTTTTTCAGAGATGCCCTTCCCAGAAAGGAGGAATCTAGACAGATATCTTGCTGCAGAGGCCTTGCTGAGCTGTGGTGGGCTCCACCCATTTTGAAATTCCTGGAGGCTTTGTTTTCATTGTGATATGAGGGGAAAACCACCTACTCAAGGCTCAGCAATGGCAGTTCCCCTTCCCCCACAAAGCTCAATTGTTCCAGGTTGATCTCAGACTGCTGGGCTGGTAGCGAGAATTTCAAGCCAGTGGATCTTAATTTGCTGTGCTCCAGGTGGGTAGGACCCACCAAGCCAGACCACTTGGCTCCCTGGCTTCAGCCCTCCTTTAGAAAAGTGAAGGGTTCTGTCTTGCTCATGTTCCAGGTGCCACTGGGTATAAAAAAACAAACAAAAAAACTCCTGCCACTAGCTTGATGTCTGCCCAAACAGCCACCCAGTTTTGTGTTTGAAACCCATGGCCCTGGTGGCATATGCACCAGAGAGGATCTCCTGGTCTGCTGGTTGTGGAGACCATGGGAAAAGTGCAATATCTGGGTTGGAATGAACTGTTGCTCCCAGTACAGTCTCTCATGGCTTCCCTTGGCTAGGGGAGATAAATCGCCTGACCCCTTGTGCTTCCCAGGTGAAGCAATGCCCCACCCTGATTTGGCTCTCCCTCCATGGGCTGTACTCACTGTCCAACCAGTCCCAATGAGATGAACTGGGTACCTTACTTGAAAGTACAGAAATCACTTGCCTTCTGTATCGATCTCACTAGGAGCTGCAGACAGGAGCTATTCCTATTCGGCCATCTTACCAGTGGCCTCTCTGTCTTTCTTGTTGACACATATTCATCAACTTTGTCTTGAACAACAAATGATAACACTGCATTATTTATCTTTCTAACAAGGATTTCCATTTCAACAATCCAATGAAACAAAGATGCAACTGACCAATGCAAAAGACCCAAATTCTGGGAAATAATAAGAAATGCAAGGATTTTTGCTATTTTGGCACCTTTTGTGTTCATTTTAATCTCCTCTAGAATGACAAGCTTGATTTGACATTTCCACAAAATTTGACTTTGTTATCCACTTTTAGCTTATTATTCAGATATTTCTACCATCACTAACATTACAACATTTGTAAATAAATATTTACTTTGGTACATTCTCAATAACAAAATTTTTATTGTAATGTCAGCCTTATTTCAAAATGTTATGTGCTATGACTCAGAATGTAGTAGAGTCAGGTCCCTCAATTTATGAATGGTGATTACAAGAGCAAATAAAAAAAAATAAATAGATCAGATAATTTCAAAAAATAAGCCAGTAATTTTCATGTTCTTACAAGTTATAATTGAGCAGTATGGATTCTTTCTCATTGTTCTCTTAAATATTTCAAGTAAAAAATATAAAATATTATACACAAAATGTTACTTCCTTTACTATCCTATTCTTCCCCTTCCCTCTTTAGAGTAGATTATTATAAATTCAGTATGTATCCTTCCAGTATGTGTGTGTGTGTTTCCATAAATATACTGTTTGGATAGTATATTTTTATTGTCATGACTGACATACTATAAAATTTTTTTCTAACTCAGCACTGTTTTTAATATCTAGCCATGAGGATAAATATAGACCTAATTTATAGATCTAGATTATTCATTATAATTGTATGTTACTCCTCCATAAGCACATCCTACAATTTATGTAATCACTGGAAGTTGGAATCATTTCTGATTTTTCATCATAATAAATAATACTGTAATAAACAGATTCCCTTATGCCCATGCACATGGGTTTCTCTAATTTAAATACCACAAATGGAATCTTGAGTTATAGAGTATATTCATTTTCATACATATTAGATATTATGGAACTGCAGGGGAGAAAATTTCACTTGGCTTAGCTGTGAGAAAATTATTGCCTTTTCATATTTAGTGTCTTTGCTAACATCTATAATCAAAACATATATGGATCAGGGTTTAAAAGATTTTTATGTCAAGATCAAAGATTCAGTAGTTAGAATTTGATCATTTAGTGAATAAATAGTAAATAGTTGGCATTGTTTCCAAGGCTCAAATCTTGATAAACATGAAGCAAGCAAAAGTAAATAATTCTTTTATAATTTTAAATTGCTAAAATAAGTCTTTTTATTATTTTTGTATACCAAAATTTTATTTGGCATAATTATCACCTAAAATTTTATATATATATATATATATATATAATATATATATTTGACAGGACCCAAATAAACTAACAATTCATTTTAGCTCTAAAGTAAAACAACATTCAGGTCACATAAATTATTAATAGTTTTGGGTACATCACTTTGCTGTATTCCCCAGAATGAGTAAAAACGACTTCACAGAGAAAAAATAATGCCTCATTTAAAAAATATATTACCTATTACCACTTTCCATTTATTTTTATCCACAGCCATTCTACTCCCTCTAGTATTAGAATATTTCCAAAACACAAGATTGAATTTTAATTTTGTTTTTAAAATCAGGTAATAATATATTTTGGAATTGTGATATTGCACATGATGAAACGATTTCCTTGCATACTGACATGTTTAAATGTAGGTTTCTTTTTCTGCCATGAGCTTCAGATTTGCACCTGAGTAAGTTTAACAGGCAAGAAAAATACTTTTTTTTGAATCCTGATCTTACTGTTTTTTGGTTTACTCAAATGGTATGTACTTTAAACTAAAATAGCTTGTTTTTATCCTAGTTTGTCATCTGTCTCTCATTTTCACTAATATCACCCTCTTCAACTAAGGAATATCAAACCAACTCTTACATTTTACCAATATACAAGCCCCATTTTAATTGTCCTCAATATCATTAGCATAAATTAGGTGATTAACATTACTTGACTTGTGCCCTCTTTCCTATATTTAGATGGTTCAGATTTCATTGTTCATGTGTATATCAAAAATGTGTGCCGGTTTGGTTTCAGGGAGATTGCATTTTGTGTTCTTGATTACAATGCCCATCACTTTATTGCTATATCCTCATATTCACTTCCAATATATACTGACTTCTTGACAATAGTGGATTCCTAAAAGCTTTGGAAGAAATCATTTACTTCCTCTTCACAGTGGCTGGCTATGCATTCCCAGTGAAATCAATCTATGTTCTGTAAATAAATTGTTAATATACTTGCTTATTGGCATCAGCCATAAGAATGTATAAAATCCCCAGCCAATTATTCCAATGTTCCAGGAATTGCATAGTTGATTTGCAGTCAGATATACCCTCTTGATAATCTATGTATGTTCTCTGTGGGTATGCTTCCTGAACTACATACCTATTGCCCCATTATAGAAATGGTCCTGGAGCAATCCAAAAATCTCTGGTTCATGCAAAGTCAAAGAGAAAGCTGCAAGTCATCAACACTTCTCCCTCCTTCCTAACAGACATAGAATTTGTGACCAATAAAACAGATTAAAAAAAAAAATGAAGATAAAAAGCAACTTGTATAATCAACATTCATAAATTGGATCAAGGAAACAAATGTCTTTCTTTTTCTTTTTTTCTCTTCAACTGTTTCCATTTCCACCTGAAATAAGATGGAGAATATAAATGGGTTCCTCCGCCTGAGAGCATTGCCAGCCAGCAGTCTAGAGGACTAGCTTTGAGAAGAAGTAGGGGCATGATCAGAAGGGGAAGGCGAAGGAAAAGAGAGGTGTCGAGTAGGCTGTATTCAAAGAGGAATAAAAGATGGAAGGAGAAATATTTAGCAGTTAATTCAAAAGTTTTATTGGAAAGTGTCATGTAATCTCCCAAATCTGGCATTTAAATATGGATGTGCTAGGTTTTTTTTGCAGTATAGTTTAAGAATATTGTCTTCATAATATTGACTACAGTAATCACAACATTTTGGTCGACAATGGATCATATATACAATGGTAGTCCCATAATATTATAATGCCATATTTTTCTGTACCTTGTCTATGTTTAGATATGTTTAGTTAGACAAATACCACTGTGTTACAATTGCCAGCACTATTCAGTACAGTAACAAGCTGTACAGGTTTGTAGCCTGGAAGCAACAGGCTATACCGTGTAACCTAGGGTCGTAGTAAACTATACCATCAAGGTTTCTATAAGTGCACACTATGATGTTCACATAATGATGAAATTCCCTATGGACTATTTTCTCAGAATATATTCTTTTTGTTAAGTGATGCATGACTGTATTTAAAACATACGAGGCTCCGTTTGCAGATAGCCTACCTGGCCCATGGCTAATTTTGTGTGTGTTTGTGGATGTGTGTGTGTGACTAACACATGTGATCCCCCCAAAAGAAAGCTTGGTTTGTTTTTCAGTTTAATATGTGAGTATGTTCATATATATTATTCTAAATTTCGTTTCTTATTCATACCTATAGTACCTGATATATTAAATAATAATTGTTATTGTTCAGTGTTTGAGAAGGGCATGGTAGAATCCCCCACTATAAATTTTGTCATAGTTCAGGTTTTTCTTCTAGGTTCTAGAATATCTGCTTTTTCAAATTTGGGCTGTCTATTTAAAAATATATGAGTCAATTTTTCCATTTATCAATAGGTACTGCTCTTCTGATATTTTTATCTCAATTTTATTTGGCACTTAAGGCGTTCTTTTGGTACAGGATTTTCAACCTTTTTATTTGAACTTTTTATGACATACTTGGTTAAATCTTTCTTAGCAAAATAGTATTAGATTATATTGTTGATGCAATGTAAGGGTACTCTCTTTCTCTTGGGCTAAGTGACGTATTTACATTTCTTATGATATTTGATATATTAAAACTACCTCTGCCATCTTATTTTGTGATTAATATTGTGTAGTTTCCTATCTTCCACTATATAAATAAGTCTTTTGTTTCTAGAACTTATATCTTATTAAAATGAACCCTTACTTAATTTTCTTTCATTTTTTATGCTCATCAATAGCTATGACTTTCATTGGATACACATAGATGAGCTACAAGAACCTTAGTATGTTCTACATTTTACTAAGTTACCAAACCCACCTTTCATCTTTATTCTAAAAAGTTAAATCTAGATTGAGAATACATTTATTTGCTACTCAGATTAGATGATAATTAAACTATTTAATTCCTTATGTAAAGTTCTTCTTCCTTTTCAATTTGAAAATATTAGTCCATATTCTTGCATTCATAACATATTTGAAAAATCTGATAAAAAGGAGTACCTGTTTCTTCCTAGGAAATTTGCATTTTTAAGTGATTTTCAGAATGTATCTTTGTTTTGTATTTTAATTTTTTTCTGTAATTCCTTTGTGTTGTGGAGTTTTTTTTTTCTTAAAATGTTACTTTGAAACTCTACATAACTTTTCAAGTAAGACCCAATATTTTTATTTAACTCAAAAATATTTAATTATTATTTCATTAAATATGTTATCTTCTTTACCTTTTTCTCCTTTAAGACATAAATTATGGATATATGAATATTTCTGCTTTTTCATCTGTATTTATCTCTCATATCACTTTTAAGACTTTGTTCTTTTTATATATTTTCTAGAAGAGTGCTGGACCTGATCTTTCCCCTCAGTAAATTGTTTTACGTATAACAATTTTGCACTTTAAGTATACACATCCATATATACTGATTTATATAACACAACATCATATGCCATTGATTTTAATATGCAAACATTTCACCTATTTGTTTTCTCTGAAAGTGAGATACATGTAACAATTAACATCTCATACTATCCTACTGCCAGGTAGCAGTCATTAAATAGTTACTATTGCCTACGCTTGTATGAACAATGTCATAGGTGTTCATAACATTGTGATTTTTAAAAAAGAATTCTCAATGTTATAAATACTACACTTTTGGGGTTTAATTTCTTTGTAAAATTTAAAAATATTACACTATAATCTGACCTTAAAAGAAACTTTTCCGTATATACATCAAGGCATAGGAGCAGTGACATTAGGGTCAAGTTGGTGTTAGCAAATCGGATATTTGTCTTTGAAGGAATGAACACAATTTCATAATGCTAGCAGCACAATAACCAAAGAGTTTAAGAGACTTAAGAAAGGAAGATGGCTTCCAGTAAATGAAGCTATGTTATACTTTGTAATTGAGTTATATACGAAAGGCTTGTAGAAAACAGGCTATATTAGTCAGGGTTCTCCAAAGAACCCATAGAATGTATACATAAAGGAAGAAAGAGATATATTTTAAGGAATTGGCTCATGTGATTATGGGAACTGGTTAAGTGTGAACTTTCCAGGGTAGAGTAGCAGGCTGAAAATTCTGGCAGGTGTCAATGTTTCAGTCTTGAGCTGGAAGGCTGGAAACTGGGAAAGAATTTCTATGATGTATTCTGGAGGTAGAAATTCTTTTTTTTCAAGGATCCTTGGCTTTGGAACGATTTAATAAAGCCTACCCACATTATGGAAGGTAATCTGCTTTACTAAGTATATACTGATTTGAATGTTAATCACATTTAAGAGCACCTTCAGAGCAATATCTAGACTGGTGCTTGAACAAACAACTGGGCACCATAACCTACTCAAGTTGACACATGAAATTAACTATCATACAGGTCAGGCAAGGTAACTGAAGACAGAATAAATTGTCAAATCCCTAAATATTGGTCAGAGAAATTTCAAAATAGTGAGAGGCCAGTGCAACCAACTCAGAGTTAGGTATTGAGCATCAATTTTTAAAAAACTTTCTTCTGACTTTAAACAAAAGTTAAACTTTCTGCTCTTTACTCTCCAATGGTGTATTTCAATAGCGGGGGGCGGGGGGCGGGGGGAAGTAACAATGTGTTTAGTAAAATTTAAATAATTGCAGAGAAAATCTTGGTGTTCCACATAATGCTTTAAGCCAATGTTGTGCCTGCTGAAGATCCTAAACAGATCAATATACAACCACAGATTATGGGCGATTTATACCATAATATGTTTAAAAGAGTTTTATCATTAAGTATAATAGCAACTTCAAAAGATAACAGTATAACAAAAACTCTAAAGGATAATATGTAATACTGTTTTCTTATTGAAAAATATTGATGCATTCTGCAATTAAAAACAACCTGATCATAACATTTTATTTCAGCCTCATATTTCCAAGACTGTCATTTAATTCTGATAAAACCTATTTTAAATCCCTGTTGTGTCTGACCTACTAATTTGTCTTCTTTTTCTATAAATGTTTCCATTTTCTTTTTGAAATTTATCAGCTACAACCAGATTCGTACCTGTAAGTAGAAATAGAAAATCTATATCTTAACTTGTACCCCTCCAGGGGAAGAAACTTACAGCATAGGGGATAGTTGGGAGATGTGGAATATGTCAGAAAAACAAAGAGCCTTTGGGGTAGCAAACTATGTTCAATCACTCCTTGCCTCCCTGACACCTAACAAGTCTACATTATCCTGCAGAAAACCTCCCCCAAACACTTCACAGCTCCTGTTCTTTTAGATGGCTGCCTCTCTCTGTTGTAATGCACTAGCTTACTGAGTTGGGGATGAATGGGGAGTTTGGGGTTGACATAGAGGCAAGGCTTATACTCTGTTGGTGTGAACCATGACAATTATACCAATTGGTAAAATGTGTTACCAGTTGGTAAGCAGATGCTGTTTTGAGTCCACCATCTAACCCAGTCACTCAGAATCTCCCTCGTTATCCAACAAGCAGAGAAATACTTGCTGGCACAGAAGGGATACAGTGCATTTCCTCGTGGGTCATCACGACAGTTACTGTCCTGGCTAATCAGTGATTACACCTTATCAATTATTAAATATTTTGCTTAGTAAAGTGAAGAAACAACCAGGGCTATGTAGCCTTTTATGCTTGTTATTGTATGCTCCTTACCCGACCCAGGCTATAACATTATTTCCAAATTACCAATTTGCTCTGACTGATGTTGGATGCTACTGCTGTAGCAGAGTGTATACTCAAAGTATAATGGGGTCACTAGGGATGTTCCTAGAGCGGGGAAGTAAAACATGTCACGAGAAACATCACCCTCTTAGTCTAAGCTTCAACATTAGTGCTCAGTCATCTTTGACGTCAGAGCCATGCGCACAGTGTGATCTAACCCCTTTAGTATTCCCAAGGATTCATATAGCTCTGTGTTTTAAACCTCAGTTGCCCTCTCAATTCTATGTAATTTATCTTCAAGTTTGTATTTGGTGAATGTAGTAAACAGCACTTGTTAATTTCTCATCATGTCCAGAACTACCTGCAATGAATCTCAGCAGATTAAATCTTACCTGTCTCCATGTAATTTTTAAGCAATCATCTTCTCTTCACCCCTAATTCTTCATTAAAAAATATAGATGTACAGTAAGTATTGCAATCAGCTGTTTTCCATCCTTAAATATGTTACATTTATAGTATAAGAATATAGATAATTTTCAATGCTTAAAATTAACATAAGAAGGAAATAAAAAAGTTTTCATTAATCTTAATCCTCAATCAAATTCACTTTGTTTTTACAGCTATTACACAATGAGTGTGTTTTATTACAAAGCTCTTTTGTTATGTTACAAATCTCTAAATTCATAGGTGCTTTACATAAATATAAAAATAAAACAGCTTTCCTATTTGAATAACCCTAATAAATTACAAAAGTTTTGTTACCTATCCTTATACTGACTTCGACAGGCAGAAAATGAGTGTTAATCAGACAGGAGTATTAGATTAGGGTGTGCATTTTGTTCCAGATGGCAATGGCAATGACATTTGCTAATGGAAATAGGAAATTAGAACAAAACATATTGTAAATTTCCAAACCTATCCAATTTAATTCAAACCTATCCACACTTAACATTTTCCAAGTACTTTAAGAAGTGTAGTATATTTAAAAATATTATTGCTACCAGTAGCTCATCCCTGTCTAATCTGTCACCCTTGGATCACAGTTGGGACTAGATGTTTGCCCTCAGGATAGATATGGCTAGTGATGAGTGTCTTAGGACTTATTTATGCTTGGACATGGTTGGCTCTGATTGGCTTCATCTCAGTCACTGCTACCAGTGCATCTAATGAGGCACTCTGTTCTCAAGGTGATTCCAAAAAAGCAGGATGAATAACCACAGAAGTCTTAGTCCATAATACCCAGGCTTAGTCTTTTTATGAAATCTAATCTATTTTTGGAATGTAATTGGCTTTCTTAATCAGTTTTAGATTGGACCTAAAAAGAGTCTGGGAAAAGGGCTCTTCCCCTTTCCTTATCTCCAAAATGAAGATAATTACAAACATTTTTTAAAAATAGGGCCAGGCGCGGTGGCTCACGCCTATAATCCCAGCACTTTGGGAGGCTGAGGTGGGTGGATCACGAGGTCAACAGATCGAGACCATCCTGGTCAACATGGTGAAACCCCGTCTCTATTAAAAATGCAAAAAATTAGCTGGGCATGGTGGCGCGTGCCTGTAATCCCAGCTATTCAGGAGGCTGAGGCAGGAGAATTGCCTGAACCCAGGAGGCGGAGGTTGTGGTGAGCCCGAGATCGCGTCGTTGCACTCCAGCCTGGGTAAGAAGAGCGAAACTCCATCTCAAAAAAAAAAAAAAAAAAAAAAAAACCTAAGAAACTACTTAAATTCAATTTTTATTGTCCCTAACTGTCTTTGTTAAAGAGGGATAGATATGTTGAAACCCAGGGCCAACAGAAACATCATTTTGAAAGTTGGTAATTTCCACAGGTACACTGGTGACTCACAAACACTATTTCCAGCTGAGATCACTTTGCCAAACTTCTGTATTCTAAATCTTACATCAAACTGAATATGTCCACTTGGAGTTCAACTAAAAGCTCAGAATTAACATTTCCAAACCAAAGTGATCTTTCCCTTTTTGAAACAAATTTCCACCTCCATGGTCTCACTACCAGCAACCCATATGCAAACACTCACAAAAGTTAAAAAGCTGAGCATCAATCTTCAACTTTGTTCCTCTTTTTATTCAATTAACTCTCCACTCCTCTGGGTTTTACTGCCTGGCAATGCCTGAGATATGTTTTCTTCTTTCATCCCTTATGCTATACAACTAGTTTAGTCTTTTATACAGTTTTAACTTCTATAATATTATAATCTTTTGCCTTCTAATCTTATTTATTTATTTGTTTGTTTATAAATCTTTTTGAGAAAGAGTCTCACTTTGCACTCTGGCTAGAGTACAGTGGCACCCTCTTGGCACTGAAACCTCTATCTTTCGGGTTTAAGCTATTTTCGTGCCTCAGCCTCCCAAGTAACTGGGATTACAGGTGTGCACTACCATGGCTGGCTAATTTCTGTAGTTTTAGTAGAGATAGAGTTTTGCAGTGTTGGCCAGGCTGGCCTTGAACTCCTGACATCAACTGATCCACCTGCCTTGGCCTCCCAAGGGCTGAGATTATAGACGTGAGCCGCCACTCTGCCTCCTACCTCATTCTCACTCTTCAAATATCACCGTGGTGATCTATTTACAACTCAAATTTCCTCCTTCAGAATTTCTTATTTTTTATATCAGGTTTCCCTCCAGTCACAGAACACTAAAGTTCTGGATGCTATTGATTGGTGTTCATTAAAAGACAAATACATATGCGAGAACAACAAAAAAAGCTTGTGAAGTGCTGAACATTAGATCTCTCTTTAGTATAGTCACAATACATATTAGCATATTGCAAATTTGGGAAATCCTGCAGTAAGGACACCTAATCAACTTATTTCCTCCAGCCTGAGAATTTCCTAAAAATCTATGAAAAGAGAGCTTTTAATGAATTCTTATCAGTATTATATTGAGCTCTACAAAGAACATTTGGGAAATCTCTGGCCTGTACGATCAAGTCCAAGTTGCTTAAAAAACAAGTTCAAGGCATTCCACATTATGATGCCCATATATCTCTCTAATGCCATCCCCTGCCACTGACTGCTTAAAGCTAGATAGGAATAATTGCTGTCTACCAAGCTGTCTACATTCTACTATTTTAATTTTTTATTCTTTCTTGGGCCACTTCCCATTATCTAGAATGCCCTTTACTTCCTCTCTACTAAATCAACTCGGACATAACATTAAAAACATTCCCTAATGGCACCACTGCACTCCAGCCTGGGTGACAGAGTAAGATCCTGTCTCAAACAAAACAAAACAAAGAAACCAAACAACTAAACAGACAAAAAACTACACTCCCTGACTCATTCCAGGCAAGAAATTTGCCTTCAAACTGTTTTTCTATAATTTCCAGTGCATATTTCTATTCTCATGTTTTTTACATCATTTTCACTAGACTTTTGAGTTTCTTCAGGATAGAAACCATCTCATTAGTCTTATCCACAATTATTTGATTTATTCGGTAACTGTACATAATAATCACCAGATAATTACCAATGAATGACTATATATTTAAAATCACATAAACAAGTAAAGAATATATTGCCTACCAGTTTATTTTGCTATCCAATCCAATTTAAGCAATTCTTTGATTGAATTAAATAGGGTACTAACTGCAAAGCCCAGTTCTAGGCCTGTATGTCATCTTTGATTAGAGTTTGTAATACAGTAGCAGAAACACACGTGAAAAGAGCCAACTCTAATTCAAAGGAAAATAAAATATGTGTTATAATGGGAGTAAAATCCAATTTTTATGAATTTAATAAGAGGAAGCACATCATTTTTACTGTTTCAGAGAAGTGATTTCTGAGTTTAGATTCAAATAAGAAACAAGTTTTTCATAGAACAGGATATACATGAACAAAATGGAGGCCTGAGAATGTGTAATACACATACTGAGTAACTCAGTATGCCTGAAATATAGAATCCGTTAAGAATGCAATGGGATAGGAGGCTGCAAAATTCCAGATGATCTGAATGCTATTGTTAGAAGATAATCACAGTTGTTACATTTATGGAGTACAACGTCAGTTTAGAACAATTTCTTGAGCTTTTTTGCCCTCTCACTCTAAAATAATTTATGTAGGAGATAGGTTTTTAAAAGGTATTATGTTTGAGAGCATACTGTATCAAATTATTAATTATTCAATTATTTTTTCCTAAAAAGAAAAGAAAAAAAAGAAAAATGTAAATGAACCAGGATAATGTACCATGAAGGAGAAGACCAAAGCTTCCATGAAAACTTTATTTTAATTAAAATACTTGCTCACCTAAGTGGACACTTTGAAAGAAACCTGAGAAAAAATATTCTCACTACCAAAAATCACACATTCAGAGATTTCAGAGAGATTTAGCTTGAAAGAAAGTCAGGAAGGATGGACAGTGTACAGAATAATTTAGCATCTAAGAACTAAAGAGTTGCATGTTTTGAAAAACAGATTTTTTAAAAAAGGAAGAAGAGGGGAAAAAGAAAAAACAACTTGCTCTGTTGAAATACTGAGGTTATTTTGGCTATTTTAGCTTTTGTTGCCAATGCTTTTGGTGTTTTAGTCATGAAGTCCTTGCTATGCCTGTGTCCTGAATGGATTTGCCTAGGTTTTCTTCTAGGGTTTTTATGGTGTTAGGTCTTATGTTTAAGTTTTTAATCCATCTGGAGTTAATTTTAGTGTAAGGTGTCAGGAAGGGGTCCAGTTTCTGCTTTCTGCACCTGGCTAGCCGGTTTTCCCAACACCGTTTATTAAACAGGGAATCCTTTCCCCATTGCTTATTTTGTCAGATTTGTCAAAGGTCAGATGGTTGTAGATGTATGGTGTTGCCTCCGAGGCCTCTGTTCTGTTCCATTGGTCTGTATCTCTGTTTTGGTACCAGTACCATGATGTTTTGATTACTGTAGCCTTGTAGTGTAGTTTGAAGTCCAGTACTGTGATGTCTCCAGCTTTGTTCTTTTTGCTTAGAATTGACTTGGCTACACGGGCTCTCTTTTGGTTCCATATGAAGTTTAAGGTGTTTTTTTTCCAGTTCTGTGAAGAAGGTCATTGGTAGCTTGATGGGGATAGCGTTGAATCTGTAAGTTACTTTGGGCAGTATGGCCATTTTCACGATATTTATTCTTCCTACCATGAGCATGGAATATTTCTCCATGTTTGTGTCCCCTCTTAGTTCATTGAGCAGTGGTTTGTAGTCCTTGAAGAGATCCTTTACGTTCTTTGTAAGTTGTATTCCTAGGTATTTTATTCTCTTTGTAGCAATTGTGAATGGCAGTTCATTCTTGATTTGGCTCTCTTTGAGTCTGTTATTGGTGTATAGGAATGCTTGTGATTTTTGCATATTTATTTTGTATCCTGAGACTTTGCTGAAATTGCTTATCAGTTTCAGGAGATTTTGGGCTGAGACAAGAAAAATGGGACCTAATCAAACTCCACAGTTTCTGCACAGCAAAATAAACAGTCATTAGAGTGAATTGGCAACCAACAGAATGGGGAAAAATGTTTGCAATCTATCCATCTGACAAAGGGCTAATATCCAGAATCTACAAAAAATGAAAACAGATTTACAAAAAAAAAAAACAAGCCCATTCAAAAGTGGGCAAAGGATATGAACAGATGCTTTACAAAAGAAGACATATATGAGGCTAACAAACATATGAAAAAATGCTCATCATCACTGGTCATTAGAGAAAATGCAAATCAAAACTACATTGAGATACCATCTCACACCAGTTAGAATGGCAATCATTAAAAATGGAAAAAATGGAAACTACAGATGCGGGAGAGGATGTGGAGAAATAGGAACACTTTTACACTGTCGGTGGGCGTGTAAACTAGTTCAATCATTGTGGAAGACAGTGTGGCGATTCCTCAAGGACCTAGAAATAGAAATTTTATTTGACCCAGCAATCCCATTACTGGGTATATATCCAAAGGATTATAAATTATTCTACTATAAGGACACATGCACGCGAATGTCCATTGCAGCACTGTTTACAATAGCAAAGACCTGGAACCAACCCAAATGTCCAGCAATGATAGACTGGACAGGGAAAATAGGGCACATATACACCATGGAATACTATGCAGCCACAGAAAACAATGAGTTCATGTCCTTTGTAGGGACATGGATGAACCTGGAAATGATCATTCTCAGCAAACTGACAAAAGAACAGAAAATCAAACACTGCATGTTCTCACTTATAGGCAGGTGTTGAACAATGGGAACACATGGACACAGGGAGGGGGGCATCACACACGGGGGGTCTGTTGGGGGAGGAATAGGGAGGGACAGTGGGTGGCAGGGAGTTGGGGAGAGATAGCATGGGGAGAAATGCCTGATATAGGTGATGGGGAGGAATGCAGCAAATCACACTGCCATGTGTGTACCTATGCAACTATCTTGCATGTTCTTCATATGTACCCCAAAACCTAAAATGCACTTTAAAAAAAGAAAGAAATACTGAGGTTAGCTGTGGACAGGAAAGTAATAAAAGACAGGAGCTAGTTTTCAGCCGAATATTTAGGACAAAACCTTGAATTTAGATTTCGGTGATCTTTTGGAACTAATTTGCACCTGTAGCTCTTCATAGAGATAACAAGTTGAAGTTGTCCCAAAGAGCATGGTGAGAAAGAAGAATAAAGTCATCAGCCAGAACTGTCTACAGTAGAGCTGGGAGCTGGGCATCAAGGAGGCATCAAGAGATTGCAACTTCAGGCAGCTGTCAGTAGCTTCTCCAGAAGTTGTCTTTTGTTGTTTTCCCCCCCTCAGCACCTAAGCAGGTATTATTGTACAGTAGTGTGGGCCAGAGTTGTTGTGGAGAAGAAACTGAGGGTAAAATACACAATGAAGGGACTTTGCGACTCCATGCAATTCTCACCAGGTGAAACTGAGAACAAAACTGATGATCTGAATAACTGAAGCAAATGAAGATGCCGTCCTTTTACTTTCAGATTTGGGTAAGAAAGATTTCAAAAGAAGTCAGAGAACCATTTCGCTTTGCCTTTGCAAAATACAATGAAAACATTTAATATTTTTTCAAAGCCTAAGAAGTAATTTATATTTATAGATTGCTTTTCTATTGTTATCAATATAATTATATTTTATTCTTAAGTGAGAATCAGGTTTTTGAAATAAAATGATTGCCATACATATTACGTATGTTTAATAGATTTATAGATATCCTTAATTGTTTTGTTTTCAGGCAACCATAATTAATTCTCCTTGGCATGTATTCAGTTATATCTTCTAGAAAAAACTTACAGGCATTAAACAACTACAAGTTATGACTGGACTAATTTATGAGCATTTTGGGCAGACACAGGAAAAATGCCTGATGCTGAAAAGTGCTAATTGCTGTAATTGCTTACCAGCACAGAATTTAATATTTCATGCAGGAAAATTTAGAGTTTACTTGTGTGCTAAACTCATAAAGATTGACTATGTAAACACATTATACCATAAAAATATATACAAGGGAGTAGGGATGAGAAATATAATGCTAGTCAATTGTTTTCATTGAAACTATGTTGAACAGACATTATCAGAGAGGCTTTGGGTAGATTTATGTTTACTAGTGCAACTTTCCATGACATGGAAAGTGCAACTTTCCATGACATGATCTGTTTTAGCCTTTGTTCCTTGTTCTCTAATTTTCTCTCATTGCCATATAATTTTATTGTGCAAGTTTTATACGGCCTATGCCTCCAGTGCCTTGCCCTTCAGACAGTATTTCGATGTATGTTCTGCTTGACTGAATCTGCATCCTCAGATGCCTCCCTGTCGGGTTGTCAGAGGAGATTCGGCTTTATTGCCTTTAAAAAATAAAAGTTATCTCCACTCTTTAAAGCTTATCTGTGACTCTGAGACACTACAAGTTCAACAGCACTTAGATGACAGGAGGCTATAGCACCAATAAGTAGATGAGACAATGAGATTGTAATCATTTGTTTAAAGGATTTAGGACCTGTTTATAGCCATAGCAAGCCACTATTAATGCTTTATTGTCTTCCTTTAGAAGGACAGATAAGTCAAAAGATAATCTTAAGGTGTGTTTATGAGTAGATAACACCAGAGGATCATTAAACAAAGGTTTCTGGGAGTTGAAAAGTTACGGAACCCCAGTTTTTAATATAAAATCAATGACTGGAGAATAATTAAAACTGAACAAAGCCATTTGTGTTAAAATGTACCACTTTTTATCAGTAAAATAAAATAAGTTTAGAGTATTTCAGATACTGCCTGTAAGTAATTTGTATACTATGAATTACATTTTCTACCAAATATAGTTTTGCAGTTAATGGTGTATGTGACTGCTGTCTTATCTGGCATAGAAGAGGAAGCTTCTAATTGGGAAATGTTTTGTTTTGAAGCATGTTAGGGGAAATTTATCCTAAAAGAGAGGAGATAGATAAATAAATGTGATGGTGACACTGTAGTCTGAAGCTAAACCACTGGCTATAGTTCCCACCAGCTTTTATTATACAAAGAAAATTATAACTCACATTTCATATTGAAAATTCATTGCCTTACCTCTGAGTTAGGAAGACAGTTTTTTCTTTACAATAATTGCAACTACATCTTTGTTGATTACCACTTTACATTGGCCATCTAATTTAATCCTCATAATAGCTCATGAATAGGAAAGATTTGCTATTATTCATGTTTTATAGATTAGCTAAATGAAATTTAAGTAGTTTACCTAAAATTACCTATTATTTAAGGCAGGTGGATCTGGAATTTGAACACAAACAACTCTGAAAATTGAAATCAGCTTCTGTAGAGATAAATATGTTCATAAGAAGTAGACAAACTTGAAGCATACTTATAGTTGTTTCAGTAGAAATGAATTTTTCAGGAATTTTGTGTACATTGCCTACAGATTTAACTTTGCTAAAATGAGGGAAAACAAAGAAATAAAATTCTATAAGCCATGATATGAGTAAGATAATAATACCAACTATAAGAACCATGGGGATATCATAAGACACCTATTTACAATAGTTGAGTTCAAATTGAAAATCATTCAATATATTTTCTTTAAAAGATTAATAGAAGAAAATGATGTATTTAGTAGACCTCCATGGCTTGCATAACCTCACATTTTCCACCGAAGTGGCACATTTACTGATGTGCTAAGGCAAACATACATGTCATGTCCAAAGTGCGTGTGTGTGTATATGTGCATTTTGTGTGTGTATAAGTACACACACCCAAGCACAACATATACAAACACACTTTCTCGTTACAAACAGTCTCTGCTTATTATTTGCACAGGGAATTCCACAATAAATAAATAATTACTCCTGCCAGGAAAGAAGCTGTGAATCTCAAATTAAGAATTTTATTGAAAAAATCCATGGAGTTTTAAGAGCTTAATCTTGATTGTAGCTCAAATGTAGATATTTTAACTGTGTTATACAAAAAAACCATGTGCACTCCTGAAGAAAATAGCCACCTAGCTATAATAATACAAAAAAGCAACATTGTTTCTACATCTGTGTGTATGTATTTTTTCAAAAACAGATAAGATGTTTTCATCATTGGTAATTCTTTCGAAGTAGGGACATGACATATCTCCCAATATTTCTTCATTATATTCTCTAGAGAGACATTATTTCCTTAGCCTAGACCCTTAAGAGCCTTTCAACACATAGTTCTACTTGCCATCAATGAATAGAATTGATATGTAAAATTTAACCCATCTTTTATCTCACGTTTAAATATATTAATTCAAAAATCTGGCACTAGCTTTTCGAGATAAATGCAAACTACTTGTATTCATAAATGTTATAAATAGATTTATTAATAGTAGAACATCTATTAAACTTATTTTAATTCAGCAATCGTTTGCACATGACTCAGTAAAAACACACTATTTATTTTATACTTAATACATTTTTAGAAGTTCAGAAACATTCCTGCTGAGCTGCTTTCTCCTTCCCAGTGATAAAATGACTTATGATGCAGTAGTTTCTCACTTTTAAAAAGTGAGGCCAGAAAAATACTGAAAAGTAAATTCATGTTTATGTGAATGATGAAATTTCACAAATTCTCACAATTATATGCATTGACAGCTTTAATTCCTTCTTTAAAAAATTAGTTTGTCTAAGTATACCATAAAAATACACACATGCAGTGATTTCTTCTATTCAAAAATAAACATGGGACATCTTGTAATGTATAAAAAATTCTGTTAAACATTTATATATATATATATCTGTTTTCTTCAAGATGCCTTAAAATTAAAATAATTTTTATTGTTGGGTTAAAATTCCATCAATTTTAATACATCAAGAAGTAATGTTTTATGCTCAGAATGTAAGATGATTATCGTCTTTGGATGATCTGATACTTCTACATCTTGCTGCTGCATTTATGACAAAACTCTGCTCCCTCAAGTTTTTTTGTAGCTGCTATTGAATGTAACCAGGAGAGCAATTATTTTGTGTCTTAATTTCATTGGTATTATATAGGGTTTTTAATTGTTTATATTATTTCGAAACATAAAATCACCCTATACTTTTTATGAAATATCAATTTATAGAGTTGAATAGCCAATCAATTTTATGGCTGGAAGAGATAAAATTAATATTTTCAAACTGTTTTCACAGATTATCCGGGACTATTTAGAATCTTTTAGGGAGCAGAGAGCAGAGGAAAGAAAGGAGAGCTCCCTGTCATTCTCCAATGAGAGCAGTTCTGTATAATTGTATAAAAGTGTGTGACTCTTAATGCAGTTTTCTAATTATGAGCTGTAAATAAGCCAAATTCTCCCTAGCATTCTTTATACACTAAAGATGTATAAATCATAATTTACAAAGAAGCACCCATCCCTAAACACACACACATATTGGTAAGAATAGGGAATTTGTTATGTATTTATTGATTTAATATTCATAATGTCAAAGATTAATGAAATAAGAAACAAACTACATTATATTTTTGGCAACTCTGTACTTTCATTGATTAAATTTTAGATCACTTAAATATTCACTAATTTGTTAAATCACCGAACAACTATTTTTTAAGATATTTGCATTGTTTTCCAGAGTAGAGAGTGTAAAATGTTTTTATGTGAGTCAAATATTGCTTAGTGTGAAAACAAATGAACTATTCATATTTTATCCATCAAAAACATTCTATTTTATAATAAAAATTAAACTTAAAAACAATTATTTTTGCTAAAAACAAATCTCAGTTTAATCTAAGAAATAATTGTTAAATACTAAGAAGCCAAGGAGGTATGTATTGTTTTCACAAGCATTACCTAACCCATCACAGCAGCCCTCAGCTGTGTTTAATATAACACAGACTTCAGTTAGTGAATCCAGAATCTGATCCAGTCTTGTCTGACTCCAAATTTCATCTGAATTCCACTGTACTTCACTGCCTGTGATTGAGACAAAAGAAATCAGCCAAACCCTAAAGTCTCTGTATCCTGCCTAGGTATGCAAAGCTGTTTAATAGTTTACTACAGTATTAGAATAAGAAGTCTGGCTGGAAACTTCTAATGATCCCCCCTTATATTAATACATGAAATGGTTGAAAATATTTCAGAAAGCTGCTAATATTAACTGTGCATTATAAGAATTTTCATTTCTTATAAGAGAGAACAATGGAACTCTAGAGAATAACACTTTGTAAGACATAAAGAAAAATAATAGTTGTGATGGTAGTGTTGCTATTCATTTTTACCTAAACAATGTTCTAATTATTGTCTCTATGCAGAACAGATGAGACTCACTTTTAGACATCCCATTTCAGTAGCAAGTAGAAACTTTACCTGAAATGTTTATGAAACCACTGTTTTCTCTCTTCTCAGTAATACGCCACTATGGACTGACAGTCCACGCAGAACCACACAAAAGGCAATTAACTCATCCAGCAGAGCACTACCCAGAGGCAATTTGTCTGACATGTAAGCATTTGATTTTCAATAGTTGTTATCTGCTAAGAGAGCATACCAAGTTTACCCTTTAGGAATGGGTGAGGGCAATATGTTGGCTGTATGCCCTGAGACTCAAGGATATCATTTAGTTCAGTATCTTATGTGTATGGCATTAGAAGAACAGATAAAGAGTAAGCAATTAAATTATATTATTTTGGATAAAAAAAGGCTGAAATATTGTGTTAAACAAAAAATATAATTGGCTGTGTAGTCATTGTGTATTTGCAACTTGCCCATGAGAGTTGGTGGATACATAAATATGGTTAGCTAGCTAGACAGACATGCCGCCCTCCCACTGTCTCTCCACAACTATCAAAATCAAGAAGTTTTGACTCATGCGACATTCCCCATTTGTGGAGTGAAGGTCATAATAACACTCACTTTATAGTGTGTTGTTAGCATTAATTGTAAAATACACAGAACAGTACTTTGTTTATATATAGCGCTGAATAAATTTAGCTATAACTATTGGTGTTGTTACTGTATTGATGGTTATGAAGAATA
This sequence comes from Callithrix jacchus, assembly GCF_049354715.1. Classification (NCBI taxonomy): domain Eukaryota; kingdom Metazoa; phylum Chordata; class Mammalia; order Primates; family Cebidae; genus Callithrix; species Callithrix jacchus. The sequence goes on along the minus strand of NC_133514.1, from coordinate 72,551,527 downwards.
CAAACATCAGTTGTTATACTGGGATTTCTTTGCTTCAATTCTTGTGTATTCTACTCATAACTACAATCATAATATAAAATAATAAATTGATTTCGTCCTCTTAAATTGCCACCTTGTCAGTGAACTCTCTAAAACAAAGACTGTGTCTTGTCTGTGTGACCTTTAACCCTGCAGCTTCCAAACAATGGAAGGTATCCTTGTGTCATTTACATAAGCTTTGTTCTCTTTAAACACATCGACTTTAATAAGGCATGTTTTGTACAAATAAAGTCTAATTGGTACTACCATCAGTTGCAAAAAAAAAAAACAATTCCTCCCAATTTCCAGATCTATGCTTCTATTTGACTCTGGGAGTTTCCCTATGTGTGTTGTGGGTTTATGAGTTTATATGAAAGAGAGAGAGAGAGAGAGAGAGAGAGAGAGAGAGAGAGAGAGAGAGAGAGAGAGAGAGAGAGAGGGAGAGAGAGAGAGAACTAGGTATGCATTTTCAAGGATGTTTGTTATGTAGTGTCCAGCACTTCTGAGTGTTTTTAAGTGAGAAGATTTTTCCCACTTCTTCAAATTTCAGTACAGAGTCAAGTCTTGAGTGTTTAGGTCTTATGTGTTTAGAGCCTCATGTCTTGTGCTTGCATTGAGGACATCTCAACACAATAAGAAACTATAGCATCTTTACTTAATCCCCAGTTGTAGGGAAGAAATGTCCTTGCCACAACTTTCTATGAAGCCCATGAAGCCCTTCTTGAACCAGGGCCTCCAGCAATGTTCTCAAACTCACTTCCAGCTTTCATAACTGAAAATTAGAGGTCCACACTAGTCCCTCCCAGGGCTTTGAATTTCTCACCCATTTTACAAGCTTTTGCATTATTTACCTTTTTTTGAGAGAAGTTATGTCTCAGTCATTTCTCTTTCTGAATTATATATATTCCTTCTAAGTGCCTGAGGCAGAGTAGGGTATCAAAGTGTGAATTGTTTTTTATATCTTCACTGGACATCAGATATGCCTTTTAGAAAGAACATTCTGGCGGCAGGAGGAGGACTAGATTGCAGGGGGTGTTACATTAGACCAGTTAGAGGGTGTTGCTATAATTTACACATGATTAAAAAGTTTCCCTAAACCAAAGAATTGACTGTGGTAGTAGAAAAAAATGGGGATGGATTCAGGAGAATTTTCAATGTAAGAAAAAGTAAATTGCTCTAAAACTAGATATTGAAGAAATCCAGGAAAATTCCAGACTTTTAATAATATTCATTGAGTGATTATAGTGTTTACATATCTAAGTAAAACTTTAAATACATTGTATTTTTTACTATAATATTAGAAACAATTCTATAAAGTACAATCTTGGGTACGGTGACAAAGCTGGGGTTTGCATACCAGGATTCAAATGTAGGTGGTGTGTTTCCAGAGTCACCATTATTAATCTCAAGATTGTAGCAATACGTAGAGATATCCATAGGAAGAGATAGTTGTGAATGTGAATGAGTTTACACTGCCAGACTGAGGAAAATGCATAAAAATTGTAGCACCAAATAAGAAAAATATTTCTTTTTTAAAAAATCTTCTAAGTTTAGGAGTACAAGTGCAGGCTTGTTACACAGGTAAACTTGTGCCATGGGGGTTTGCTGTACAGATCATTTCATCACCCAGGCATTAAGCCTAGTACCCATTAGTTAATTTTTCGGATTCTCTTCCTCCTCCCATCTTCCACCCTCTGTAAGGCCCCAGTGTGTGTTGTTTCCCTCTACATATCCATGTGTTCTCATCATTTAGTTCCCACTTATAAGTAAGAAAATGTGGTATTTGGTTTTCTGCACCTGTGTTAGTTTGCTAAGGATAATGGCTTCTAGCTCCATCCATGTCCCTGCAAAGCACATGACCTTGTTCTTTTTTATGGCTGCATATTATCACATGGTGTATATGTACATCTTCTTTATCCAGTCTATCATTAATGGGCATTTAGGTGAATTCCATATCTTTGCTGTTCTGAATAGTGCTTCATTGAACATACAAGTGCATGCGACTTTACAGTGGAATGATTTATATTCCTTCAGGTATATATCCAGAAGTGGGATCACTGGGTCAAATGGTATTTCTGTCTATGTCTTTCAGGAATCAACACACTGTCTTCCACAATGGCTGAACTAGTTTACACTCCTATCAACAGTGTATTTATGCATTCCTTAAGAAAAACATGTGTTTACATGAATAAATTACAGTCTCCCTTAGCAAACAGAGTCAGAGACCCTGGGTTGAGCTAAAACTCATCTGAGTGCAATTTCTGTGAATTCTCTTATTCTTTCCTTCTCCTTTATCTAAAAGAGGAGCACTGAATTCATTCCTAAATTTCTTGCCTTTTATGATTTTTGCTATTATAATAGATATTTGTAAAATGTGTACTCATACAGATAGAAAATAGTGCCTTTAAAACTATAATAAATAATGCCAGGCTCACTGAAGATTCAGAAGTGCTATTTCAATGGTTTGTTTACGTAAAAGATAAATAGAGAAATGTAGCAAAAATAAACATAAATAAACATAAACATAAATATAAAAAGGACCTCACCATTTATAATCATTTTCAAGTGATTAATCAAAAAACAAAGGTTTTTGTTTCTTAACAAATAAATTCTTCAGTATAAAATATGAAAAGAATATTAATTATAAGTGTCTTCAGTTTCCCCACTTCTTCCCACTCATTTATGAAGCTATAACTAAGGTGGGAGAGAAAATATTCTCAGTAATTTATGCCAATAGCAAAAAAGAAAACTTACGTAACACATTTACACAATACAATAACAGTTATAATTACGAGGCACATATTGCAAGTCATTTTATATGCCATTTTCTGTATTTTGGCCATCAGGTTAAAAAATGTCTTTTATTTATCTGGAGTATTCCATTCTATAAAAAAAATATTTATTAAACACTTTTATTTACTGGGAAATGACCTGGTTGCTGATAGGAATAACAAAATAAATAAGTGAAAGTTCTTTTTTTTTTTCCTGATCAACATTTATTTTATGCTCTGGGGTACATGGGCAGGATGTCCAGATTTGTTACATAGGTAAACATGTGTGCCATGGTGATTCACTGCACAGATCTACCCATCACCTAAGCATTAAGCCCAACATTCACTACCTATATTTCCTGATGTTCTTCCTGCCCCCATGACCCCCAATAGAATTCAGTATATGATGTTCCCCACAATGTGTCCATGTATTCTAGGGCCAAGTTCTTATAACAACTGAAGAGTAAGATTTCTTCAAAGAGGGAGTAGTCCAAAGTAATTGGAATTTGAATTCAGCTTTAGAGAACAGGAAGATTTCAACCTGTGGACAAGGTAGAGAACATTAGCTATGAGCATGAAGACAAAGGTAGAAGTGGGAGTCCAGGTTGGTTCACTTTAATTGGTGATAGGGACTCTGCCAGTTGAGTGAGGACATGGGTCACTTAGATCTCAGTAGCAGATTAGAGTGGAAATGCTGAGTCAACAGATTATGTAGGAGATTACTTATTAGGCAGGCAAGAATTTGCCAAAATAACACTTCCTTTAAATTTGACATCAGTTGCTTGCCATTTATATTTACCTCTAAATGCCCAGATATCTCTGATTTTTGCCTGTTGAAAATAACTTTTTATTCAAACATTTATTAATTTTTCTTTTCTCCCTAGTATTTAAATCTGTCTGAAATTTATTAAACCCAGAGGTTGGGGAACATAGATTTTGCATTTTTATTTGTATGTAAGTGGATTGATTCCCTACTTTTTTTTTCAGAAATGACAGGAGTTAAGGTATCAGAAGATGAATTAAGTATAACGAGTAATCTTCCTCTGCACATCCTGTGTTCTTATCATTCCTCTTCTTGAGTGCCACAAAGCTAGCTTCACACAAGTCAAGACCTAATTTAACTAAAATGAAGAATTTTAATAAGATGTGAGTTATTGTACAGCAGCTATTTGAAACACAATGTCATTAATTTAGCTACTGCTATGAGGTATTCTTTCACAATAAAATCAAAACTCCAAATATTCCCAATTATTTCTGCTTAATGAACCATGAGGGGGTTTTGCCATTTCCTTAGAAATAATAAGCAATACTGTAAACCAAATTTATTTAGTAGAAAAAAAGGGATATATTAAAGTTTTGTTAATGGCAGTGTAGTTATCTTGTGAAAGACAGTTGGAAAGGTAATTATAACATGCAAATTAGTTTTCATGGGGCTGCATATTAAAATCATATATTAATGTACAGCATTTTCAGTTCCAACCTGTGCTTAGGCTTTTCCCAGGTAAGCAAGTTACTGAGGCTTTTCTGTTACATTTGTGTCCTCTCTACTCAGAATTCCAATGTGCTATTTTATTTAAAGTCCTCTAATGTTCTTGTCTAAAATCTTACATTTTTCCTGGTTTTATTTCCAGTCTATTAGAGAAGTTATTTCTCTACCCCATTTTTTACTTTTTTCTTACTTATCAATCTGTATCATTACTGCAGTTTTCTTAGATCATCAATATGTTCACTATTTTTTGTTAAGCAGTCAGAATATAACCAAAACAAGGAAATAAACCATTCTCAGAAAGTTCACAACTATGACATTGTGATGATTAATATTAGGTGCATTTAATGCTGCAGCTTCGGAAGTTAAAAAAGGTTCTAAGTTTATTTTCTTAATCAGCTGAAACATGGATCAAAAGATGGCCCACTGTGAGCAAGTTAGAAATGCCCACTCTTTAGTGTCCAGGAAGGGATCCAAGATGTAGGGAGATTGGAATGCTAGATTGGATTTGTCATTTTAGACTTACTTATCCCAACAGGGAGGGCCCAGAAGACATACCCCTCACCAGTACCTTGTGAAATAGATTTGTGAGGGGTGGTCATAGTTATAAAGGACAGCCAGGCAAAGCAGCAATCAGAACAGTCTGACTCATGTAGAGCTCTGCCACTGACTAATTAATCATAGTGTTCCTAGAAGTGAAATTGATAGGAAGCCTACTACACTCTTACTTAATTTGTATAAGCAGAAAACTTCCAGGTTCAGTAGACAAAAGACTAATTTGCATTATAAACATAGAGAATCATTGACCCTCGATCAATTTCCAAATCTGAGCCAGTTTACAGATCCAGAAACCTTTGAATGAAGAAGAGGCCAGGTCCCCTTGAGAAAGCCTCACTACACCACCCACAATTTATACTGTTAATCTTTCTCCCATCTTTCCCCAAGGAGACCTCTGGCCTTTGACCAGGGTAACTGTTCACTGGGGAAAGGAAAATAATCTGAACTTTCAGGGACTACTGGACAGTGGTTCTGAGCTGACATTGGTTTCAGGGGACTCAAAATGTCATTGTGGCCCTTCAGTTAGAGTAGGGGCTTATGAATGTTAGGTTAATTAATGGAGTTGTAGCTTGGGTCTGACTTACAGTGGATCCAGTGGGTCCCTGGACTCATCCTGTGGTCATTTCACCAAAATGCCTAATTGCATAGATGATATACTTGGTAGTTAGCAGAATCCCCACATTGTCTTTCTGACAAATAGAATGAGGGCTATTACTGTGTCAAAGGCCAAATGGAAGCCATTAGAGCTGCCTCTACCTAGAAAAATAGCAAATCAAAAACAATATCTCATCTCTGGAGGGATTGCAGAGATTAGTGCCACCATCAAGGACTAAAAAGACGCAGGGGTGGTGATTCCCACCACGTCCTAGTTCAACTCTCCCTTCTGGCCTGTGCAGAAGACAGATGGATCTTGGAGAATGACAATGGATTACTGGAAGCTTAACTAAGTGGTTACTCAAATTGCAGCTGCATACCAGATGTGGTTTCATTACTTGAGCAACTTAGCACACCTCTTGGTACTTGGTATGCAGCCATTGATTTGGCAAATGCCTTTTTCACCATTCCTGTTCATAAGGCACACCAGAAGCAATTTTCCTTTAGCTGGTAATACCAGTAACATACGTTCATGGTCCTACCTCAGGGTATGTTAACTCTCTGGCTTTGTGTCATAATCTAGTTTGCAGCAATCCTTATAGTTTTTTCCTTCTGCAAGATATCACATGTGTTTATTACCTAGATGACATTATGTTGATTGGATCCGGTGAGCAAGAAGTTAACTACCACACTGGACTTAATGGTGAGCTATTTGTGTTCCAGAGGATGGGAAATAAATCCAACTAAAATTCTGGGACTTTCTACCTTGGTGAAATTTTTAAGGATTCAGTGGCAGTGGTTGTTGCATTTGGTCCGTCCTACAACCATGAAAAAGGTACAATGCCTAGTAGTCCTATTTGGGTATTGGAGGCAACACATTCCTCATATGAGTGTGTTACTCCAGCCCAATTATCAAGTTACCCAAAAGGGCGGCAGTTTGTCCTCACTAGAATGAACACTTACTCTAGATATGGATTTGCCTATCCTGCACACAATGCTTGTGCCAAGACTAGCATGCATGGACTCACAGAATGCGTTTTCCACTGTCGTGGTATTCCATACAGTATTGCCTCTGACCAAGGCACTTACTTCACAGCTAAAGAAGGGTAGCAGTGGGCTCATACTCATGGAATTTGCTGGTCTTACCATGTTCTCCATTATCCTGAAGCAACTGCAATGATAAAATGGTGGAATGGTCTTTTGAAGTCAAAATTACAATGCCAACTAGGTGAAAATACTTTGCAGGGCTAGGACAAAGTTGTCCAGAAGGCTGGGTATGTTCTGAATCAGAGTCCAACATATGGTACTCTTTTCTCATAGCCACGATTCATGGGTCCAGGAGTCAAGGAGTGGAAGTGGAAGTGGCACCATTCGCCATCACCCCTGGTGATACACTAGCAAAATTTTTGCTTCTTATTTCCACGACATTATGTGCTGCTGGCCTAGAGGTATTAGTTCCAGAGGGAGGAATGTCACCACCAGGACACAAAATGATTCAATTAAACTGGAAGTGAAGGTTAACACCAGGACACTTTGGGCTCTTCCTGTCTTTAAATCAACAGGCTAAGAGGGAGTTACAGTGTTGTCTGGGTTGACTGACCCAAAATATCAAGATGAAATCAGACTACTAATCCACAATGGAGGTAAGGTAGAGTATTACCGAAAAACAGGAGATCACTTAGGGTGTCTCTTAGTATTACCATGCCCTGTGCCTAAGCTCAATGAGAAACTACAACAACCCAATTCAGACAGGGCTAATGGTCCACACCCTTCAGGAATGAAAGTTTGGGCACTTCACCAGGTGAAAAAATCATCACCTGCCAAGGTGCTTGATGAAGGCAAAGGGAATACAGAATGGGTAGAGAAGAAGGTAGTTATCGATACCAGTTCCAGAAACGAGGACTGTAATTGTCATGAGTATTTCCTTCCTACTTTGTTAAGAATATGTTTGTGCATGTACATGCTTGCACTAAAATCTTTATTTTATCTTCTATTTTATTTATTTTTTCTTTATAATGTGACATAAGATTTATTGACTTCATGTCAACATTTAAGTGTTGTTAACTTTACGTAATAGCATTTAGATTAAGGATTAGTATGCTTCCCACTGTATGATGCATAGTGTGTTGTTATGTTAGGAGAAATTATGATCTTATTATTGTCTTTATTTGGAGATTCAGTATAATTTCAAGAGATGTATATGGGTGCCAAGCTGACTTGTTGGACTTGTGAAGGTTAGTATTAGGTGTCAACTTGATTGGATTAAAGGATGCCTTGATAGCTAATGAAGTATTGTTTCTGGATGTGACTATGAGTGTGTTGCCAGAGGAGAGTGGCATTGAGTCAGTGGACCCACCCTCAAAGTGGATGGGCACCGTGCAATCAGCTGCCAGTATGGCCGAAAGAAAGTAGGCAGAAGAAGGTGGGATAGGCTAGCTTGCTGAGGCTTCTGGCTTTCACCTTTTTCCCGTGCTTTATGCTTCCTTCCATTCCCCCTGTCCTTGGACATCAGACTCCAGGTTCTTTGACCTTTGGACTCTTGGACTCTTTTTACAGATAAATATTAAATAACTCTGAATGCTGAACTCCATCACCAAAGATTCTGTGTTAATTGGGATATCATGTATCATGGAAGATGGTTGTTTTCAGAAGTTCACCAAGTGGTTCTGATATAACTTCAGGACAAAAGACCCAGGCTTTAAGCTCTTAGGAATGGTGTTAATGTACTATAGGGTATACAGTGTACTCTACTACACTTAGCTTCTAACTTTGTTATATTATTTTATAGTCTGATTGAAAGTGTACGAGAGCTTTCATTTTTCTGCAGTACCACCAACTTATAAGTACTACGTAGCACTGTCTCACTTATCTTTTAATTTACATTTTCCAAATAACATGATGTAAACAATCTTTCAATATGCTTATTTGCAATCTATATATTTTCCTTGGAGTGGTAGCTGTTCAGATATTTGGCTCATAAATTTAATTAGGTAGATTTATTTTTTTCTTATACTTTTGACTTGTAAATGTTCTTTAAATGTTTTGATCCAACTTCTTTCATAGATATGTGTTTTGCAAATATGCTCTCCCAGTTTACATTCTCTTAACAGTGTCTCAGGAAGCAGGAGTTATTAGTTGTAAATAATCTAATTAAATAAATTTTGTTATTTAATTATTAATTATAATATCCAGATGAACAATTGTTTATTTTATAGATTACACTTTTATATTGCATCTGAAAACATGTATCCAACGCCGAGATCACAAAGATTCCCTCACATGCTCACTTCTTCAAATTGTATAGTTTTACATTCTGCATTTAGGTCTCTTACTCATTTCAAGTAAATTTTTTATGAGCTCTAGGGTCTGTGTCTAGGTTTGTTTATTTATTTGTTTGTAGGTGTTAAATTTTTCAGGTACCACTTGTTTAAAAGACCACCTTTTCTCCACTGAATAGCCTTTGTAAATTTGTCAATATTTATAAAATAACTTGTGAAGATTTCGATGAGATTGCATTAAATTGATAGATCACGTTTGGAAGCACTGAGATCTAAACAATATTGAGTCTTTCAATCCAAGATCACATGATATATCTCCATCTATTTAGATTTTCCTTGTGGTATCAGCAAGCAGATTCTTAATTATTTTGTTAGATATATACGTATTGCATAGTTTTGGATACTATTGTAAATGTATTTTTTAACTTCAAATTTCGACTGTTAATTGTTAAGTGTATGGGAAAGTGAGATTAATTGACTTTTGAAAATTGAACCAGACTTTGTACCTGAAATAAATCCCTGTTGGATGTGGCCTATAATTAATTTAACACATTGTTTAATTATTACAGCTGCTAATATTTTGCTGACGGTTTGTGCCTCTGTGTTCATTAGAGGTATCGGTCTATAGTTTCTTTATGCATGTCTGCATATGGTTTTAGTATTAGCATAATGCTGGCCTCAAATAATGAGTTAGAAAATATTTCCTTTGCTTCTTTTTTCTGGAAGAAACTTTGGAGAACAGGTATCATTTCTTCCTTAAATGTTTGATAGAAATGAACAGTGACACTAAAATTGACAAGATATCATTTGGAGAAGGTTATTATCAATTTCACTTATTTAATAAATGAAAAAATCTATTCAAATTATGTACTTCTCTCATGAAATTTTTGTACTTTGGGTCTTGGAGAAATTGGTTTATTCTATCCACATTATAAATTTGCTGAAACAGAATTTTTATACTGTCTCTCTATTCTTAAATCTTTAACATTTATAATAATTGTAATTAAAAATAATAATTGTATTACATTTATAGATTATAATGTGATACTTTGATACATACACAAAAAAATGTGGAGTAATTAAATCAAGCTAATTAACATATCCATCACCTCCCTTGACATTTTTTGTGATCATACAATTGAAATTTACTTGTAGTACTTTTGAAATATAAATGTTATTGACTTTAGTCACCCTGATGTGCAATGAATTTTAAAACTTATTCCTCCTGACTAGCCAAAATTTTGTACCCTTTGATCAGTACAAAATTTTGTACTCTCCATTTCCTCACTTGCCTTTCCTATTAGAAACTGATAACCATCATTCTAGTCTCAATTTCTGTGAATTCAACTCTTTTAAGATTCATAAGATCATGCAGTATTTGTCTTTCTGTGCCTGGCTTATTTCACTTAGCATAGTATCCTCTAATCACACTCATGTTGTCTCAAATGACAGAATTTTTTTCTTTTTTAAAAGTTGAATAGTATTCCATTGTGTATATAGGTGTACATGTATTATAAGTTCAGTTCTAGACAACTGAAATAAAGCAAATGTTGCAATAAATGAGTAACAAATTTTTTGTTTTCCCAGTTCCTATAAAAGTTATATTTATATGACACTGCAGTCTATTAAGCATGCAATATTTCTTAAACTTGTACATACCTTAATTTAAAAATAATTTAATGTTGAAAAATACCAATGGTATTCTGAGCCTTTAGCAAGTTATAATCTTTCTGCTGGTAAAGAGTCTTGCTTCAAAATTGATGACTGCTTGCTGATCAGAACTGTAGTTCCTAAAGGTGGAGGTGGATGTGGTAATTTCTTAAAATGGAAGAAATATGAAGTCTGCCACATCGTATTGACTCTTCCTTTCATGAAATATGCTGCTTTATCAACCAAGTTGATATCATATTCTAAATCTTTGTTTTCATTTCTACAATGTTTGCAGCATTTTTATCAGAAATAAATTCCATCTCAAGAAACCACCTTTTGTGTTCATTCATTAGAAACAACTCCTCATTTATTAAAAATTTATGAAATTTTATTATAAAATTTATTTTAAGATGTAATTATTCACATCTTCAGGCTCCACTTACATTCTAGTTCTTTTACAATTTTCTTTATATCTTCTGTTCCTTCACTGAAGTCTTGAACCCTTCAAAGTTATTCAGGAGGGTTTGAATCAACTTCTTCCTAACTCCTGCTAATGTTGTTATTTTGACTTCCTCCCATGAATCTATGTTCTTAATGGCATCTAGAATGGTAAATACTTTTCAGAAGGTTTTCAATTTACTTTACCCAGATCCATTAGAGGAATCACTGTCTATGGTAGCTTAGCCTTACAAAATGTATTTCTTAAAAAATAAGATGTAAAAGTCAAAATTAATCCTTGTTCCATGGGCTCCAGAACGTATGTTGCGTTAACACACATGGAAAGAACACTTAATCTTATGTACATGTCCATCAGAGCTCTTGGATGGCCTGGTACATTGTCAATCTTTTCATCGTATGAAAAAAATTCTTTCTATAGGAGCAGTAGGTCTCAAATTTGGGTTTATAATATTCAATAACCTATACTTTAAAACAGAAGTGCTGTTATCCAGGCTTTGTTGTTCCATTTATAGGGCAGAGCAGAGTAGATTCAGCATAATTCTTAAGGACCCTAGGATTTCAGAATGGCAAAATGGCACTGGCTTCTGTTTAAAATCAGCAGCAGCATTAGCCCCTACAAGAAAGTCAGCTTGTCCTTCGAAGCTTTGAAGCCCGATGTTGACTTTCTCTCTAGCTAGGAAAGTCCTAGAGGACATTGCCTTCCAATATAAAGCTGTTTTATATTTTCTATCTTCCATGGAAAATCAGTTTTTTAGTGTAGCCATCTTTGACAGTTATCATAGCTAGATCTTTTTAATAACTTCCTGAAGCTTGTACATCAACACTTACTTCTTCATCTTGCACTTTTATGTTCTATAGGTGGCTTCTTTCCTTATCCCTCATAAACCAACCTCTGCTAGCTTGAAACTATTTCCTGCAGCTTCCTCACCTCTCCCAGACTTCATATAATTGAAGAAAATTAAGACCTTATTCTGAATTTGGCTTTGGTTGAAGGGAATGTTATGGCTAGTTTGATGTGCTATCCAGACCACTAAAAGTTTCTCCATATCAGCAATATGGCTGTTTAATTTTCCTATTATTTACATCTTCACAGGAGTAGCACTTTCAGTTTCCTTCAGTAACTTTTCCTTGGCATTCACACCTTGACTAATACTTTGGCCCACCTTGCTTTTGGTCTATCCCAGCTTTTGACATGATTTCCTTATTAAATGTAATTATTTCTAGTTTTTGATTTAAAGTGAGAGACATGACTCTCCCTTTCACTTGAACAATAGAGGCCATTGTAGGGTTATTAATTGGCCTAATTTCAATATTATTGTGTCTTAGCATATAAGGAGACCTGAGGAGAAGGAGACAGACAGGGGAACAGGAAGTGGTTAGAGCACTCAGAACACACACAACATTTACGGATTAAGCTTGCCATCTTATACGGGCAAGGTTTGTGGTGCCCTCAAACAATTATTACAATAGTAACATCAAGATCACAGATCGTCATAACAAAAATAAGTCATAAAACATTTGAAATATTTAAGAATTACCAGAATATGACACAGAGATACAAAGTAAGCACAGACTACTGGAAAAATGGCATTGCTTAATGTATGCTTTCCACAAATCTTCGATTTGTAAAAATTACAATATCATCAAGCTGAAATAAGGCAAAACATGATAAAATATGGTATGCCTGTATATGCCACATTTTATTTATGCACTCTTCTGTTGATAAACATTTTTGTTGATTTTTATCTTGGCTATTGTGAATAATACTACAATAAACATGGGAGTGCAGGTATTTCTTTGACATGCTTAGATCAATTTCTTTGGATGTATTTCAAAAAATGGGATTTTGGATCACATAATCATTCTATTTTCAGTCTATTGAGGTATCTCCATATTGTGACTATATCTCCTTTATGACTATATCAATTTACAATTCTGCAAACAATGTGCAAAAGTTCTCTTTTTTTCCTCATCCTTTTCAATAAATTCTTTCTTTTGGAATTTAATTTTTTCTTAAGTATTAATTTCCATTTTATAGCAATACAATTTGTTTCATTGTACTGACCTTATAAACTAAACCTTGCTGAATATAATTATTTTAAAATTTTCTTTTTAATATACAAATAACTATTGAAATGTTTATGGATAAATACTCTTCTAACAAATGTAAGGTGGTATATCACTGTAATTTCAATTTGAATCTCCCTAATGATTAGTGATGCTAAGCATTTTCTTATGAACCCATTAGTCATTTGCATGTATCAATTTGAGAAGGGTCTCTTCAGGTCCTTTGCCCAATTTTTGGTATTTTATTTTATTTCATTTATTTATTTATTTTTTATTGTTGAGACAGTCCCATAACAGCCCAGGCTAGAGTGCAGCGGCATGATCTCGGTTCACTGCAACCTCTACCCACCTGGGTTCAAGGGATCCTGCCTCAGCCTTCCGAGTAGTTGGGATTACAGGCTCTTGCCACCACGCCCAGCTAATATTTTGTGTGTGTGTGTGTGTGTGTATTTTTAGTAGAGATGGTGTTTCACCATCTTGAGCAGGCTGGTCTTGAACTCCTGACCTCGTGATCCACCCATCTTGGCCTTCCAAAGTGCTGAGATTACAGGCGTGAGCCACTGCGCCTGGCTGGTATTTTATTTTTTAAATTGACATATAAATCTCTATGTGTTTATTGTGTACAACATGATCTTTTGAAATATATATACATGTGAAATCTCTAAATCTAGTTAATTAAAATATATACTATTTTATGTTATTTTTCAGGTGAGAACACTTAACACCCACTCTCCTAGCATTTTCAAGAATACCATATGTTGTTATTAACTTAGTTACCATGTTGTACAATAGATCTCTTGAACTTATTTCTCCTATCTAACTGAAATTTTATATCCTTGGACCATCTCCCCAATCCCACCTTCGCCAAAAATCCCAGCACCTTGTAATCACCATTCTGCTCTCTAGTTCTATGGTATCATCTTTTTAAGATTTCATTTGTTAATTGGGTTATTTGTCTTGCTATTATTTGAATTCCTTATATATTTTGGATATTATAAGACGTATGGTTTGTAAATATTGTGTCCCAGTCTATGGGTGGTCTTCTCAGTTTGTTTATTGTTTCTTTTGCTGTACAAAAGTTTCAGTTTGATACAATCCTATTTGTCTATTTTTGGTTCTCTTGACTGAGTGTTTAGGGTCATATCCAAAAATACTTTTGCCCGCGCACCAATGTCATTAGGTTTTTCATCTCCTATGTTTTGTTCTGGTAGTTTTATAATATCAGGTCTTATGTTTAACCAATTTTGAGTTGATTTTTGTGTATGGTGTAAAATAAGGTTTTACTTTTATTATTCTGTGTATGGATAACTGATTTTTCCAGCGCCATTTATTAAGTAGACTTTCCTTTCCCCATTGCGTATTCTTGGTACCTTTGTCAAAAATCAATTGACCATAAACGTTTGTTTGTTTCCAGGCCTTCTATCCTGGTCCATTGGTCAGTGAATCTGTTTTTATGCCAGTACTAGGCATAAATCTTTCATTTTTGATATCGATCATTATGTCCTCTCTTATTCTTGATTAGCATGGTAAGAATATTTTCAATTTTATTGATTCATTTAAAAGAATAAGTTTTTGCCAGCTTCTGCAGTATAGGAAGACCCTGGCTGTATTTCAAAAAATGAAATAATTAGCCAAGTGGGTGGTACACGCCTGTGATCCCAGCTTCTCAAGAGGCTGTGTCACTTGAGTCCAGACAGTCAAGGCTACAGTGAGCAGTGACTGTGCCACTGCATTCTGGCCTGGGCCACAGTGTAAGACCCTGTCTCAAATAATAACAATAATAATAATGTTTTTGGTTTCATTTTTGTAAATCATTTTTGTATGTTTAATTTCATTAATTGCTAGTTTACTTTTATGATTGCTTGCTAACAAAAGTTAGCATGATTAACTTTTTCCTCTTTCTATTGATTATAACTTTTTCTACTTTAGAAATATGAATTAATGCTATAAATTTTTCTATAAGCACTGCTTTCACTGCATTCTATGCAGTTAGTACAAAATACATTGAATTTATTCTGAAACTTTTTTGATCCATGGGTTATTTAGAAGTGTTCTTTGATAATTATTTCAGTTTTATCTTATATTTATTAATTGTTTAATTTGTAGGAATGGGTTCTTGCTTTCTTGTCCAAGATGGTCTCTAACTCCTGGCTTGAAGTGACCCTCCTGCCTTGGCCTCCCCAAGTGCTGGAATTACAGGCATGAGCCACTGTACCTGGCCTAGAAGTGTTGTTTAATTTCTAGATATTTGGAGTTTTTCAGATATTCTTTTGTTAATGGTTTCTATTTGAATTCCATTATATTTAGATGTAGTTTTTATGAGCTTTATTTTAAAAATAATTCTTTTTTTTATTCAACATCCTTAAAGAAAAGAACTTTCAGCCCAGAATTTCATATCCTGCCAAACTAAGCTTCACAACTGAAGGAAAAATAAAATTTTTTATGAACAAGCAAGTACTCATAGATATTATTACCACCAGGCCTGCTTTGTAAAAGCTTCTGAAAGAAGCATTATATATAGAAAGGAACAACCAGTATTAGCCTTTCTAAAAATATACCAAAAAGTAAAGAGCATCAACATAAAGAAGAATTTATACAAACGAATGGATAAAATAGTCAGTTAACATCAAATGGCAGTAACCCTAAATTTAAGTCGACTAAATCCCCCAATCAAAAGATACAGCCAAAACTTAACCGTATGCTGCATCCAGACCCATTTCACATCCAGAGACACACAAAGACTCAAAACTAAGGGATGGAGAAAGACTTACCAACCAAATGGAGAGCAAAAATAAATAAATAAATAAAAAGCAGGAGTTGCAATTCTTGCATCTGATAAAATAGATTTCAAAGCAACAAAGATATAGTGGTAAAAGGATCAGTGCAACAATAAGAGCTAACGATCGTAACACCCAGATACATAAGACCCATAAAGAGATTTAGACTCAACAAGACAGAAAATTGATGAGGACAACCAGGACTTGAACTCAGATCTGGAACAAGTAAACTTAATAAATATTTATAGAGCTCTCCATTTTAAATACACAAAATATACATTCTCCACTTTAAATACACAAAATATTGATTGGCCATTATTAATACCCATTTTTAGAATAAAGCAATATTCCTGTTCTCTCTCCCTCTTTTTCTTCCTCTTTCTTCTTCTCCTTCACTCCTTTTTTCTCAAAAAAAAAAAAAGAAAGAAAGCCAACGCATGCCTCCTTCCTGAACTTTCTCTGCTGTTGTCCACACAACCAACAACATGATCTAGCTAAAGAAGTGACAGACCTGCTACAAAAAGAAATTATCTGTAATCCAAAGATGTTGCATTACATAGTCCGTAAGTACTGGCAGGAGAGTACGTGTAGGACTGAATCCTGAGGGTGCTGGATCAAAGGCTTTGAAATACACAGTTGTATATAAAGAAGAATGTCATTATTGTATAAGATACAGAGTTGTATACCTTGAAAATGACCCCATTAGAATGAGTTTGAATTGCTCTCAGAAGCAGTAGCCACAGAATAAGTCAAGTAGGAATATGATAACTGTGAAATATGGTAGAAGTAGAGAACAGAAGTCTTAGAGAAGTAGGCATGCTAAAGTGAATAAACAATATCTTATGAGAGGGCCCGAAGGATGCTTCCCAGAGTGATGTGGAGTGCTCTAATAAAAAGATCATTAGAATCTCTGAGAAGCTCCATAGTGTCTGTCATTTGCAGGTCAGGGGTAATGGGGGGAGATGCTGTAGAGAACTTGCCTCTCTGATTGCTAGGGGAATAACGGGGACCTAAAAACTAGAATGAACCAGTGGAAGCACTTAATCTCATAAGTAAGGTGGTTGCAACTATTGTAAAAAGTGGTAAGACTAGAATTCTAGCCAAATTGTCCTAACCCAAAGAGATATAGACATACAAAGAGAGTAAGGTTTTTTTCTGGGAAAAATGTAGACAGGCTACCAGTAAGTACATTGATCAATGTATACAACCAAAAAAATCAAGGATGAGTGATCATGAAACTGAGGGCAGCTGCCCCAATGAAGAGACAAATTTTGGCCTAGTTGCTGGACCTACTGTTCTGACCTGGAACCCTTTGGAAGGCAAGAGTGTCAAATAAAACACAAATCTGAACAGAAGAAAAGATTAATTCAACAGCTTATTGCCATAAAGGGAGGATTATTATTATAGACTAATGGGAACTTACAGTAGAGAGAAAGCTTCAAATATAGGATCTATTAGTGTTTCATTAGGCAAAAGAAGAGCTTTTCTTTTATAAGCTAATATGATTTGGCTCTGTGTTTCCAACCAAATCTTATGTTGAATTGTAATCCCCAGGGCTGAAGGTGAGACCTGGTGGGAGGTGACTGGATCACGGGGGTGGTTTCTAATGATTTAGCACCAGCCTTCTAGCTAGTGCTGTCTTCTGACAGAGTTCCCACAAGATCTGGTTGTTTATAAGTGTGCAGCACCTACCCCTTGGCTCTCTCTCCTGCTTCACCATGTGAACATGTGCCTGCTTCCCCTTCACCTTCTGCCATAATTGTAAGTTTCCTAAGGCCTCCACTGCTGTGCTTCCTGTACAGCCAGCCTGTGGAACTATGAGTCAATTATAACTCTTTTTTTCATAAATTACCCGATTTCAGGTAGTTTTTAAAAGGAATGAAAGAATGGAATAATACATAGGAAGAAGTAAACAAGCCAAAAGAAACTTTGTATTGGGAGAAAGGGGTGTGAGGGCAGTTAATTCTCAGGAGGGACCATTAGGAAGAGGTTTTTCCAGATCTCAGGCTCACTTAGGATTGGGAATGAGCCAAACTTAATGGTCTCATGAGGAGGAGAGAAGCTTAACTAAAATTTGATCAGGTTACCAAGCATTTTGCTTTGATTGATTAATGGGGATGAATAGTTCAACAAATATTTATGAGACAAAGAATAAGAATTTGGAGGGCTGTTCTGACCTTGTTTTTATTTGGGTTGCTATAACAAAATGTCATAAACTGGGTGGTTTATAAACAACATAAATTTATTTCTCACAGATTTGGAGAATGAAAAGTCCAAGGTGCTGGTTAAACTTGATGTCCAGAAAAAGCCTTCTTTCTGAAAGGCACAGAAGGTGCCTTTCGATGTATCCTCACAAGGGAGAAGGGGGTACCTTCTCTGGAGTCTCTGAGAAGGGCATTAATTCCATTAAGGGCTCTGGCCAAAATTACTTCCTAAAAGTTTCACCTCTTAAAACGATGACATTGGGGATTAGGGTTCAACATATGAATTTCACAGGGGGCAGGGGGCAGGAGACACAAATATTCAGACCATAGCACCTCATCAGAGGTAAATAAGAATTATCCAGGAATCTTACCTGAGTCATATGGGAAGGCTGGTTCTTTGCTGTGAACATTTTTCTCTGTATAAAAATAAGTAGAGGAATTTATTTAACCATCAGTTTTCTAGGATCATGGGGCTCTGGCAAAGAAGAGCAGCACTGTCAAGAGAAAGAACCTAGCAACATGACATTAAGTGAATATGGCGATGACGATCCCCTATAGGGAACTATGACCATTTATACGAATAAGTGTACCCTAAGGGAAAAAAAAGAATACTTATGAATGTTTAATAAATGGTGAGTTATTATTGCTAGTGAGGAAACTAAAGCTTCTACTCCACTTCGTACTAGAGTGGAAGCATATGTAAGCCAGGTAATAGATGAGGTCTTGGCCCATATGTACTTTACAGAGGATCTACTAGATCTATGGAGTCATCAATTGTAATTTCTCCAGTCCCTAAATCTACAACTGAAGTAGATGTACCTGTTAGTTGGATGAACTAACACACTGAGTCATTGGTCTTAGAGTAAAAACTATTTATTAGTGAAGTCCTAGTAGGACCCTTTGAAACATCCCCTACATCCCCTACATTTAAAGGCAAAGAGCAATTAAAAGCAATACTTTATTCCAGGGGTCTTGGTAAGAGTTAAGTTCTCCCTCTCAAGTCTAGATGATGCCTGAGTGGTGGTGATCACATATCCCCATTTCATTCACCTCTTTGGTCCCTACAAAAAGTGAATGGGCCCTGTGGACTACTGCAAATGTAAAGAATTTGTAGTTTCAATCTTATTATTTTCCTATTTCTATGTGGGAAAAGGAACAGAAATAAAAATAGTTCACTTTCACTTATGAATAATTATATACAAGTATGGTTTTATTCAAGGGCTATGTTAGTATTCCCATCCAATGTCATACCATGGTTCAAAGGATCCTAGACTATCTGAAAATTCTGCAGAATATCACATTAGCCCCTATTTTAATGACACCATGTTAATTAGACCACATGAGAAAATAGTGATAAATACATTGGAAGCCTTAGCCGGACACCAAATGAACTCCAAAAGATGAATAATAAATTCCATGCATGCTTAACAGCCAACTGCCTCAAAGAAGTTTTTACAGGTCCAGAGGCCTAGGAAGACTCCCTCAAAGTAAAGAACAAATGATTGCAGTTTATACCTGCACCCCAAAAAAGAAAAGCATAAAGGTGAATAAGCCTCTTTGGGTACAGGAAACAGCATATTCCTGTTTGGGAATTATTTCTCTTAGGACATAGAACTTTGCAAGCCTTGAGTGGGGTCCAGTGGATCTAGGTTCTAGTGCAAGCAACTCTGTGACATTGGCCATAAAATCTGTCTAACCCTAAGATATTAGGGCTATTGATGGTAGAAAAAAAATACTCTGGAATCTATGGCAGCTCCTGTAGGATAAATCCAAAATCGATCCCTAGCAATGGGAAGCAAGGTCATGCCATCTGAAGCAAATAATCAGATGCTGTGCTATTAGACCCTGGAAAAAATGGTGTGCCTGTCTGGGGACACTAAGTGACAATGAGGCAAGAACCTACTGTGTCATGCATCAGGCAGGCCAGGACTCATCCACTGAAAAATGGTTGTGAAATATTAATAACTGGGCATAATCAGGGCCAAGGGGTACAATTAAGTCACAAGAACAGCTGGTCCAAACTACCATGATATCTACCATATCTGCACTGGTGCCTCATCCTCACATCTGCCTATGACCATATGGGAGACCCTTTGTGGACAGATGTCAGATACTGAAAGATCAACCCTAACTTATGGATAATTCACCTAGTATATAGGTGCAAGCCAAATATTGACTATGGCTACATTATCTTCATGGGCAGTCTTCAAGACATCAGATAAAAGAAATTCTTCCAGTTTCAATTGGAAAACTAATCTACTTTGTGTGTAAAGACAAGAAGCAGGTATGACTTTATGGGAATAAGAAATAATATGACTGGCTAGTCACAAGTAAAGAAGAAGAAAATTTGGAAAATTGAGAACAAGGAAGTCAGAAGAAGCATGTGAATGGATAGATAGTAATGGTTATAAAATATGAAAATTTTTGTAAGGCATGTTAAGGAAAACCAAAGACTACTCATTGTGAAAAAGACAAGCAATCAATTAAGACAATAAACTACTAATAAAAGCTTTAAAATGGCTCTGAGAATTATTCTCTTCCAGTTGACATCAGCCATCTCCATCCCCACTCCTCCATTCCCCCAGTGCTAGCAACCCAGGGGCATGACTGGCCTAACCATACGACAAGGATGGAGGTTACACATGAACTAAATTGCTGCTGTTAAATTCCCAAACTGCTAGCAAAGGGGATTAATATTTAGCTCTATATACAGATCTATCTCTCGAAAATATCCACCAACCATTTGATGATACTTTAATCACTTTAAACTCCATTCACCCTGGAAGAGGCAGTAATTTTCCTTGACTAAAATATGTGAATATCATGCTTATGGTTGCTTTCCCTGCTCAGGGAGCCTTAGGCAACATTCAATAGCCTGCAAAATGTTTAACCCATAGATGCAGGCTCTTATATAATGCTGCATTGGAGTAAAAAACTCACATTGGCCGGGCGCGGTGGCTCAAGCCTGTAATCCCAGCACTTTGGGAGGCCGAGGCGGGTGGATCACGAGGTCAAGATATCGAGACCACCCTGGTCAACATGGTGAAACACCGTCTCTACTAAAGATACAAAAAATTAGCTGGGCATGGTGGCGCGTGCCTGTAATCCCAGCTACTCAGGAGGCTGAGGCAGGAGAATCGCCTGAACCCAGGAGGCGGAGGTTGCGGTGAGCCGAGATCGCGCCATTGCACTCCAGCCTGGGTAACAAGAGTGAAACTCCGTCTCAAAAAAAAAAAAAAAAAAAAAAAAAAACTCACATTACAGCGAAAGAGGTAAACATGACCATAGGACCCAGTAGACTGCTCAGATTCTGTCTTGATAAAGTAGACTGCTCAGATTCTGTCTTGATAAAGTGTTGGAATGATGTTTTCAAGGTACACACTACTTAGAACTGATACATGAAAAAATGCGAAGTTATTCTCTGTATGATAGTGTTTGCCTTATGTCAATGATTCTTTTGGAGACAGAGTCTTGCTCTTTCACCCAGGTTGGAGGTCAGTGGCGCAATCTCGGCTCACTGCCACTTCCGCTTCCCAGGCTCAAGCGCTCAAGCAATCCTCCTGCTTCAGCCTTCCCAGTAGCTGGGATTACAGGCGCACAACCGACACCCAGCTGATTGCATCTGTATTGCAGTTCTCCTTCTCCTCACCCCTAATTCTGCTTCCATCACTTCTTCACAGGTGTAGTTTCAAAAATCTTTCCCCAATAAACCAACTCTATGCAAATATCTGCCTTAGAGACTAATTCACAGAGAACAAACTTATAACAGCTTCCCCAAATTTCAAGACTCAACAGTGTGTTGTAAAGGAATATCCATATGTACAGTGATAACATTTAAAAAGCACAGAAATTGTAAGGATTTTATTTAGACTACTGGTTACCCCTACTAGGAATGGAATGTGGTATGATTTACCGTTGGATTTTAGTAGGGTTTAAGGTTCTTTTTCTCACTTGGTTCCAGTGAAACGGAAAAGATACAAAGGAGTTGAGAGTATATTTAAAATCCTGGTTATAGTTTTAGGTCATTAAATATAATCTCTGTAAGGGATAACTGATGACATGATGGAGATGACAGAAATTAAATGTAGTTGGGTTGGAATAGGATTCACAACAAGGCCAAAGCATTGTTAGATTAAGGGTAAGGGTTTGAGGTATACAAAGAAGAGACAGTGTTCTGTGAGAGTAAAGTTTTAAACTGAATTAGGTAAGCATATAGTTCTTAGTAATCACAAAAACTAGAGTATAACTCACACATGGGTGGTAATATAGTTTGCATATGTGTCCCCTCCAAATCTCATGTTGAAAGCGATCCCCACTGTTGGAGGTGGGGCCTAGTAGGATATGTTTGGGTCATGGGAATAGCTCCCTCATAAATAACTTGGTGCCCTCCCATTGGTGACTAATGAGTTCTTAATTAGTTTTTGCCAGAGCTAGTTGTTTAAAGGGGTCTGGCATCTCCTCCTCTCCCTTTCTCTCCCTCTCTTAACATGTGACATACCTGTTCTCCCTTTGCCTTCTGCCATGAGTTAAAGCTTCCTGAGATTTCACCAGAAGCAGATATGAGCACTGTACAGTCTGCAAGACGGTGAGCCAAAATAAACCTATTTTCTTTATAAATTATCTGGCCTCAGATGTTTATGACAATATGAAATGGACTAACAGAGGTGACCACACTGAAAGGAGGGACAAAATCATTTGAGGTGGAGAGGTTAAGAAACTGAGGGTCAAGATGCTTGAAAAATAGTCATCATGGATATTTACATCAGCATGAATTATGAAAGAAGTACTGCCTAAGCACTCCTAAAGGAGAAATACCAACATCATCAAGATTAAGGCTATTGACCTAAATATCAGTATATTATACCCAAAACAAGAAGGAATATTGGTGGTAAAGTTTGATGAAATACATTTTCAGAACTACAAAAATGATTAACCAATGGATGAAGCAAAGGGTGTAAAGAGGATGCCTCCACTAACCTCCATGATCAGTGACTTAGGAAACCCATACTTTAAAGAATTACAAAGGATGTAGTGTCATCAGAGAACAGCCAGATTTCATGCAGAGAAAGGTGAAAAGAACCTTCAGAGAAGACCCTAGGAAATTTTGATGATGGCAGATCTTGAGGTCCACAGTGAAGATGTTTAAGCATACAGAGGAGTGAGAGGGAGAATGCATATCATATAAAGAGATACACAGAATTGTATGAATCAGAGCTCAAGAGATGAATGAGGGTCTTGAAGTTTTGGGCTTAGTGGTTAAACTGGAACATAAAACATCAAAAGATTTACCATGGTGGTCACTTTCTAGAGGAAGAGTGAATAATTAGTTTTACTAAACTTCCCTTTGAGAAGTGAACTCTTTGGCAGATGGTGGACATGGGGAAGGAAATATGTGGGTGGCAGACACTAGCCAGCAACACATGAAGTTTTCTTGGCATCCTCTAATTCTGCCAAAGATAGCGTTGAGGCAAGGGGTGGGGCATATTGCCAGGAGCATGCAGTGCTCTGTGGATGCCCTGTATACTCCTGCTGATAAATATCATCATTATCATCATCTTGGTAGCAAGGAGCCACAGCAGGAAGGATTACATCAACACATCAATAAATTAAAAGAGAAATATCAGGTGATCACTTCAACAGAGGCAGAGAATAATTCATTGTTTCACAAAAATGTACTTAGAAACCTAGAAATAAAAGAAAATTTTTCTTAATTATATGTAGGATCGAAAATATGCAGTCAATAATATTCTTCATGGTGGCAACTTTGTATCATTTTTTTGAAGAATTGAGATGGATATGTGAATGAATGCATCACTTCTACTTACCATATCAGGAGAGATACTAGTCAGGGAAGTCAGGACAAAAGAAACCAATTAAAGGCTCATGGATGAGAAAGGAAAAAACAAAAATATCATTAATGTTATACATACTTCATAAAATCATATATGTATAAATATACATGAGTGTATTATAAATCTAATAGTATAATGCTATCACGTTAGTCAACTGACTTTTACAGAATTTAAGAATAAAAACAAAATACTATTTTATATTTACCTACACAAAGAATCATATATGCATGAAGCTGTATTAGTTATAAATACAAGAGTATAATATACATGGGAATAAAAAGTATGCATCAAATTCAGGATTATGGTTACCATGAAGGAGAGAAGGAAAAAAGATTGGTAATAGTCACATAGATAGTTTCAAAGTATTTTTAATACGTTATTACTAAAATAAATAATAAATCTAAGGCATATATTACAAGATTTTACATTTTGAAAATACTAGGTGGGAGATATATGGATGTTTATTGTTTTAATTATTATAAATTTATAATTTTTTAAAATACAAAGATATATATAAGTATGTATATATCATATGCATATGGTATAATATGTAATATATAGATAATCTCATCAAACTGTTATATAGTATATTATATTACAGATTATATAATAGTATATATATTATACAATAGTATGATATACTAATATATAATATATTATACAATCCTATATGTACATATTATATAATAGTATGATATATAATATATATTATATGATATATGATATAATATATATAATATGATGCTATCATACAATATGTAATTTATATATATTACATATTATAAATACTATATTATTTATATAATCTCATCATACTATTGCACTTTAAGAATACTTCCTGAATAGAACACCACCAAAACATTTTAGCGCAGTGTAAGATATCATCCATGATTCATCCCTGACAGTATGAAGACTTGTTAAATGGACTTCACGATTCAGCATAAGCATTGACTCTTTCAAGATCTCTACCCCGGCCTCACCATTCTGGGAAGGATTCTCTTACATTGCCCTGTGTTAGCACTCAGGGCTCACATGCATCATAGCATGTATCACATGGGATTACAACGTTTACTCCTTTGTATGTCTCACCAAGTAGATTATGAATTTTTTGATGTCAGAAACTATATCTTTAATCTGTGTATACTCAATTCCTAGGAATATAATGGCACATGTTAAAAAATAAATGGCTTTTGAATAAATAAAAACCAACTTAAAAGTTATAGAAACCATGTTTACTAGAAGCAAAAATTGAGCCCTGACAATGATATTATCAAAAAAGAAAAGTCACTCTCCCTTTGTTGTTCTGAACATCTGAAAACAAAGCTATGTTGTTTCCAAAGCTGGCTATTCTAAAAGCTTTATTTTCCTGTTCAGATCAATTACCAGTATTGATAATGGTCAAACATTTTAGAATCCTTGTGACTGTTATTTTGTTTGAAAATGATTTGCAATATATGTAGACTTATTCAACTGCAACTGTTGATGTAGCAGGAAGCTGAACATTTTAATATAATTAATTTCCCATGTGATGCACCACTAAGAAACAGTCTGCAATTAGAGATATGTATTTGTAATACCGTGTTTCCTGAACTGGTTTTTATGTATATTAAAATGTTCATAATATTTCTCAAAATTCATTTAAATTTCTTCACATTTGTCCTACACACACAAAAACTAGTGACTTAAAAAATAATCACCTAATGTTACTGCTGCAATGAAATAAAAATATCCATTGCACCTGATATTTAAACTCAAAATGTACAATTCCTTGAACTCTTTACCCATTTATGACTCATAGAACACCCTGAATAGTATATATGGCGAGGCTCAACATTTTGAAGTCAAACAACCTGGGTCTGGGATTGAACAGCAGGTTACCAAACCCACTGGTGGTTTTAAGCAGGCCACTTAATGTATCCAGTCAATTTCTAAATCCCCACTTGGGCAAAATAATACTTCTGTCAAGATTTTCTAATACAAACCAAGTAATATTATTATTGCTTCTTGAAGACTGGAAAGTACATTGACATGCACTGTACCTAGCCATACCTGATCTCCATTCTATGATTCACAAAGCTATAAAGATGTAGGAGATGATTGTTATCACAGGCCAGTGTCTTAGGAGAGAGTCAACAAATGAGCTCTTATGCAATGAGCTCTCATTCTGTTTCTGTTATTGATAGTCTAACATAAGTGCACAAAAAGGGAACTGTAGAAACAGTAACAGAGATATCTGTGATAATATATTAGAAATTTACAATATTAATCAAAAAGACAAACATTAATTTAAGCCAAATAATGATATAGTAATTTGGCTCAATTTTTCATCAGTACTAATGAACATAAAACATTTATTTCACATGTTGGTATGTCTGTGGTATATGGAATGCATTATTATTAAGTGATTAGAGCTCTAATACTTCCTTTAAAGAGTTGACTAGTGTAAAAATATTAGCTATTATTAAAGCATTATCATTTATACACAGACTTCAACACCAATATATATTTATATATATATATTGTTTTTGAATAATGATAGCAGGTTCATTTGATCATTCACTTGGCACAATCCATTTTGCAGCCAAAAGCACATATTTTCAAGAAAATTGGCTGAGGCTAACTAGAAATCTTAATTAAAATTAACTAAATCAAAGGGGTCAATTATGGGTCAAAACTGATTGCCTAGGCCTCATTAGTACCAAAGTCTAATCAAATGAATCTGCTAGCTTCAAGTCACCACCCACCAAATTATTGCCTTATGGAATATTTTTATATGCCATGTATGCTACTTTCAAATGATGCCATGTGAAACCAAATATAGACAATCAGTAGGCTTTTTTATACATGATTACAAACATCTGGACAATCTAAACTACTTTAAAAAATTGTAATGAAATGTTTGATATTTTTGGTAATTGGTTATTTCTAAAATAAAAGATGATTTTATGCTTTTAAGAGGTAAGCAATTGTTGGTTTCAGCTATTGATTTGTCATTTTTAATAAATGCTATGTGTGTTTGGCAGCCCTTTACTAAACACATCTCTAAAAAGACTTTTACAAATTTATTTATTAGTCAAATAAAATAGACTTTTATTATCTTTAATATGCATATACATACCCAAATACATATAATATTGAAAAAGTATCTTTTAGTAACTGTATATGGCAAAACTGAATGCACTTCTTGTGGAATCCTTAATATGGTGCACTTTTCAAAAGTACAACGTAAAGTGGGAAGTGAAAAACCCATGAGTAAAAATAGAAAAGCTTTCTCCTGTATAAATTTGCTTTCAGAGAGTATTTTTGATCACTCTGGTAAAATTAAAATGAATCAAAGAAAAGAGAAAGCAAAGTTGTTCTCATGACCAAAGAGAAAAGGGAAATTGAAGAGGCAGAAAATGGTGGTAGGAGTGAGGCAGAACAGTTAGAAAAGCCAAGACAAAGTTTGATGAATGAAAAATGAAAAGAAATCAAAATATCTAGAGCCAAACAAATGAGAGAGGAGGAACATACTTTGAAAACTGAAGACATTCTAATCATGCAGTAAAAAATGAAACAATGAAAGAAAACCAAGAAATAAATAGAAAATCTTCAATTTTATAACTTTTTAGAAAAATATAATTTTTAAAAATAAAAGTAAATTAAAAATGGGAAAAACTTAAAAAAGAGAATAATACTTAAATTCATGTTTTATATAAATATCAAATAACTACTTTGTATGGGCATTAGGTAGGCTTTGATGCAAAGGTAAGAAGACATGTTTGCTCAAGGAACAAACCCACTGTAACATAATTGCATAGCTTCTTCTTAAAGGTGTGTACAATGTACGGTGTGAAAGCTGGGGAGGGAGTATGGCTACCTTTGCTAAGAAGATAACAGAGTAAGTAGCATTCACTTTGAGGCTGGAAAGTTAAATACGCATTTATAAAATACAGTGAGATACAATTTGATCAGAGGGAACAGATTGTGAGATGTTCTAAGGAACTTGAAGGACTCTGGCTTAGTACTTTGGTGTTAAGGAGAGCAGCAATGATAGTCATAAGGCTGGAGACAAAAGAAGGCCCCAGATCCACAATAGTCTTTTATGCCTGAGGAGGCGTTCTAGATTTTATTCTGGAGGTGAAATGAAACAGCTGGGTCATTTTGAGTCAGAGACTGACTTAATCAAATCTGTTATAAAAGATTACTTGATGAAAGTACAAAAGAATGAGTTATGCAAATATAAAATGCAGAAATATTACTAAAAGATAATTGCAACATCACAGGTCAGAAGTTATAAAAGCCTTAACTTGGGCAATGTTAATGGAATAGAAAAAGGAGATAAATATTTAAGGCACAAAGATATCAGAATTTAGTGATTCTGAGTCTTCCATATTTACAGATTTTAGGTGTGCCCAACATCTCTTTGTCCTCCGGAATTTTAAGCTGCCTTGCCCATTTATTGTAATCCTACAATAATTATTTGCCATCTTCTATGCAAACGATCATGTGAAAAATGTTGGTAAGTACTGATTATTCTTATTAATGCTGTTTGAAAAGATTTCTCATAATAAAATTGTAGTTCCTAAAAGATTTATTTTCCCTTAAAAATAAAATCAGTTATTTTTAATCACAGCCAGATGGCATTGCTTCAATGCTATGGATTTCTGTAATATCTGGGCAAGGTAGAAGAGACGTGTATCAATCTGCTCCCTCCTTGCTCACAAACTTGTAACGCTGTTTTAAACTCCCAGTGCCTTATGTTGCTATGAGCACCCAACCATGTATCAA
This sequence comes from Callithrix jacchus, assembly GCF_049354715.1. NCBI lineage: Eukaryota > Metazoa > Chordata > Mammalia > Primates > Cebidae > Callithrix > Callithrix jacchus. Next base: position 72,523,043 of record NC_133514.1, on the reverse strand, counting down.
GCACTGTTTTTAGACACAAAGACAATAGCAAGATGAAGCAAAGTCCATTTCCTTATAGAACTTGAACATAGTGAGAGAGACAAATATGATACAAATATCCACAGGAATAAGGTCGTAGAGTGTTATCAAGGAAAAATGCAGGACATAATGAAGTTGCTTAATGAAAAGAATCTCTAATATAGGATCTCGTAAATGGGAGGGAGCTGAAAGGAAGGGATCAGAATAGAGTGAAATAGATGACTATTTTACCAGAAGAAATATACACAATATCCTTAAAGTGTTTAAGATACTGACAAAAGACGAATGTGGTTTCAGCCAAGAAAGGATGAGATAGACCCATGAGATAGGCTACAGAGGAAGCAGAGGAAAGGCCAGGTATTGGAAGCCTGTTAGGATTCTGAGTTTATGCTTCGGTGATAGCAAGACCTTGAAGAGTGTTGAGGAGAGGAGTGATTTGCTAAATCACAATGCTTTCAAACTCTTTATTTCACAAGTGTGACTTAGACTATCCTATATAGACAGAGATAAATGACCATTTAAATACCAAAAATTGCATTATTCTGATATATTCAGAAGTCAAAGGGGAAAGCAATACATTTTAAAATGCAAAAGAGCAATTGTTAACACCAACTAGCCCTCAATTGCCTTCCCTTTTTGTCTAAATTCAAAATAGTAGAAATCAATAACTGACTTTAATTGTAAAGAACAGAGGGGGAAAATATGACCTCGAGCGTTTCCTCCATGCTTTGCACTTGAGTGAGAAACCCAGTGTAGCTTCCTCATTTCTGAGTATTCCTTTTAATATAAACAAATATATACATATATTTATTTTTTATGAATATATACAGGTCTGGAAATAGTAAATAAAGTTTGAGGGGAGCGAGTGTCTAAGGTTTTAGTCTAAGGTTCTTGTACCTTTTTTTAACCAGCTTTCTGTTGTGTTTGATTGATCATGTATGTGTGTGTGTATGTCTGTGTTTGTGAATATAACTACAAGGAGATACGTAAGTAGCTATATTTGGGGTTCGGTTCTAGCTCTCAAACTAAGTAATAAGCCACACTCCTTATTTTGTCATTAGGCATGCTAAATGACTCATCAGCTTTTAGGGACATGGAGTCTTATGTTTCTTTATGGATATGTGGTATGGAACTAGGTATAAAAGCTTGCATTTCATAATTATAGGCTGAATTTCTGGACTTTCAGTGAGTGTGGTAAGCACCTTTAATTAGAGAACAATGTGAGTGACTGGCGAGTGCCTGCTTATTATACTTTATATCACCTCCTTATTCATTTCTTGAGGTTCTTGTCTAGAATCTTAATCTAAGGGTGGCAATGCACATTAAGTATTTTTATGGTGATACTCATTCAACTTTTTGGCACTCTGTAAAGAAATACGAAGCAAGAAGGAATGGTCAAGAGAGAAAATATGTGGTCTTTTTTCCTAACCAGGGTCTATAATAATTTCATTTTAAAATAACAAGTTGATGATATGAGAAGGCAACAAAAGTATCCAAACTGAAATATAGCTTAGAGAAAGAAAGTGCAGAGGTAGATAAATTACCACTTGAATAGCCATTAAATTATAGAGGCTGGGCATGGTGACTCACACCTGTAATTCCAGCACTTTGGGAGGCTGAGGTGGGCAGATAGCTTGAACCCAGGAGTTTAAGAGCAGTCTGGGAAACATGGCAAAGCCCTATCTCTAAGAAAAATACAAAAATAGCTGGGCATAGTGGCCTGTACCTGTAGTCTCAGCTACTCAGGAAGCTGAGGCGGGATAACTGCTTTGGCTAGGAAGGTAGAGGTTCCAGTGAGGCAAGATGGCGTCACTGCATTCCAGCCTGGGTGACAGAGAGAGATCCTGTCTTACATAGATAGACAGATAGATAGATAGACAGAAATATAGATAGATAGATAGATAGATAGATAGATAGATAGATAGATAGATAGATAGATGATAGATAGTACATTATAGAGGTCATCACCTCCAAATAATCATATTTCTTATAACATATTTTATTATGCTATCTTTCTAACATACCAGTTTTCACTTATATCAGTATAATACTTTTGCAGTGAAGTATCTCTCCCTCTCCTTGGACTGATGATCTGTTTCCTACATTAAAATTAAATTTGATTACATTGTTCTCATATCTTTCTCCTTTTCCTACTTATAACTAGGCTAAAACTTCTGGCTTCTCAGATGGCTGTATCTATCCCCATATAGGTAGTTTTTCTGCATCAGTACAACAACAGATTGATTAAGCAGATGGGCCATGTTTAGAATATAGTATTATTTTGAAAGGGACAATCACTTCTTTAGATGCCAATGGGATGCTAATAGCATTTGTATAACATTCTTGATGTAATTCCTCACTATAATTTTGCACTTACTTTGTTTCTATCAGTCACAAGTTTCTTTGTGAGTCAGTCATGCATAAAATCTTTCCCAGCTGTTAGAAATCAGTGTTTGGCTATTTCTCCATATATATCCAAAATGGTGTTAAGAAGTATGAACATTATTTGGTTATTTTGCTCTCGATCTTTTTTTTATTATGTTTGTGTTCTCTTGGTGTTCACATCATCACCCAATTTAGTATCATTTGTGATTTGAATTAATGTGCTGTGTACCTCTATGGCCAGACTAAAAATAAAAGTATTAACATTCTTCTGGGATACTTGAAATTGAATGCAATTTAATACCAATAAAGCAGGACCATGATGTTTTTCAGAAATGGATTGACAGAATATTTCTACTTAGGGGAAGTGCAGCAGCATATTGATCATAAAGGGAGACTTAAAACTTCCTAACAAAGAATCCCTTAAAGCCTTAACTTAATCTACAGTACAGCTGCAGTAAAGAAAGATAACAGTATGGTGGCTGAAATTATTTTCTTAAAAAGCACTTACATTGAAAAGGAAATGACTATAGGAGATAATCTTCTATTTTATCACTGTGAAACTTTAGAGACAGTAATGAGCATAACAAGTGTGAAATATGCTTAATGTATTAACATGACAAGTACTGCAGAGTGGAAATTTCCATTTAGAATTTCTACAATTTAAAAGATAAACTGTATCCCCACTATAGCTGTATTCCTTAGAATTTCTGATTTTATCACTCTACCCATGGATAGACAGAGAGACTTTGAGTTTCAGTAAGAATGCCTTGTATGTACTTCTACATTCAGAGAAGTTTATGAGGTCTCAGAAATGGCCCCCCAAAAAGTATGGAATAGAGGACTTAAAGCAGCAACACCTATCCATATGGCTGGAAATTTCATGTCTGGCAACGTTGCTTGCAACTGTGACATACTTTATATTCTTCCAGCAAAATCTCATTGCATTCATGGTTTTTATAGATATTGCAGTAATATAAATTTTCACTATTTCATTCTTTCTTGGAGGCAATGAAGGGGAAAAAGGTTGGACTATATTGAACTAAGGAAGCCTGACCTTGATTCACTGCTCTTCTGAAACACATTTATCAGCTTTATATGGTCAACTACAGTACATTGAGCTTTAAGCACTGAAGCATTCTGAAGACACTGTTATACTATTTAGGATACAGTGCAAAACAAGAATCCTTGCTTTCTCTGGACATATGAACATATATATATATGAATGAATTCAGTATTGTATTGATGTTCATAGGCTTATATATGTCCTTTTCCTGTTAGGATTTAGAAATTCTTTTCTCCTCTAAGTCTCCACCTATTGCCTCTTGCATTTTTTCTTATTCACCAGTTTTATCATTAGTGCAAACTACGGACTATAACCCACGAGTGTCTATGTGTTTCTGTACTTTGTTCTGAATGTGAAAACTTTTGGCAAAATCTATTTCCAAAACTCTATCATTCCTCTTATCTGCTTTATAAAAAAGCAAATTCCAAAAGACACAGAATAAATAATAGAGTAGAAGACCGCGATTCCTCAAGGACCTAGAAATAAAAATTCCATTTGACCCAGCAATCCCATTACTGGGTGTATATCCAAAGGATTATAAATCTTTCTACTATAAGGACACATGCACACGAATGTTCATTGCAGCACAGTGTACAATAGCAAAGACCTGGAACCAACCCAAATGCCCATCGATGATAGACTGGACAGGGAAAATGTGGCACATATACACCATGGAATATTATGTAGTCATCAAAAACAATGAGTTCATGTCCTTTGTAGGGACATGGATGAACCTGGAAACCATCATTCTCAGCAAACTGACACAAGAGCAGAAAATCAAACACCGCATGTTCTCACTCATAGGCGGTTGTTGAACAATGAGAACATATGGACACAGGGAGGGGAGCACTACACACTGGGGTCTTCTGGGGGTAAATAGGGGAGGGCCAGCGGGGGGTGGGGAGATGGGGAAAGATAGCATGGGGATAAATGCCAGATATAGGTGATGGGGAGGAAGGCAGCAAATCACACTGCCACGTGTGTACCTATGCAACAATCTTGCATGTTCTTCACAAAACGTAAAATGCAATAAAAAAAAAGACTGCCTTAATTATTTCCGAAACCAGAGGTACTGTTTCATGTAAAAACATGCGAGCATATGGAATTTGCTAAACTAATAACTAGAGCATCCAAGATTTGAAGGCAATAGACATTTCCTCTTAGCCCTTCTGAAGGGCAATCAGGACAATTTTGAGGAGACTCATTGTACTTATCAAGAGATAAAATATACACAGAGTAGGCTATCTGTAAAGAAAAGCATGATTTTATGCATAATTTACCTTCCTTTCCAGAAATATTTATCATTATTTAAAGGGATTAATTACAGAACAAATTTTTTGGGTCCCAGGGCCTCTATCCACTAAACTTGACTGGATAAGAACAGTATTACAAGTAATATTTTCAACTATTAGAAAAACACTACCTATTTAAAGTAATTAAGATAATTTCAAGAATTTAATGAACTGTTACGGAATTATGAATGGGGAAATGTATGGAAATTGAGACATTTCCTCCATCATACATGTTAAATAAAGTTTTTCAGCTTGTTGGATAGTTTGTTGATTGGGTAAAACTTGTAAGCCTCAAAAGAATCATAAATGGCAAATAAAATTCAATGATGTTTCTGTAGTTCTTCTTGCTACAAAGCTGCTTTTCCTCTAATATAAAAGTAGAACAGATGTTGTACAAGTAAGAACTGTACAAGAAGCACATCTCCTATATAAAGAACACACTTTGGTTAAATTTTCTCTATGCTTAAAGACATAGACAATTTCTTTTATTACATTTATAAAAAAGATTATTTTCAACTTTTAAAACATTCGAATTATTTTGAATGCTGTTTAAAGGACTATGTTTATCAGAATTCTGAGTCACTACCAAGTACTCCCTAACTCCTGTACTCAATGCCCCATTGTTTAAGAGCTTAAATACATGCATACACATATTCACAATCACAACACAGAAAAAAGCACAGAGATATATATTCCAAAGCACAGCCATACATTTCAATAGTCTCTAGCACCAAACATATTTAGACATCCTACATTAACCTAAAGCGACTGAATTAACTATTGCCAGCAATATAGTGATTTTAAAATTTGAAATGGTTTTGAAATCTTGCATAATAACTTCTTTTGAAGTTACTGAATTGTAATGATTTAACAAAGGAAAAAATCTTTGCCCCAAGACAGTGGGAAAATGGAAATATTTATATTTGCTTAAATCTTGGTTAATTTTATGTCAACTTGAATGAGAGAGTGGATACCCAGATATTTCATCAAATGTTTTTCTGGGAGTGTTTGTGTGGGTGTTTGGCAGGAGCTTAACATTGGAATTGGTAGACAGAGTAAGGCATATTCCTCTTTCTAATGTGGTGGACCTGATTTAATCAATTGAAGGTATGAATAGAAAGTTGACCCTCTGGAGAATAAGAAAACCTCTCTCTGCCTTTTTTTTTTTTTTTATGCAGGGACCTACACAGATGCCTGGGCTGGCATGCAGTGGCATGATCTCAGCTCACTGCAAACTTGACTTCCTGGGCTCAAGCAAGCCTCCCACCTCTACCTCCTGAAAAGCTGGGACCACAGGTATATACCACCACACGAATGTTTTTAAAATTTGTTTGTAGAGACAATGTCTACACTATGTTGCCTAGTCTGTTTTTGAACTCCTGATCTCAAGCAATCCTCCTGCCTCAGCCTCCCAAAGTGCAGAGATTACAGGTATAAGCCACTGAACTCAGTCCTCTCTGCCTTCTTCAAGCTGGACCATTGGTCTTTTACCTTTGGTCCCAGGCTTGGACTGGAACTTACACCATCAGCTCTTCTGATTTTCAGATCTTTGGACTCAGACTTAATTCTACTACCAACTCTTCTGGGTCTCCAACTTGCTGACTGCCGATATTAGGCCTTCTCACCCTCCATAAGTGTGTGAGACAATTCCTTATACTAAATTTCTTTATCTCCTATTGGTTCCGTTTCTCTGGAGAATCCAGATTAATACAGGTTTATTCCGTAGGAAACAACTATAAATCTTTAAATTGTTCATTTAAAATTGTGATAAGCAAATGATTGCTTGGCATTTAAATATAAATGACGTTTTCTTCTCAAGTCCTGATATTGTATAGTTTAGTTAAGCAGATAGAATACTTACAGGTAAAATAAGTTTATAGATTATAGCAATGGAAAATTGTAGACACAATTTTTAAAGTTCATTAAAAAATGTAAAAATATTATAAGAAAAAGGAAAATGAAGGTGCAAGAAAATATTTTGAATGGTCTCAAAACAATAGATAAGATTATCCTCACATTATCAGGGTTTGACCACTGCCAGCAGTGGCTATCTCTGCAGATTCAGGTGAATGCTACTTTTTCTAATCAGAAAAGTATAGTTAGTGCAAGCACCAAAGAGTCAGTCAAATATAACAATAGATCTTTGAACTGAAGTTTCTACTCACAAATGAAAATAATTTTTATTTTTTTTAAGCAATGAATATTTCCGTATGTCCTAGGATGCAACAATCAGAGACAGAGCGATGATCTGGAGAACCCACCAATTTAAACAAGAAAAACAAGCAACCCTTAAAGTGGACAAAGATTTTTCCATGTTCATGAACAGAAACTTCTTGAAAGAAGACTTTTATGCATCCAACAAACATATGAAATAAAAGCTCAACATCACTGATCATTACAGAAATGTAAATCAAAACCACAATAACATACAATCTCACATCAGTGGGAATGATGGTTATTAAACAGTTAAGAAACAGATGCTGGTGAGGCTGTGGAGAAATAGGAATGCTTTTGCACTATTGGTTGGAACGTAAGTTAGTTGAGTCATTGTGGAAGACAGTGTGGTGATTCCTCAAAAACCTAGAACCAGAAACACCAAAAATGTTCTTTATTCCCTCTTCATAGGTTGATATATCTTACATCCTTCAAATATACGCAACTATATTGATAAAACTACGTAAGACACAAATAATTCTGATCAGTTTGTTACAATGAAAGGGTAGATAAATGTAAAAAGAAATTTTTGATTGATACGTTCAATGAGGAGGGAGGTATAAAATATTTCACTTTATTCACATATTTATCCTTAAGTATCATACGAGAATAATGGCAGGCAAGGATTATTGGTTAGTGAGAAGAGAAAGCAGTTAAAATTTAAGCATACAAAGAACATGTAGAAAAATAGAATATCCAGAAATAAACTTAACCAAAGAAATGAAAGATCTCTACAATGAAAACTATAAAGCATTGATTAAAGAAATTGAAGAGGAGATTTTAAAATAAAAAAAATATATTCTAGGTTCACGGATTGAAAGAATAAATAATGCTAAAATGTTTACACTGTCCAAAGAAATCTACAGATTCAATGAAATCCCTGTCAAGATACCATTAACATCCTTTACAGAAATAATAATTCTGAAATATGCATGGAACCACAAAAGACTCAGAATAGTCAAAGCCATTCTGAGCAAAAAGAACAAAACTGGAGGAATCACATTACCTGACTTTGAATACTACAGAGCTATAGTAAACAAAACACCATGGTACTCGCATAAAAACAGACAATAAAGCACAACAGAGAACCCCAAAATAAATCCCTCACAGTGGACTCATTTTTAACAAAGCTGTCAAGACCATACATTTAAGAAGGGATGGTCTCTTCAATAAATGATGCTGAGGAAACTGGATATTTATATGCAGAAGAATGAAACTAGACCCATATCTCTCGCTTTATGTAAAAATCTAATTAACTTAAATTAAAGACTTAAATCTAAAACCTAAAAGTGCAAGAAAACATTGGGGAAACTCTCCAGGTTATTGGGGTGGGCAAAGACTTCTTGAGTAAGACCTAAAGAGCATAGGCAACCAAAGCAAAAATGAGCAAATGGGATCACATCAAGCTAAAAAGCTTCTGCACAGCAAAAGAAACATTTAACAAAGTTAAAAGAGACAACCCAAAGAGTGGCAGAAAATATTTACAAACTACCTATCTGACAAGGGATTAATAACCAGAATATAAAAATGAGCTTAAGCAACTCAATAACAAAAAAAATCAAATAATGCAATGAAAAGATGAGGAAGAGATCTGAACAGTTATGTCTCAAAAGAAAATATAAAATGGCCAACAGGTATACAAAAAAATACTCAACATTATTAATCCTCAGAGAAATGCTGATTAAAACTATAACGAGATATTATTTTACCCCAGTTAAAATAGCTTTCATTCAAAAGACAGGCAATAATGAGTGCTGGCAAGGACGTGGAGAAAGGGGATCCCTTGTACACCGCTGGTGGGAATGTAAATTACACACCCACTATGAAGAACAGTACAAGAGGTCCTCAAAAAACTAAAAAATAAAGCTATTATATAATCCAGCAATGCTACTGCCAGAGTGCAGACTCAAAAGAAAGGAAATCAGTACATTGAAGAGATATCTGAAATTCCATGTTTATTGAGACACTATTTACAATAGCCAAGATTTGGAATCAATGTAAGTGTCCATCAGATGATGAATGGATAAAGAAAATGTAGTATATAAACACAATGAAATAGTATTCAGTCATGAAAAAGATTGAAATCCTGTCATTTGCAACAACATAGATAGCAGTGGAACACATTATGCTAAGTGAAATAAGCCAGGCACAGAAAGATAAATATCTCATTTTTTCGCTAATATGTGGGAGCTAAAAATTAAAACAATTGATCTCATGGAGATAGAGAGTGGAATGATGGTTACCAGAAACTGGTAAAGGTAGTGGGGATGGAGGGACAAAGTAGGGATGGTTAATGTGTACAAAAATACAGTTAGATAGAAAAATAAAATTTATATTTGATAGCATAATAGGTGACTATAGTCAACAGTAACTGATTTTGTGATATAAAATAACTCAAAGAGTGAAATAATGTTCCTAACACAATGAAATGATAAATGCTTGAGATGACGGATACCCCTAAAAACTGGCTTACATTTTACAAGCATAATATGAAACTAAAAGTAGTTTAACGGTTGATGTCTGTCAAAAACATCCAAGTTCCCTCATTCCATCATCTTCCCAAAGAAGCATAATCAGTTGACTTAGAAATCCAACCATTCAATATGTGTTTCTCATCCCAACTAGAATTTGTATGAAATTCTGACCTTTTTACACCTTTTCCTATTCCCAGAAAAGAAAGAACATTGGCTAAAACCAAAAAATTCTAATAAAAGCAAGATGGTTTGATTAAGGATATAATCTGATTTCTGTTTTATCAGATCATTTTATATGAAGCCAAACATGGTTTTCTGTTTTATGTTTTCCACACTTACAACTGACTCTAGAAACAAAGAGCTTCTTTTCTTCTAGGAAAGACAAATTCCAATTTTGGCTATCTGCTTTTTTGTTAATTTCTTTGTTTTAAAATTTGATTGCATTAGAACTGAGACTCATTAGAAACCATAAAGGAAGATACTACAGAATGTCCCAACTTTCAAATCTCTAGATAGCTAATGATACTTTAATGTTAACCATAGTGTTTCTGAATTATTGCTGTAATATTTCAGTAATGGGATAGAAGCTGTCAAGGTCAAAAGAGCCTCAGAAGGGAGATGTACAAAGAGAAAGCATTAGATCTGAAAAGCACAGTTGTAGCTGCTCAAAGGAATCTTTTTACTAAAATATTGTGCCAAATGATATCACATAGAACAGCGAGATCCCAGAAATTGCCATGTGTCAGGTGCTCAGAGATTAAAGTGAGTTTTGGTTTCTGTTTCCTTTATATATTAGCATATAAAACACCTGGCACCTTTCATTCCAAGTGAAGCACATATTTAATATACATAAAGCTCAAGGAACGTTTTTTTTTCCCTACAGAAAGATTGTTGGATTTTTTCATGCACTGAACAGAGCAATATGATGTGCAGTATGCCTTGTGGTCTGTGGAAGGATGGGACTGAGCAAATGTTGGTGAGTGCACGCTCTTCCAGAGCTTGCTTCCTACCTTTTACCATTTTGCTCTAGTTGGCAGGTCCTGTTGAATGACTGGCTATGTAACACCAGGAGCATAGCTTGGTCATTACTCTCTCCTTCCTCAACAGAAAACAGAATGTCTTATTTAGTAGCTCTTTCTCTTACACAGTTGTTCAATATGTGGTTGAATTTCAGATCATGGGATAAATCTGTAATTTATTTTCTCCTCACCACACTGTTTTAAAAGGAACAAACTAACAAACAGAAAAGAAAGCAAGCCTCTTAGCGAAAAACATTTAATATAACCCTATAACCACTTGTATTTGTATGTCATTTGGTTTTCTAAGACCCTGTTATCTATATTTGCTTTTGCTCCTCCCACTACCCCTCTAAAGCCTATCACCTTCCTTTGGCATCTGAAAACTCTGAAGTGCAAAGAAAAATCACTTACCTGATGGCAGTCAAATTAACCCAGCACCCAAATCAAGTCACTGCACCCAGCACCCAAATCAAGACACTCTTATTTACATTCTGCAGTCTTTTCTCTCCAAGGCAGTGCCATAATGCCAAGCAGAACTACATGAGTCAGAGACTAGAAAAATCTATGCAACACAAGATAAGAGAAAAGCATCCCACTGCATTTTTTTTCAAATATAAATGGAATATAAGTTTAAAAAATAAGTTTTTTTGGTTGAACTTTAATTATTATCTCTGGCAAAGTCTTTCTACAGAAAGGTTTCTATTTTATTTCTGTCTAGTAATATTGATACTTTTATAATTATTTTGTAGTTTTACAGTTACACTTATATTATTTATTGCAACTATATTATTACTACAAAAGTGAAGAACTGTCAAATGATATTGTTTATTCTCTCCTTTGCTTACACTAGACTTGAAATAAAGGCTCTTAAACTGATTCATTCTTTAAAATATATTTGGAATCCAAAAATAAGGCATGTTATATTATGTAATTGCTAAGTTCCTTGCTTTGATTTATTAAATCAATGCACATACCGTGATGCATCAAAATCTTATTTCAGTGAAATTACTAGACTATAAAATGATTGTTTTGTTTTTCTCTGTCATTTAACCAACAATAATTTTTGCAGTGTTTTCTGTGTAATTAAATATATCTGTAAAGCATTAATGCCCTCTAAAAATTAAACATCCATAAAATTGTTGATTCAATAGTAATATAAATGTGAGGTAGGAATGTGCTAGATATTTTGAGATGCAAAGCCTCTGTTGGGATATATTACTATTTTGCCACTAGGAGATTTTTAACTCTTAACCAAGTAAGAGCTTATCATTCTAGTTGAAATGGCATTCAGAGACTTATATTTTGGCATAGCATTTCAAAAATACTTTTTTAAGAGCAAACCCATCTTCACTTGAAAATAATCATGAACTCATTCCAAGAGGAATTTCAAATTTTAACAATTGTTAATTTAACAGTTAAATATCTCAAGTAAGATTAACACAAGGCTAAGCCAAAGGTTAGTATTATCACAGGAATCAGAATCAGTCAAGATTTCCTAATTTCCTTATGAGTTTTGTTTATTTGTTATTTTTCCAGGAAAACCAAGATTCCTTCTATGATAAAGAGGACTGACTGGTCACGTCAATATTCTTCCACATACATTCACCTGTATAATTACAGCTTACTAGACAAATTACTTTCCCCAAAAAAATCTGCTTACAACTGAGTAAAATATTAAAACATTTCCATAGTTTTTATTAACATAATAAATGAGGAAAGACATAGTGTTTTCATCACACTGACTTGACTTCAGATATCAGTTCTGTCATATTTAATTGTTTGATTGGAAGCAAACAACTCACTCTATTAAGCTCTGCTTAGCCTTACTTACAATAAAAAATATGGAAATAGCTGCCTTACAGAGTTTACAGACTTTTAGGATAATCTGATAAGATAGAATTTCCAAAGAATCTAACAGTTCCTAACATATAATAAATGTCTGATAAATGGTAGCTATTATTTTGCATATTGTTGTTACATGAATGTATCTAGATCACTTGCTTATAATGTCCAAATTTATTAAGCAATTAGATGATTACCATACCCATTGGACAAATTATTTTTTAGTTATTTATTTATTTAATAAATATGTATTAAGCCTTTATGATATGTCAACACTCTACTGAGGATTCAGACATAAGTAAAGCAAAATCTTTGTCTCAAGAAATTTGCAGTATTATTAGATCCATAAAAGCTCTTGTTTTTTGGAAGTGTATTATATGAAAATAATTGCATTAAACACTTTAAAGACATTATATTATTTAATTATAGCTGTTGTCAAAGTCAGTGTTTGAACCTCTGTTACACTCTAACTTTTAGGCCCAAATTCTCAATTGGTACAAAGCACTGCTATGAAAAAGACAACTGTTTTGTCACAGGGAGAAAAGAGTAATAACTAATTCGCTTAATAAAAAATATTCACTTTTGTCATTTATTTTTAGCAGTATATTAATTTTAGCAGACAAAAAAGTGGATTTTATTTCTTTAATTATTTTATTTTAAAAATAACACTTTGATCAAAATAAATCATTAAGGTCATTTGTAAATATCTTTACAAATCAGAAAGCTCTATGTTTCTTTTTATTTGAAATTATGATGACACACAAATTTGTGAAGTGCTCCATATTTTTAATGCAAGGACCAATTACCTACTGATCAGTACAACAAGCTAAAAGAAGAGATTTCTAAAATGATGGCTAAAAAAGACAGTGAAACAGGAGAAAACAGTAGACAGGTAGCATCTTCTCTTCAGCAGGCGTCACTGAAGCTCTTCAAAATGGCATACAAAAAGATGGTATCTGAGCAAGAAGGCTCTGGAAGTTCTGGCACTGGGAACAAAAAGATCAAAAGGAGGAGAAACAGTAGTAATAGCAGAAATTTTGAAGCCAAAAGGACGACATAGGAAGCTTAGGAGTGAAGAGGCTTCCTGAGCAAAAATGGACAAACTTCAGTCTTTTTACTGTGTTTTTGCAGTATTCTATATGCAATTTTCTTAATTTGTAAACTCAGTGATCATTAGCTAGTGATCATTTGGGATAGGCAGTGATTCAAACAGTATAAAAAGTTTACAATGTTCTGTGTGCCTAGCCTGTTATTTTTCAGCTCCATGTAAAAGGGGCAAGGGTGAATTAATTGGTTGTTATAAATATTTAACTGTTTTAGACTGAAATGGCCATATTTTCAAGGTGTGAAACTATCTTGCACACAGCAATAAAGGGAGTCAGTCACAGACCTGGAATGAGACCACGTATCAGGATGAGATCCTTCTCATTAGCCCAGTACTGCTGTACTGCGCTTGTATGTACATGGGGCCCTTAAACTCAGGCCTTCCAAGGCTAGCTGACTGTCCCATGTTTGTAGATGGGCAGAGGAATCTAGAATAATGGAAAACGAAGCTATTTATTTTAGGAACAGCTATTAAAACAAGGTAGGAATGAGGCTAGGCCGTTATCTCCCCTAAGACATACTTTTCTAGCTACCTTCTGCCCTGTGTGTGGCAACTGCATTCTTGATAATTATTCTCTTTTATTCATTCTAGATTTTTTAAAATAAATATGAAGGGCATCTAAAAAAGAACTTATGATTATTCTAAATGTTCACTAGAAGGTAGATAATGTCAGAGATTTCAAATTTAGAACTTTTGGTCACCTTGGGGATTCTCAGTTATTACTGACATTTTATTTGTTAGTTTTGATCCACCAAGGATCCATTTAGTCAATATTGAATGATAAATTTTTAATGAAACTGTTTTCAATATATACTGAGTGTTTAAGAAATAGAAGCATTTTTCAAGCTAACTGGTCTGCTTTAAATTTCTGTGTAACAGATTTATTGTCAATACAGAAAGATCCACCTTTTGAATGTTCTTATTATCAGCCATGAAAATATATTTGATACTTTGAAAGATCTGATCTACCAAATTCATTCAATAAGCTTTCTTAATTTCCCCATATAATATTAATTTATATTTTCCTACTTATGACCCTGCTAGAAGATATCTATCTTATTACTAAATTTGTTTTATTGTCCTATAGATTTCAAACATTTCATTGAAGGAGATCAAGAAAATTAAATACTGATCAAAAGTCCACCTAAACTTGCAAATATATTTGTATTAGTTCATAGATTTGACATTTAAAAATTACTGTAAAGTGGGTGGCTTAAAACAGTGAACGTTTATGCTACCAACGTTTTGGATGATAGAAGTCTGAAATCTACTTGGCAGCAGGGCCGTGTTCCCGCTGAAGGCTCTGCAGAATAATCTTACTATATGCTTTTTCCAGCTGCTGGTAAACCCATGAGTTCCTTGGCTTGTGGCAACTTAACTCCATTTTCTGCATCTTCACATCATGTTCTTTGTTTCTGTGTCCCCTCTTCTTGTTATAAGGAGTTAGAGTCATCAACTTAGGGTCCACCCTAAATCTAGTATATCATCCTTACTAATTACATCTACACCTATTATTTTAAAATAAGTTCACATTCTGAAGTTCTAAGTTGACATGAATTTTGGAGGGATAATATGCAACCCACTTGAATTCATAATTAGTAATTTACTGGAAATAGCAACAGTTATAGAAAATGCAGTCATTGACATGCATTTATTAAGATAACAAACATTAATGGTCTGGGGCATATATAATGCAGAATCTATCTTTAAGTAAAGGATACCTTGAGATTTATTCTGCAGGTTTATCATTATATGTAATAGATAATAGGTATGGAGTTCTAAATTCATGGATATATTTATAGTCTAATAGTCTAGTAAAGAATCTAAGAGCTAATTACACAAAATTATTAGTTATAAATGTAGTAAGTAGAACAAGGCAGAAGAAAAAGTACAATGAACACATATATCAAGTTCACCTATTGGTTAGACTTGAATCAGTCTTAGAAATTGGATTCCTCGAGAAAGTAATATCTAAATTGAGATTAAAGATGACAGAATTAACTAATTGAAGAGAATTTTTCTAATATTTTATTATATTTTCTGAACAATCTATAGTAAAAGTCTGTAATTCCAACTTTCTAGGGGTCTGTTAATTATACCCTTTTCATTTAGTCACTCTCATTTTATAACCTAATGTCCCCAAAGGAGAAACAGATATATTACCCTGTAAGTAGATCCAGCAACCTGACTTTTGCATTACAGTTTAGTATTCAGATGCAGCTGAACAGAAACAGTGGGAAAGGTTGGCAAAGTCCTAATTTGACTTATTAATTCTGGACTTCTAAACTCTTCTGAAAATTTGTATTTTATAAAGGTGGACTTGTAAGTAGAACATCATTCAGTGTAGCACCAAGCTACAGTCCCTGGCCAATTTCAAAACACTCTCTGTACAGAAAAGAGTGAAAATACTATATTGTCCTAACATCATTGTCTGTAATTTACTCTGCATAACGTAGCTGCCATGGAATTAAATATATATAAATATACAAAATTAAATGAATATATATATATATCTCCAGTAAAGCTATTATCACTTATAATGTACAGTAGAACTCCTAGAAGATTACTGCTCTGCATTTTCTTCTGTTTCCTTGAATACCTTTGATAATTCTGGGAAAATGGGGATATATTGAAATTGAACAGAATCTCTACAAGGCTGTTCCCAATGGAAAAAAAAAAAAAAGACTAAACTGAAAATCTTGTTGACCATAACATCCAGGTTAAATAACCATATTAAAAATAAGTTAAAATTGCTAAGTGAAATTGTCCCATGCGGAAACATGTCGATTTCCTGATAATATGGTTGATTGCTTTCTATGAATCATTTCTTCAGACTATGCTAGGGACCTAGAGAGAAAAGAGGGAATTTCATAAATAAGCCTCTGTAATAAACAAGTAAGTCCACAAGAGACAAAGAAGCTTAAAAGAGCCAGGTGACAATTTAATTTAATTCAATTTGATCTAATTTAATCAAATCTAATCATATTCATCTCTACTGTACCAATAAGACTTTTCTTCAGCTTGAGACAGTTTGCATCTTTTTTTGGCCTCTTATCAATTAAATAGTCAATTGAAGCCCTGATTCTAGTATGATTCAATCCTAACACTTGATTAAAAAGACTCCAGAAAAGTCCTTGTTGATTTAGGAGAGTTTTGCATACATCAGGTGGGAAATGCATGTCACTGAATGCATGATGATAGTGTTATCTTTCTACATTCAGTATTAAAAAACAATTTTAAAAAGACACTTGATTATATCCTCCACAGCTCTTAACTGGACAAATTTTACTCCTTTATTTTAGAGTATAACTCATTTGCCTGTAAGTAGGTATATATTTGCTATATACATCCTTATCAGTAGTATCTAAAAACCAAACTTCTTACCTGCAGATTGCAAAGTTCATTTAAATTCTGATCACCAGATATAAATTGGTGAGCTCAGCTCTACAGGTACATGAATAAATTTGTCCTTTCTCCTAGAGCTATCTGTAACCTAGACAAAACAATTACACAGAACATTTCCATACAATATTGAAATCGCTAATAAAAACATCTGATAATTTACCAGTGTCTCACTCTGTGCCTGGAACTTTTCTGAAATTTCTTTATCTACTAACTCATTTAATCCTAACAATAAACCTATGAGCTATATCTTGTCACTGCAGAAACAGTAACATGACAAATTTAAGTAATTTGCCAAATGTCACAAAACTAAAAAGTGGAAAAACACAAGCTGTTTTGTGCTCTAGACACTAATTAATATGTTCATAAATTGGCAGATATAAAAAAAGTATTGTTCCTTCTATCTGCATTTTATATTCTCACTCCTTCCATCTTCTAAAAGATCTTGCTAGGCATTCTTTTTTCTTTCACATAAAACTTCTTTTAATTTCATTCTTTCCATTAGTATTTAAATATGCTCAAATCTCCTCCCTTACAACAAAAAGTACTAAATATAAGAATATTAATGCCCTATCTCAGGATTTATTTTTCTACAGTATAATCTCTTTCTATGAAATTTCACATTATTATAGGGCTTCCATTATCATTATACAACAATAACTGCAAATTTATATCTTCAGTGGCTAACCTTCATACCATGCTGCCATCATTCCTCACCTACTAAGTAAGAAATTTAGTAGGTGATGGCATCTTCGTCCATTCATTCTGTAAGCCCAAAGCTTAGAAGTTACCCTATCTTAAAACCTCTTTTCCATTTCATCACAATGTCCTATAATTTCTACCTTCTAATTCTCAAGTATATCCATTTATATCAAATGACCATAGATCAAGCCATAATTTTTTTCTACCTAAAAAGAAACTCTAAAGAAATCCCTTCTTACATTTTTGCTGTGCTAAAATTTATTCTCCACTCTGTAGCCAGAGTGATTATTTCAAAAGACACACATAATAAGGACATTTTCCCAATTAAATCTCTTTCAATAGCTTCAAATATGTCCTATGATAAAAATCCTTAGCCTGATCACCAAGGTTTGGGTGGTCTGGTGCCTTAAGACTGCCTGAGCACACTGTAGGAGGCTGTCCTGCCATCTATGCATGTCAGTTCTTTGCTGCTTCATATTAGAAACTCTGGACCTGCTACACTCTCTATGCAGAATTTTCCCAAATCATGCCCCAATTTTAACTTCAAATACAAATTGAGTTTCATTTCCTCAGAGAAACCATAACTTGAGCCATCAGAGTAAATTAGATCCCTTTAACATCCCATAGAAAGCCTATATATTCTTTTTATAATCCTGATCAGTTTTTTTGACACATTGATATTTACTATTATTATTGTGTGTCTCTCTAACTAGAAATGAAACTGTGAAGATAGCTAAAACATTTTTTGAAATGCCCATATTCCTATCATTTGACATGTAAATTGTACTTGGTAGATGCTTGATACATATTTGCTGTATATACGAATAGAAAAAAAAATGAAGTTAAAGGTTTTTACTTTCCAGTGCATTGATAGATTTTTCATCATAAATCTTATGTATTCTTGGTTTTCTTTCAATTTAAAGTAAGTTTTTAGGAAGAATTGCTATTTCTCTAGCTAAAATGTTAACTTGATGGGGGGGCTGTCTTAGAAAAGAACAGCTGTTCCAAAGTATAAAATATAATTCAGAAAAACTAGAGAGGATTTTTCAAGGAATTTAGTCTATTATGCCTCCACTTTCTTGGCTTGAGAACAAAATTATTCTTACCTAAAACTTGCTGGCACTAGGATTTAATGGGCATAAAGCATGTGACAGTCCTTCTCAGAAAGTGAACACAAAGAAAATGAAAAAGAGTGATTGACAGAAACATAAATACAATAGAGCAGAGAATAAACTGGGAAAGCACATGTCTAGATTACTATCTGACACTAAAAGCTATTAAAGGTGACAATAGCTTCATCATTTGTCTACACTGTCTTTTATGCAAAACATACTCAAAGTAGACCTAGAGTGACCTCTTGCCAAATGGCACAGCTTGGGGGTTTTCAGTGCATGTTGGATTGACATTAAACTTTATGCATTTTTGCACTGACAGTAGCAGCAGTATCTAATCATATAAAGACCAGAGAATCTGCCTGTATGATATTCAGGTCACTTCTTACAAGTCCTTTCTATTCTAGACAACTGTGATGTCGCCTGTGAAAAAGTAGGAATTGAGGACAACAGGTGAGGTCATGAAAGAGGTGCTTCAACACATCTCTAGAACCAACTTCTTAGCCCTATGTTAAGTAAAAAAGCTATCAATTATCATCATGCAGGAAATGAATATGACTATTGCATTTCTCCATTTCCATGCTGCTGGTAAAGACATACCTGAAACTGGAAGAAAAAGAAATTTAACTGGACTTACAGTTCCACATGCTTGGGGAGGCCTCAGAATCATGGCGGGAAGCAAAATGCACTTCTTCCATGGTGGTGGCAAGAGAAAAATGAGGAAGAAGCAAAAACAGAAACCCCTGATAAACCCATCAGATCTTGTGAGACTTATTCCCTATCATGAAAATAGCACAGAAAAGACCAGTCCCCTTGATTCAATTACCTCCTCCTAGCTCCCTCCCATATCATGTGGGAATTCTGGGAGATGCAATTCAAGTTGAGATTTGAATGGAGACATAGCTAAACCATGTGAATTATATAATATTTTTTGAACACTAGGTCATCCAGTCAAAGAAATTGAACACAGGGAAAAAGGAACATGCAATTAAGATACTTTCTACAGTGCAGTCTTTCGCCTCCAACTATATATATTTTTAAGGTTTTTGGCTATAGATTCTGACCTTCCTGTTTGCAATGTGAAGTCAAGTTGCCCCAGTGATGGAGCTCTGCCAGTTATGGGACTTCAATCATGTCCATGCTGTTTTGCTTTCTTTCACTACTAATACTGCTAGGGCTTGTCCATTTTTAGGAGGAGGTAAATGCACACGATTAATCACGATGCATTCTATAATGCCATATAGATTTGAGGAACCAATGGTCAGAGCTGTATAAAGCTTTATTATAAATATATCTTCAGTGCTAAAAATTGACTAAAACTATTACAGACTTTTAAACCTACCTTCTTCCCAGTCATAAGATAGGAAGAATTCAAATGCCAATAAGAAAGGGCTGACCTCATAGTCATTGCTGTCTAAAGATGGAAAATCTAGGTCATATTTGGAGTTTTCTGGTTCTTTATCATGATAGTTTTAAATATGAATTGGACAAACACACGATCAACCTGACAAAGATGTCTTTAAGATTCTTATGAATGAAATATTTAGAGTCCATATGCTATTAAAAGTGTCCCTACTTACTTAATGCAAATAAGACAATATAAAATGAAAATTAAATGCATCTAAATAAATTAGGTTGAAATGATGGAAACACTCTTATTAAAAGATCACTGCATAAGCAAGAACACCTGGAATGGGAAATGTAGTTTGAATAGGGTATTCCTATGTCATAGGCATAGGTAATAATATCTCAGTGGTATTACTAGTCAGAGGCAAGTAAGGGAAGAAGCATTTCTGGCCATTTCAATTAAGCATAAAAGCTGCTGAATATATAAAGTGCAAAAACACCCTAGCAGCCAAAAGAGAATAACTGAACAAGAGAATGACCTAATCTCTATTGTGAATGCATTACCAATGTAATTTGCAGAAGGTTAGAGAAACAAAGGGATACACAAAGTGGGAACAATGCCTACACGATCAGCAGAAAAAATCAATAACAATTTGGTGTGTGTACTATGGGAGAAAGCATCTCTCCATTGTGTTATTAAAATGGGAATAGGTTAAACTGGAGACCCAGGCCTTTGTTTAGGTGTGATAGATGGCATGTTCTCCGTAAGTTTATTTAGTTTCTTAGATTAAACTGGTCTGCCATTCTTGGGAAGAGAGAATGGAGTGGTTGAGCTTCTGTGGTGTTCTTAAGACTTCCTTTTTTAGGGCAATTTTTTTCTTAAATACTTAATATAGTATCATCAAATATGAAATCTAATTTTAAAACATACATATATTTGACTTAGGGCATAAAAATTAACACAGAGCAGTTCATGTGGATTAATATTTGAAAAAATAAATCTAAATCTATAGCCCTTACAAAAGCAGATGGTTACATGATATTCACTATGTAATAGGAATGGGGTGCTAGATTATCAAACAAATTATACAAATTGGATGCTACCATGAAACAAGAAAGTAAAAAAATCAGCATCTTAAATATAATAAATCTTCTGGGATAAAGTTCCAGAGCCATTGAAAGGAAATACATTATGGTTCTTGATCATCTATTCTCTTTTTCAGACAAAAGAGAATTGGAAACATAGAAAACGCTTTGTATTTCCTCTACAGTCTAGTTTTCACCCTTGATATCAGGATGTTAAATGGATTTTCATGTAAAATTACCTTTAATTATACTGTAAGAAGACAGTACTATATAAACTGGTAAATTCCTGCTTTCTTCAAAAAGCCCACTGTCATCTACTTGTTGTATATATTGTAAGTTGAGCATGAGATAAGCGGGCTTTCCATGAATAATTCAGTTTTATTAATTCATCTGTATAAAAGAGAGTAAATTATCTATGCCAGTTAATATGATGAAACACCTTTACATTACTTAACATTCAATTTCTATTTTATTGCCACAGAATTCATGCAGAAAATAAAACATGGTCCTGTACAAAGCAATGTCACTGTAACATAAGCATTTCCATAGAGATATAGACATGTTATTAAAAAACAAATAATAGAGGAGCCTTTGCTTTCAAGACTGGAATAAAATATTTTATCTTGAGTTTGTTCATTTAATTTTTTACTAAGTTTATTCAGTAAAGTTTATTTATTAGAATACTATATACTAAACATAGTAGTCAGAAACAATGTCAATTGAACAAATAAGCCCGAAGCTCAGAAACAATGTCTTGGCTGGAAATACATATTTGAAAGTTATCAGCATATACATTCTAATTGAAACCATGGGAAGAGATAAGGTGATCTAGAAAGAGAAGGCAGAATAAAGGGGAAGAAGCAGTTTAATAGTGAAATATTGTAGAACTCCTACATTTTGGGATCTAGAAAAATCTATAGGTGTTATGAGAAATGACAAGAAGGTGGAAAATAAGTAGAATGATTATATGAGAACGGAGTGTCCAGTGAATGTAAACGAAACAATTTGTGGAAGCATCAGTTGGTCAGTTGCTGATTTTCTCTAGCAACTTTTAGCATTATGAGGAGCAGAGGTAGATTACTTGATTGAGCAAATTATAAGGATTTTTATAATGCTTATGCCAAAAACTATATAAATAAGCAAGAAAAAACAATCCAAACAAGCAAATCAAATATGTGAACTGAAAATACCATGTTGATGCGATTCACCACTGATGCTGGCATTATAGGAAATAAATGGAAGCAATGGGAATGGGACAAAAGTGAGGGAGAAACTGAATATACAAAGATATGATAAAGATAAAATACTATATAGTAAAAGTAATGAAGTGAAACGTGGAAATGAATGGAGACTGTGATTAGCAATTAGTATTTGGAACTTATTTTATTGGAGATAATAAAATTTATAAGTGATGATAAAATCCAGATTGTGGCCACGAGAAAGGGTATCTAAAGGAGAGTAGAAGTTGAAAGAACTGGGATCCAAGAAGTAAAACATTTGTGAAAACAAGGTTCCTAGTAGGCTAGCCACATATTCTTTGTGGTCATTATGGAGGCTGTTAGTATTTGGAATAAAAGGAAATACTCTGAGCCGTGTGCCAAAGGGCGGTAGCAGAAAACAGTATAAAAGGATAATAAGTAGAAGCAAAGCTTCAAAAACAGGAGTTAAACAAAAATGATCAAGAATTAGCAACCAGAATTTTAAAAAATGCAGATGCATCTATGAAAATAAAATATGCAAACCAATTTGAAAATAAAATGTGCACACCAAACTGTGCACACCAGTTTTTCCTCCACTACGTAGCATAATCAGATTGCAGTTTAAAATATTTTTCCAACCACTGTGAGAATACATTGGGGGCAAATGATACTTGAGGAAGGCTGAACAATGAGGATGTTATTGTAGCCAACCAAAGGAGGGGTGATGATAGACAGATTTAGAATCCATGAGTGGGATAAAGAAAAGTGCATCAGTATGAGTACTTCAGCATGATTACTTGACAGAGTTGTCATGTCAAACTCATTTGAATACGTGTCAGAAACAACAACAACAAAAAGATGGTATATGAAGAATACTGATAGAAATGGCACCAACGCAAAGGTTCCCTTAAAGTAAGCTACAGTGGTTTTATCTATGCATCACCATTCTCAGCCACCTCAACTACTCCGCTTTGTCACAGTCTGGAAACCTAAAAACTATTTTCAAGTATCCTTTGCCCACAGAATTCTAGGTTATACTGTAACCTAGAATGGTTTACAGCATAAAGCCAGAAGAGAACAACGAGCATTTACCTTCCCTTAGAGATTTCAAGGATATGAGTGAAAAGACTACATACCTGAAATCTCATCAGTTTCCTGGAAACGTCCTTTGATTCTCAAGCTTCAGTACTCCAAGAGTCTGAGATCATCAACAGCAATTTCTCGAATGCTTGCATTTCCTAATTGCATAAAATCCAGAAGGGGCTTGTCCCTGGCCTATATTCTACTAGCCCTTTAGATATGTATATCTCATTCCCTGTATTAAACATGTTACCACTGAGATACCTAGAGTGATTTCTGTGTTTTGTAACCAAACTTGATTGATGTAGAATTTTGTAACATAAGTGATTCAGAGGCAGGAAATAAATCGGTTTCATCTGAAAACAGTAATAGCACCATTGCTAATATAAAAGGGATAGTAGTGGCCTCCAGCATCTCTGTAGTTGCCTGGAAAGAAATTTTTCTTAAGGGTATGACACTGGGAGATCAAGATGGTTATTGAGCTAGAACTTAGTGGAAATAAGGCCTGTAAGTACTATGCAATGGCTACTACTAACTATGGTTAGCCCATGAAAAAAGTTACAAATTTAAGACTTCAAATTTTTTTGCTCAAGATAAAACTAAAAAACAAATGTTTCTATTTGCACTTCCAGTGAATATCTACTCAATGTTAAAAATAAGACAAAAGCTAACATTTTGGGGTTCAAAATTATAGTTAGTTAATATTCACAAATTCTGTAGAGCTATTATGTGAAACTTAGAGCATAAATTGTGGCCAAAAAAGTGGTACAGAAACTTGGAACAGTGATAACTGGTGAATCTGGTGATTCTGAATACATTTCAGGGATTTTTTTCCTGTCTGAAGAACTATCTGCCTGAAATTAGCTTCTTCTTGTTAAAAGACCCCATAATGAAATAATTCCCTTTAAAATGGTTTCTGATTCTGCTCAACACCCATCTCCACCAAATTTCAGAATCTATAGGTTCACAAACAAAACTCAAATCCCAGGTTATTTTTTTAAAAAAACAGTTTTCCCTCCAGTTTACTCTGTAAGTAGAAAGCTTATAAATCAAAATAATTATAATAATTTTGCTAACTTATATCAAAAGAAAATTAGACTATATGTGAAGAAATTAATTTTGGAGTTATGCTAGGCAAGAAGAAGCATAGCAATAAAATGAAGGGATGTTGATAAATAAGACATATCACTTGTCCACAGTGTTGAAGTTTATCATGCTGATTGCATCAGGTACAGAAGATGTAACAATTGCCCTGCCCATTTTTTGAGGAAACATGCTTATCATAACAAAAATTTTAAATTTGGGTCACACCACACTGATGATATTTTCAGTCACCTAAGACTTGTCAAACTGTCCCTTTGAAAATGAGGGAAGGGAGCACTACACACTGGGATCTATTGGGGGGAATAGGGGAGGGACAGTGGAGGGGGGATAGCATGGGGAGAAATGCCAAATGTGGGTGAAGGGGAGGAAGGCAGCAAAACACACTGCCACGTGTGTACCTATGCAACTATCTTGCATGTTCTGCACATGTACCCCAAAACCTAAAATGCAATAAAAAAAAAGAAAATGAATGTCAATTTACTGCACTTACACCCTATGCCACTAAAAAAGACAAGACTCTTATATTAGTCTGTTTTCACACAGCTACAAAAACCTATGTGAGACTGGGTAATTTATGAAGAAAAGAGGTTTAACTAACTCACAGTTATTCAGGCTTAACAGGAAGAATGACTGGGAGACCTCAGGAAACTTACAGTTACAGCAGTAGGTTAAGGCGACACAAGTACATTCACCACATGGTGTCAGGAGAGAGCTGAAGGGGAAAGTGTCACACACTTAAACCATCAGATCTTGTGAAAACTCATTCACTGTCACACTAATTATGTTCTGTCCTAACACTGTAGCTCACTTTTTAACCTTCAGTTAATACTTCTTTTGCTTGCTCTGCACTTATTTAAGTTCTTGGTTTAGACCAAGCCTAGGGGAATTCCACCCTCATGATCCAATCACCTCCCACCAGGTCCCTCCCTGTTGGAATGCCGGGATTACAATTCGACATGAGATTTGGGTGGGGACACAGAGCCAAACCATATCAACTCTTCTTGGGCCTCCTGGGATTCTGTAGCCAATGCATTTCACACTTGAGCATGCATGCTACTTGTAACCATTTACCAAGAAGCCCATAGCCATAGAATTTGAGTTATGATCAGAGTATGTAAATATTCTGCAGACAGTAGAGACTTCAGCAAAAGATGCTCAGCCAAGTGGAACTTGTCAAACAGAAGACACAATGATGTTCAAAATATTTATCTCCAATCAGGATACAATATACACTAAGCATTTTTTTGAAGAAAAGCAATTCTCTCTTCTACAAACAACTATTTTTACTTTAAGAAACAAACCTGTGGCTTGCTATGCTAATTGTACATATTAATTAATAACATATTCTTCCCTTCTTCCCACATTATTTTACATGAGGCATTGTATAATACATTTTACTTAGAGTTCTCATTTTTTCTTTAAGGTTCAGGGTGTAAATGTAGTTGGTTAGTGAACTGAAAGTGTAATAATTAATATTTAATAAATATTACACAGAGATGGTTATAGAATTTGATGACAGTTTGTATCTCTTCTTGTTAGGGGTGCACTTATCTGCCCTTGTATAAGACTGTTAGACTAAGGGAGAAAGAATATGACAAAAAAATATAAAATTATGTTTTATGGTGTCTTAGTCTGCTTGGGCTTTTATGATATCATACACTTTGTGGCTCCCAAAGTCCCCACCTCTAAATACCATGACATTGGGGATTAAATTTCAATATAGGATTTTTTTTGGAAGGGGCCAAACATTCATACTATAGCATAGGGCTACCTGCTATTGCTTTTATCAGTATTTTAAGAGTTTAATTATAAAATAAATACTTCTTAAATGCCAGAAATCCAGGGATGAGAACTGAATCTTACATGGTTTGTTGATATCTATCATTATCCCTGGCATTCAAAATTCTCCTTGTATAACAGACATCAGTAATGATAAAAACCACAATTCTTAGATTATTTTCATCAGAATTTCAGTTTAGATTTTTATAATAATAGGCATTTGTATGAAATTACATAGGAAGAAAGAAAAAGCAATTTCTTTCTCTTCCAGTAGTGGCTGATGTATGTGTAGCCAGGCAATAGAGCAACTTTCAGAGGCACCCTGGGTATTTTCTTCAAATCACCTTGATCAGTTCAGCAGACAGCTGAGTTATAGACACTCTTCACTTTTTCATTCCCTAAAACCAGCGGTAGTTCCCTCTGACCTTTACTCACCCAGCCTTTTCAGTGGTTCTGCAAGAATCTATTTTCCTGTATTAAAGTTTATCTACCAAGATATCCAGTTTCCCAACTAAATTCTTACTCATACAATGTAGTAATATGGAAGTAAAAAGGAAACACAAATCAATCTTAGCCAAGAAGGAAATAGGTGATTTTTAGCTTAACAATTGTTATATTTTGGTTATAATCTTTAATAATTATGATTTACTAAGCCTAGTCAATAAAAACACAGAACAAGTGCATCATATAGTCACATTTTTGTTTTTGCTAACTTCACATATGTTCTGAGATTAAATGAAATGCTACTAAGCCAGGTAGGCAAACAAGAAACAAACTTTTTAGCAACTGCGTAAACACTTTAAAACCATAATGGTCAGGCAGTAATTAAGAAATATATAATAATTGTTACAAATCACTCGCAACAATCTTTCTGGAACTCAGTTTTCTTATAAGTGAAATAAAAGAGGCGTAGAAATAAGTGGAAGAATATATGCTAATGGTAATTTGTGGTTCAATTGTTAGTTGTCATTTTTGTTACTACTATAGTGTCGATTTATAATTACTTTCTAAGATTTTAAACATAATTTAAACAGATGTGCCTTATGCAGTGATATCTTTACTATAAATCTGCCATAATTAAAAGAAAAATGAGGAAGACTTGTTTAGCAGTCTTTCTGAGAGGAGACTGATTAAGAAATTCTACTAGTTCCACTGTTGGCAAATGAGAGGTTTCTGCTAATGTATTGTACATTAGGTTTCCAGTGGATAAAAACCCACCGCAACCACTACAAGATGCCAGTGACGGCTGCTCTGGTTTCGTATTCTCTCCACCTGGCTCTCACAAAGGCTGGCCAAATGGACCAGCCAAATATGACTAGAGAGAAAACTAATTTTACTAAATGCCCTCGCATTACATTCATGACCACTCATCTCAAATGGGGCCTGAATGTTGCTGAACTTTCCTATTACATTTCTCTAATCTACTTACTCTCTTCATTGGGTTTCTACACATTCTCCTCTCTTGAAATTTTGCCACCATCTACTTCATTCTTGAATGCTTTCGATCCTATTTAACTAAAAAAAAATTAAGTCTGCTATAATAGCCCCGATTCTTATCTACCTGTTTTTCACAATATCTGCAGTTGCAATTTTAACACTGCTGGTGCAAGTATTTCCCTTCTTGTCCCTCCATCTCCAGCCACTAGACTGGAAGCTCCTGGAGGCCTGAACTCTTTCTCACTGTGGCACCTCCAGCATTTCGCTCACAGCATCTGCTCTCCGGGCAGGTAGGTGTTCAGTAAACATTTATTGCAAGCAAACAGTAAAAATAAAGAAGCTTCAAGTCAGTGACTTTAAAAGTTAGAAAAAATGTCTATTAAGAGAAGAAATAGTAAAAGGAAAACTAAAAGAAAAAAAAAACAAAAAAGTAAAAATGAAATCTGAGAATTCCCACCGGCTCTCACCATACCTGTACCCCTGTGGGAGGCCTCCCTAATCTCTGTACTAAACACTGTATCATTTGACCTCCATGACTGGAATCCAGTAATTTTACTTTTAACTCTATAAAAATTAATTTATTTTTCCTTATTGGATCATTTATGTCAGTATGCAAACATGCTTTCTTTCTTCCATGGTTAAAAATACTTCCAATTCCGATTCAATCTAAAGTTAGCCACACCATTTCTTTGATCCTCAGTAAACTCTTGAGGAGATCGACAACACTAGCTATCTTCAAGTTCTCTCTTCTCACACTGTGCTTCCAGATAGGTGCAGTGGCTCACGCCGGTAAGTCCAGCACTTTGGGAGGCTGAGGCAGGAGGATCACTTGGGCCCACGGGTTTGAGACCAGCCTGGAAAACATGACAAAACCCCATCTCAAAAACATC
This sequence comes from Callithrix jacchus, assembly GCF_049354715.1. Classification (NCBI taxonomy): domain Eukaryota; kingdom Metazoa; phylum Chordata; class Mammalia; order Primates; family Cebidae; genus Callithrix; species Callithrix jacchus. Next base: position 72,494,493 of record NC_133514.1, on the reverse strand, counting down.
AACAAAATATCAGTCAGGAGTGGTGACAAACATCTGTAGTCCCAGCTACTTGGGAGGCTGAGATGGGAAGATTGTTTGAACCCAGGAAGCAGAATTTGTAGTGAGCCATGATGGTACCACTGCACTCCAGCAAGACTTTCTCAAAAACACCAAAACAGAATAAAACATTCTACAGGAACGTTCACCTTCTACTACTCCATCGAAAGGTCATTTGCCACATCACCAATGTCTTTGCTTTATTAAATCCAAGAATTAATTCTCAGTTCTCTTCGATTTAGATGTGCTTGGCCAGTCCTTCATTCTACAACCCATTACTTGTATTCTAGGGCCTTTTCTTCTATGATTCTTCCTACCACATTCACCTTTTTTTTTTTTTTTTCATTCTCATTTCACTGACTTCTTAGCTGGACTTTAATCTTAGACCTTGTATTAATTTTCTAGACCTGCTCTAACAGAGTACCACAAACTAGGTTACTAAACCAAGAGCAGTTTATTATTTCACAGTTCAAGAGGCTAGAAGCTCAAGATAAAACTATTGGCAGTGTTTGTTCCTTCTAAGAACTGTGAGGGAAAATTGGTTCCAACTTCTCATAGATTTTGGTGGTTTGCTGGCAATCTCTGCTGTTTCTTGCCTTCTGCTGTATTATTCTAATCTATACCTTCCTGTTCGCATGGCATTCTCCCTGTGTCATGTCTGTGTCCAGATGTTCACTTTTTATAATTACACTAGTAATATTGGACTGTGACCTACCCTATCCCAGTATGACTTCACCTTGACTAATTACATCAACACCGCATCCATTTCTAAATAAAGTCACATTCTGAAATACTCAGGGTTAATACTTTAACCCATATTTGGGGGATCACAATTTAACACAAAACAAACCATTTCTCTTCCCTTTCCTAACACACACTCTTGCATATCTCATCTAGATTTATAGTTTTACATTATGTCTGTACACTGAAGATGCACAAATTTATGCTGTGGACTAGACTTCTTTCCTGAATTCCAGATTCGAAATTTTATTAGTCTATTTGTCTTGCTATAAAGGAATAGCTGAGACTGGGTAATTGATACATAAAATAGGTCTATTTGGCTCACAATTTTGCAGGCTGTACATGAAGAATGGTGCCCATATCTGTGTCTGCTGAGGGCCTGAGGAAGCATATAATCATGGTGGAAGGAGAGGGAAGCCAGTGTTTCACATGGTGAGACCGGCAGCAAGAGAGAGAGGGAGGAAGTGCCAAGCTCTTTAATAACCAGAGGCTGGGCATGGTGGATCATACCTGTAATCTCAGCACTTTTGGAGGCTGAGGTGGCTGGATCACTTGAAGCCAGGATTTCAATGCCATGATGAAACCCTGTCTCTACTAAAATTATAAAAATTAGCTGGATGTGGTGGTGCATACCTCTAATCCCAACTACTCTAGAGGCTGAGGCAGGAAAATCACTCGAAATTAGGAGGTGGAGGTTGCAGTGAACTGAGATGGTGCCATTGCACTCCTGACTGGGCAACAAAGCTAGACTCCATCTTAAAATAAATAAATAAATAAATAAAATTTTAAAAAATAATCAGGACTCATGTGAACTCATTCCTACAGGGAGGGTACTAAGCCATGACACAAACTTCTCCCTCCAAGTTTCACCTTCAACACTGGGGATTACATTTCATCAAGGGATTTGGAGGGGAAAAATATCCAAATCATATGATATATCCAAATGTATTTTAAATATTTCTACTTTCATATATGACTGGCATTCAAACAAGCAGTCTTGTAAAATAAACTCTCAGGTAATCACAAGCATGGACAATAACAAGAACATAATAAGCACCACAAATGTGTCCTACACATCACTATACCTCCATCCCCTAGGGGTAACCATCAGTCTTTAACGCCATTCACCCTTTGTTTTTTAAACTATGCATACCTAAAATATATAGTTCAATATTGCTGGTTTTGAATTGTATCTAAATGAAATTATACATGATTTATTCTACCGTGTCTCAGTTCATTTCTTCAAAATTGTATGTGTAAGACTTGTTCATGTTGTTACTTTTCATTGTGTTTTATTCATTGCTAGAATAGTGCTTAAGAGAAATAAAATGTCATGATTTGTTATTCATAATAGTATGGTAAACTTTGGGGCTGTCTTCATTTCTTTTTTATTGCAAACATTAATGTTACAGATATTTTTGAACATGTATCTCTGTGCAAACAAGCATGAATTACTATGGGCTATATGCATAGGAATAGAATTACAGTGTCATAGGTATGTACATTTGCACAGTCACTCAATACTACTGCTTTAATTTGGATATTTGACCTTCCAAACCTCATGTTGGAATTTGATCCCCAATGTTGGAAGTGGAGTCTAGTGGTAGGTGTTTGGCTCATGGCGGCAGATCCTTTATGAACGGGATGGTGTCCTTGTGGTGATGGGTGAGTTCTTGCTCTTTTAGTTTCCATAAGAATTGGTTGTTAAAAAGAGCTTAGCACCTCCCTTCCCTCACTGTCTTACTTCCTTTCTCACCACAGGATCCCCTTCATGTTCTGCCACAAGTGGAAGCTTCCTGAGGCCCTCATCAGAAGCAGATGTTACCACCATGCTTTCTATACAGCCTGAAAAACTGTAGGCCAAATAAACCTCTTTTCTTTATAAAGACTCAAATATTCCTTTACAGTAACAATAAATGAAATAAGACAACCACAAAATATTTTTCAGTTATTTTACTAAAATTTGGTCAAGAAAACTGAAGCCACTCTCTATATTCCACATATAAAAGGTTGATATCCTAAAAACTGCTTTTTGTATATCAATAGTAGTACTCATGAGGAGACTAAAATATCTACTCAACCACCCACCCCATCGAACCCTCATGCTAAAAGTCAGTTCAGCAAAATCCAGTATATCAGAATATCAACAAGAGAAAACTACAGTGCTTTTAGCAAAATAATGTAAGAAAAGACTTAAAAACTTAAGAATGAATAATGGAGGCATTAAATATTTGGTAGATAAAAGAATGCCAGAAAACATTTCTTACAAGCAGAAAAAAAAACACAACAAAGAAGCACCATGCAGTATGGCATATTTATTGCATGAATTGCCCTAGGAATGATCTGTCTCTTTCCATGACCTTTGCTCTGTACCTTTGTGGTCACCTCCATTCTGTCTTTGAGCTTGGCTGTGTAATGTTCTTTAACCAATCAGATGTTTAAAATATATTAGCAAAGGTTTGATAAAAAGTCTTGCATACATTTCTAATTGCTCTATTGCCCTCTTGCCTCTGCTAGGAGAACAAGCTTGTGATACTATAGAAGAAGGAGAGATCACCTGGGCAAATATAAAACATTTCAGTTGATCCATACTAGAATTGCTAACCTCCAGTCTGCCTGCCAGCTCCACATAGACAGTGCAAACCCAGGTAAGATTACTTCAACCTGACCCACACGGCAAAGCTAAGTTGGGGACTTAGTGTGTTTGGAAGCACTGAGTTTTGAAATGGTGTGTTATATTGCATTCTTGTTGGAATAAAGGACTAATGCAATCACCATAAAAAAGAAATGCAAAATCTGAGAAGAGATTCTGAAATAAAAGTTGTGGAATAGAAAGGCAGAAAATAAATTGGAAAAGGAAATGACAAAAATATTTCATAAAAAAGTCTTAATTGCCAGGTGCACAAAGAAAGTTATATATAACAAAAAGTATAATAAAATAAATATATAATTGCTATGAGAAAACAAACAGGGAAATAAGAGATCTAAAAAACTGGAAGACAGAAAATTGTGGAAATGGAAGAAAGGTGTAGAATCTTAATATATGTATACTTAAAGTTCTGAAATCTAAAAAATAATATTTTAGAAATATTTCTAATTGTCTTCTATGTTTGTGAGTTACCTACATTTAAAAGGTCTAACTTTTTAAAAATATTGGGCTTCCTGATTATGGAGCTTTACATCCCTCATAAATTCTAAGGAAAATGTCAATCATTGCCTCTGGAAATACTGCCCTCACCTTATTGGTGCAGGATATTTTGCTTTTTAGTTCAGCTATATCCAAGTTCTTGTCTCAGAACCAGGGAAAATTAGGTACACGGACACACTGGAGTGTGAGAAGGACAGAATTTACTAAGTGAAAGGAAAGCTTTCAGCAAAGAGAGGGATCCTGCAATCAGGTTTCCACCTCACAATTGAAGTACAGGACTTCCACAGTGGAGCTGAAGAGCCAAGCTCCTCCCAGGAAAAAGACATGAATTCCTGGTGGCTATGCCCCGTTCTCCCAGTGTGCATGTGGGTCCTTAGTCTGAGCCACTCTGCATTGATTTATTTCCCTTACTGTGCAAGTGTTAAGGCACAGAATTGTTCACCATGGGGGTATTTAGGCAAATCTCCTAGTGCAAAATGAGCTGGGTGGGTCAGGGATTCTCCAGGGACCCCCCCCACCCCCACCCCTTACTGCCTAGGCGATTGGCTGTTTCCTGACTCTATCATTATGACTTCTTTATGTCTGGAATTCATCTTGCATATGTAATAGACATTCTCATTTGTCCCTCATGACTTTACATTTCCCTTATATTTTCTATCTCTTTCTTCCCCGTACTGTAATTTCTTCATATACGCTCCACTAAGATCTTTTGTTCTCCAGCTATTTCCAGACCTCTTTTAAAAATACTCATAGATTACTGGGATGGCCTCGATCTCTTGATCTGGTGATCCGCCCAGCAGATTTTTTTTTTAATGTGTTTATAGCTACAAATGTCCCTCTTAGCAGTTTCACTGTAACCAATGAGTTTTGCTACGCTGCATTTTTATTTTTAAATTTTCCTTGCAATTTCTTCTTTGACTCATTGGTCATTTAAGAACATTTGTTTAATTTTCTCATGTTTGTGGATTGCTCAGTTTTCCTTCTATCACTAATTTTTGGTTTCATTCCTACTTTGTAGCAAAAAATACCTTGCATGACTTTAAACTTTTAATTTAGTAAAACTGCTTTTGTGGCCTAACATATGATTTATCCTGTAAAATGTTCCATGTGCACTTGAGAAGAATGTATATTTTGCTCTGTTTGGTATAATATTCTGTATATGTCTGTTATGTTCAATGGGTCTAAAGTGTTGTTCAAGTCCTCGTTTCCTTATCGATCTTACGTTTCATTTGTTCTATCCGCTGCTGAAAGTGGAAAATTAAAGTCTCTCACTCTTGTTTTGTGTCTATTTCTCCCTTCAATTCTGTCAATGTTTTATTCACATATATGGGAACTCTAATGTTAGGTACATATATATTCATACAGTGATGAACCATGTAAAGATGTTTTGGTGAACAATGGACTGCATATACAATGGTGGCCCCATAAGTCTGTAATACTATATGTATTGTCATACATTTTTCTGTGTTCAGATACACAAATGCTTACCATTGTGTTATAATCATCTACAGTATTCAGCACAGACAGTAGCACATTGTATATGTTTGTAACCTCAGAGCAATAAGCCATATACAACATAACCCAGGCCTATAGTAGTCTATATCATTTAAGCTTATGGAACTGTACTTTATATTTGAACAACGACAAAATTGCCCAATGATGCATTTCTCAGAACACATCATTGTCATTAAAAGATGGGTGACTATAATTGTTTTACCTTCCTGATGAACTAACTCTTTTATTGCTATATAATATCAATTGTCTTTTGAGAAGTTTTGAATTAAAGCAGATATTAGCAGAATGGATTTTTTAAGAACCATGATTTAACTCTATGTCACCTAAATGAGGCTAACATTATATTCAAAGACACAAATAAGTTGAAGTTACAAAATGGAAAAAATATTCCATATAAAAGAGAGATGAAGTGGCCATAATAATATCAGATAAAATAATCTTTAAGTAAAAACCATTACATGAGACAATGAAGGACATTATACAATAATAAATGGGTCAATTCACTAAAAAGATATAACAGTTATAAATGTATATGCAGCTAACATTGGAGTTCCCAAATATATGAAGTAAACATTGGCAGAATTGAAAAAAGAAATGGACAGCAACACAGTAATAGTAGGAGACTTCAATTCCCCACTTATAATAAGAGGTAGGAAAACAGGACGTAAGATCAATAAGAAAACAAATGACTTGAACAAGATTATAGACTAATTAGACCTAACAGACATATGCAAAACATTTTATATAGCAATAGGATAATACATATATTTTTCAAGCACACATGGAACATGTTCTAGAATAGACCACATGTTAAGCCACAAAACAAGTCTCAGTAAAGAAGATTCAAGTCATGTAAATTATCTTCTCCAATTACTATGAAATAAAACTAGAAATTAATAACAGAAGGAAAATTAGGAAATTCACAAGTACATGAAAATTAAACAAAACACTTTTAAACTACTAATAAGTCAAGAATAAATCACAAGAGAAACTAGAAAATAACTTAAAGGAAACTAAAAAGAAATGCAAACGAAATACAAAGCTGATAGGAAAGAAATAATAAAGATTAGTAAGAATTAAATTAACTGGAGAACAGAAAAGCAATAGAAAAAAATAAATAAAAACAAAAGTTTTTTATTTAAAAATATTGTTACAATTGACAAGTCTTTATCCATTGACTAAGAAAACAGAAAAAAAAAAACTACTTAATCAGAAATAAAAGTGGAACAGGCCAGGTGCTGTGGCTCAAGCACTGTAATCCCAGAAGGCTGAGGCAGGTGGATCACTGGCAGTCAGGAGTTCAAGACCAGTCTAGCCAAATGGTGGAACTCTGTCACTACTAAAAATACAAAAAAGTTAGCTGGGCATGGTGGCACACATCTGTTGTCCCAGCTACTCGGGAGGCTGAGGAACGAGAATTGCTTGAACCGGGTGGCAGAGGTTGCAGTTAGCCAACATCACACCACTGCACTCCAGCCTGGGAGACAGAGCAAGACTCCAGCTCAATAAAAATAAATAAATAAATGTGGAACAAGTTAATAAACTCTATGAAATGAAATAAATATAAGAGAATAACATAGACACTTTTATTCTAACAAATTGGATAACCTGGATGAAATGCACAAAGCTTTAGAACAAACAAATTCACACAGCTAACTCAAGAAGAAATGTTTAAAAATCTAAATAGACTGTAGCAAGTAAAGACACTGAATCAGTACTCAAATACTTTCTTTGTTGGAAAATATTTGAGTACTGATTCAGTGTCTTGCCTTGCTACAAAGAAGACTGTCCAGGACCAGAAAACTTTGCTAGTGAATTCTAAACATTTAAAGAAGAATTAACACCAATTATTCTCAAATTCTTAAAAGGAAATGGAGAAGGAAATATTTTCTGCTTAACTGGTATAGAGTTTCTTTTTGTGATGATGCACAAGGCATCTGAAACAACCCTTTAAATGTACTTAATGACACTGAATTGTACACATTAAATTAGATGAAATAGTAAACTTTATGTTGTATGTATCTTGCTACAATTAGAAATACCATTAGTGCTTTAAATTCTAATTTTTTATATTATTTTTATTTCTAAAATCTGTATTTGAACATTTTTTCAACTTTGAATAGTCAATTGTATACAGTCTTTTTCGTTTCCATATTTTAGATTCCTTACTTTTTAAAAAAATATTAAACACACATTTAAAAAATTCTGTAGATAATTCATATACCTAAAATCTTCTTTATTTAATTTGGTAATGTATTATATCAACTATCACTTATAACGACTAGTTTCTTCATTTTCTTTGTAATTGTTTTCATTGTGAATTCATGTTTGGAGAAAAAAAACCCTGCATTTCTGGGAAATCTATGTGACCAATACTGAAAGTTTGTTCCTTCAGAGAGTGTATGTGTATGTTCCTCTTTGGTACCTGGAACATGTGTAATGCATGATAACTTTGTGGGATTTTAAGCCACATTCTTCCTCTTGGGGTTTTCAGACCACACAGGTAATGTGAAATTGGGCCACAAAACCACATGAGCATAGCTCATGGCTATGAATTCTGAAATCCAACACTACCACAGATAAGCTTTCAAACAATCTCTCTTTGCAGATGGTTATTTTTCTGTTTTATTTATATCTCCAAGTTCACTCTTTCCCTGAGATTGTTACTCTTATATCCCAGCTTTATTTGTGGTCCCTGATCTGATCTTTCACTTTGTGTGGGCCCTGGGCACACATGTGTTATTAAAATCAAAGCTATGTATTAAGGGCTTTACAAGTTTTCCCAGGGAAGTGAGGGACTTTATTTCACTTGTTACTGTAGATTTATGCTTTCAATTTACTTTCTGCCTCTAAAGATCACTTTTACTTTATTGCTAGCTCAGACATGAATTTTAAAATCTTCTTAAAATTATATACAATTTTTTTGGCATTTTAGCAGTAGGATGATTTGGGCTATCCATTTTGCTGTGTGCTAGAGATCATATACTCTCATACTGTTTTTATCCAGATATAGAAAAAACCTCAAGAACTAACAGTTTTAAAATTTCCAAAAAGTAATGTTGTTTTATAATTTTCTTATAAACTAGTGGCTTTACTGTAAATTCAGAGATAAGACCTATGCACTCTCATAGGTGTATTCTCTGTGTCAATCTTATCTATTTAATATTAAATTATCCAAACACTCTATTAGCCATAGTTATTTAAGTCTAGCAATAAATATATATGAACCCTAATTCTCCATCGAATATTAACTGCTACTTCTACCCCATAACTTAATGTCTATGAAGAACACTTTGGGCAAATGAGCCCTACTTACTTTCAACTCACATCTTGATCTCCCACTTGGCAAATATTCGTGGTTTCATGTTATTTATGAAAAGTCTTATTACAATTATTAGAAAAAAATCCCTTAAGTTTCTCTCTTGTGCTCATTATTTCTTAGTTCTCTATATTGGATGCATCCTGGCCTTAATAGATGGAGAAAGAAGCTAGAGAAATGGGAAACAGTTTTTCCCAACAAATAGAATTGTCTTTGCGTTACTATGCATTGAGTAAGATCAAAGAGAAAAGAAGGCCAGAGATTGCGACCTAAGGGTTTTCCATACAGAAAATGTCACCCTTTTGTTTTTTCCTAGTGAAGGTTTTATTACTTAGGGCCATTACTAAATAGTTTGTCCTTGACCTGAATCAGAAATCCTCATTCACAAGAGTGTAGTGGCAACTTTAACTGTTATTTTCATTTATGCTGCAGTAACATACTATAAACTGGATAATTACTTAAAATAATAGAAATTTATCTTTGACATTTCTGAAGGTTGAAAATTCAAGATCAAGGTGCCCCCTTCTACTGAGGGCATTTTTGCTGATCCTCTCATGGCAGAAGGCAGAAAGGCAGGCTACCAAACAGTCTGAAGTCTCTTTCATAACCATAATCTCATTCATGAAGAAGGAGATCATGCATTCTTCTTAAAGGCCTCACCTCTCCATATTGTCCTATTGGCAACACCTGAATTTTGGAGGGGACAAATTCAAAACATAGCAATGGAGATCATGCAAAACAGAAAGCTATGAACTTCTATATGTTTTGCTGTGATAGAAACACCTCCCCAAGTTTAATTTTTTGCCTCTCCTTTTTCTTGCGAAATGTCTGTATCACAGAGTGGCACTTCATCATAGTATTGTGAGAGGGCACTATCTACTGACTTGCAGTATCACCACAAAGGGTGCTAGATGGTGTTATCTGTTAACAAATTTTGGAAGGTAACTGCTTGTTGAACATTTCCACTCAAGAAAGAACAGCTATTATACAAGATTATCCTAAGTGCCTTGGAATGTGGCCCAGGAGTGGTGGGTATCTGTTTTGTATTCCTACCAACTCTTGGAGGAGTCTCTGTTACTCTGGAGGAGACAACCGTTCCTAGACACTGTCCTGTGGCTATGTTGGATTTCTGCATCATGTGTCCACTGACTCCCTGGGTTATAACATGATCATCGCTCCTTCAGTGAAAGGAATAACTAATTATGCCTGCAAGACTATTGAAAGGATTTCCAAAACAGATGGTATTTGAACTGACTTTTTATAGGATAAATTGTAGCCTGCTATACGAAGAAGGGCAAAAGAAGAATTTTCAGGCTATAATAATATCAGCAAAAGTTGTATTAAAAATTAGATATTTTCATATCCAAAGCCAACTATATAATGCTGTCTCTTGAATGCTGAGTTTATATGACTGTTTTTTGTTTTTGTTTTTCTTGAGATGGAGTTTCTCTCACGTTGCCAAGGTTGGAATGCGGTGGTGGAATCTAAGTTCTCCACAATCTCTGCCTCCCAGGTGCAAGTGATTCTCCTGCCTCAGCCTCCCAAGTAGTTGGGATTACAGGCATGTGCCACCATGCTCGGCTAATTTTATATATTTATTAGAGATGGTGTTGCTGCATGTTGGTCAGGCTTGTCTCGAACTCCTGACCTCAGGTGAACCACCTCCTTGGCCTCCTAAAGTGCTGGCTGGGATTACAGGCAGAGCCACTGTGCCCAGCCAATATATGCCTTTCTAAATAAGAATTTATGTGTCATGCCAAAGAGTTTTTATCTTATGACATGGAGATGTCAAAACAAGGTTACACAATTGGGTTTATTTAGGATGATAAGTGTGGTACCCTATAACCTTTGGAATAATTATGAAGCTTTCTGCCACATTCCCTATGTCTCCCTGGAATCAACAAAATTTACTCACACTGGTAATAATATTGACCTCAACAAAAGCATATTTTAGAAGTAGTTTTTTTTTCCTTCTTTGGAGAATTGAGTCCCCAAACGATTCAGCAGTGAAGATAAATGCAAACTTGCTGAATATTCTGGCCTTTCTGGCCTACTGCCCACTCACACTCCAGGGACAGATGACTTGGGTTACCTTCCAGCTTTACTCTCCTCAGTCTTATTTTGGAATACTTTTTCAATGACCATGTTCTGCCTGAAAATCCCACCAATTCTGCCCTGCATTCTCTCCTACTGTGGAGGTAGTTAATTTTTTTTTCTATACAGGCCCATAATCTAAGTATTTTAGGTTTTGTAGGCTCCTTGGACTCAAATGATTTATTATACTTGATTTCTTTGGCTTGATTCCTATGTGCTGATTTCATTCTCGAGACTATTTCCTGGGTTCCATTACACTGTGCTCACAAAAAAATTACCTCTTGCTCTTCCTGTACTCAGCAGTATGGCTAACTTTGCTCCCTAAATTGTGCAGCTAATCCTAATTTCCATGTGGTATTGACAACAGTTCATGTTGTATGAGCTCAGACAACTGATTATGAGAGCCAGAAGAATTATAAAGGTGATGAGAATTAATAGATAATATCATCTAATACTCATAAGTGTTTACCATGTGTCAGACACTAATTGTTTACATATAAAAACTCATTTAATCCTCCCAATAATGCTATGAGGTATTATCCTTTCTAAGAGAAGAAGGAACTGAGACATTTATTAAGTAGCGTGTCTAAGACCAAACAGCTGGTAAGAGGAGGAGGCAGCATACAAAGTCAAGCAGTCCAGCTTTGGAATCAATGTTCTTAAATACTACACTCTCCTGAGAGGTGCTGCCAGACAGAGAAAATGTTCTGGGAGGGAGTGATCAGCACCAGTAACTAATTAGATGCAGTGAAAATGGAAGAAGGAACCAAGAACACATTGTAAATAATTTCACTTGGAGATTAGTTGGGGAATACAGGAGAATATCATATTTGTTGACTATGCTCATTTTTCAATTATTTTATAACCAATCAGTTTGTAAGAATGTTAAAGTAGATTTCTCACAGATAGAAGTAATTACTTGGCTTTTATTAGAAAATTCCTAGCCAGAAATACAGTTTTAAAATCATTTTAGTCTATCAGTACTTTTCAAAACATATCTACATATGAATTATCTAGGGACCTTACTGTTAGGCAGATTATGATTCAATAGATCAGAGACACGGCCTGCATTTTTAACAAGCTCCCAGGCAGGGCTGGATTCATAGATGTATGACTTGTAAGTCTACAAAAGAAACCCACATTTGAAAGCATGCTCTGTTGTCAGCATTTTTATATTCTTAGTAATTTTTAAACAACAGACTGTACATTTTCATTTCATACTAGGCCAGCCAATTTATGTAGCTTTTCCTGCTCTCAGGTAATGCTGCTGGTGGTGGTCTGTGGATTATACTTTGAATTTGAATGGATCTAGTACAGAGGTCTGCAAATTGTGGTTCTAGTACAGAGGTCTGCAAATTCTGCCAGTTGCCTGCTTTTATAAATAACATTTTATTGGAAAATGGCCACACTCACTTTTTTTTTTACATGCCATCTATGATGATTTTTATGCTCTAACATGAGCAGTGTAGCTGTGACTAACAAATATGCTATGGCTCCCAAAGCTGAAAATATTTACTATCTGGCTCTGCATAGAAAAGGTTTGCTAATCCCTGCTCTAGTAGATGATAATAGAAGCCATAGGAACAATAATAGCATATTCAGCAAATAGCTTCCCCAATAGCTAGGATTTTTGCTTTCCCCAATAGCTAAGGACTATTGCCTTACATTTAAGTATTTTTTCTTAAAAACAAAGGATTTTTAACCTACATTAACTCAATTCCCCTTATAACACCCCTTTGAAGTAGATATCATATTCTTAATTGTATGTGTTGAAAACTTGGATTCAGAGAACTTAACACACTTGTTCAGGATAATGTCACAGTATGCAAAAGAGACCATTCTGTTTCCACTTTTTTCACATTCGTATGCATCCATACATGTGTCTTCTCTCTATCCCTCTAATGTTCTTCCCAGAGATTTTTTTTTCTAAGTAGGGGCTGTAGCTACTTCTAACCTTTTTCTACATAACACCATTTTTATACAGCAATTCAGTGGTTTTCAAACTGCATTCCACATAGCACTAGGGGCTCCTAAATCTGCTGCAGAGTCCTCTGAAAATGGACAAGTTACAGAGAATCAGCAAAGAGGTCCAGAATACTTTACTGACTTTCCATATTTGACCTCTGTTACATCTAATCCAGAGAATTATTTTCATGCAAAATTGTCTTGAATACTTGTCCACTCTAAATCTCATGTTGAAATTTGATCCCTAATTTTGGAGTTAGGGCCTAATGGAACGTCATTGGGCAGTCCCTTCATGCACAGATTAATGCCTTCCCTGGAGGGTAAGTTCTCACTCTATTAGCTCCCATGAAAACTGGATGTTAAAAAGAGCCTGGAACTTCCAACTTGCTTTCTCTCTCACTGGGTAATCTCAGCAAACACTGGCTCCTCTTTACCTTCTTCTGTGACTGTAAGTAGCCTGAGGCCCTCATCCAGATTCCCAGTCTTGAAACTTCGAGTCAGCAGAATCATGAGTCAAATAGATAATTTTTCTTTATAAATTACCCAGCCTAGTATTCCATTATGGCAACACAAAACAGACTCAAAACAGACTAAGACATTATGTTTCCTTTTTTCTTTTTTTGCTTAAATCCCTCAAATTCCTTGGAAACATCTGCTTTTCCTCCCTCTTCCTCACCTCAAACAATGTTACACAGCCCTGTATATGTATATATATGTATGGTGAATATGGTGAGTATGGTTAAACTTTATATTTTACCTCCATTTGAGGAATTTTGGATCACAAAAAGATAACATACAGAAGAAATATATAATTTATTAAACAGAGCACTCTCAAAGGTAATAATTCAAAAGGCAATAATTACCTCAAAGGTAATAATTCACTATATTCACCATACAAATATATATGCATATACATATACATATACATACTAAAAAGTAGCAAAATTAGATTTTTTTCATTTTGAATTCAACTTTAAATTTTATTTATTTAAGGTCATTTGACCTTAATCGACTTTTCATCCAACAAATGTCTTTTAAATTTACTCACTTTTAACAAATACATTTCCGTTTATTGAGGATAGATTGGGTATTCTGGTAAAGAATGCTTCATGAGGTGAAAACAGTAAAAAAATGTAATAACTAAAAATTTCATTTTGTAATAAAATAGACTTTTTTATATAGCTAATTATATACCAAACAAAAGTTTCACGCCCAGAATATAGTTAAAAGCCCTATGAATAAATTTTTAAAAGTAATTTATAATTTGGATTATGTATAAATCAGGTTATTGTTGATTACAGTCCAAAAAAATCCATAGACTTGTTTATATAGCTAATTATATAACAAACAAAAGGGTCATGTCCAGAATATAGTTAAAAACCTTATACATAAAATTTTTAAATAGGTCATTCAAAAGACAAATTGGCAGGAGACTTGAACAGAGGGCTCTCATATACGACAGTGTCCAAACACATAATAAACATAGGAACTGCTTCATCAGTCATTAGGAAATGACCAGTTAAAATCCCAATGTGAATTCTACCAGCAGAATAAAAATCTTTTAAGAAATAGAATTATATCTTACCAAGTGGTGTAAGCAATGGTGTGGGGCAACAAGAACGCTCAATCCCTGCTGGTCAAAGTCTATTAACGACTCTAGAAAATTCTTTGGCATTATTCATTACAATTGTAGATATGCACTGATAATATAATTACTAGTTACCAAGAAAACATAATGGTATGTATTCAGAGATATGTACAAGAATGTTTATGGCAGTCTTATCTGTAATTGGCAAAAATAAAAACAAAGTGCCCATTGACCATAGACTAAATACATAAATTATGGTATATTTGTTTAATAAAATTTTAAAAGATAAAAATGTATTAATTGCTATTAAATAGAATAATATGGAAAAATGATGAGAAAAATAAGAAAATATAAGCACTGTTAGAGGGTTATTCCACTGATATAAAGATTAAAGACAGTGAAAGATCATAATATAGTGTTTAATGTCATGATAATGATCACCTTACAAATGAAACTAGGTAATAATTGTGAGGGTCAAAGAATAGCTTTTGAGATGCTGGCAGTGTTCTTTCTGGACCTTGAGGTGGTTACTTGGGTTTTCATTTTGTAATAAATAATTAAGCTTTATATTTATGCTTCACGCACTTCTGTAGGAGTTATATTTCTTTTTGCCAAAGGGAGAAAGTTGCAGTGATAAGATATCATCTATGTTTTTAAAAATACTTTTCCAATTAATTTCTTCCAGATGAATGCAAAATTGTGATACCTACAGTCTTATCACAGTTCAGCAGAAGTGATTATTTTTCTTCCCACTCTAGGAATATATAATTATCTAACACCAATTTGATTGAGTTAGTAATGTTACAAATAGCTTGCAACCAATTCTTGACGTAGATAATTAAAACAATGGTAAAATGGCTTTTACTATTCACAGAACAGATATTTGTGCTGATAAAGTTATAAATTAATAAGTTTCAACTTAAAAAGTAGGGAGACATCACTTGAGTTAGAATTAATATGTCTTTCTTCAAATGAGTAGGAGATAAATTTAAACTTATTTCTGTTAGAACAGAGGAAAGATCTTCCTTTTACAAAATCTTGAAAGAATACTGAAAACTATGTAGATGTATTTAAAACTGTAAAAGAGAAGCAAAAATGAATATTCCCTTTACCCAAATAACTTTTTATAAATCCAAAAAGCAAAGTACAAAAAGGCCTAACTGTAATGCGATTGCGATTACACTGTTAAATGAAATAGTTTGAAGCTGATTTCAAACAGTGGCTTTCAGTATGTTTAGCAACCAGGGCATTTCATTCGTCCTTTGGTATGGTTTGGATGTGATTTTTCCCCTGCTAAAACTCATGGTAAAATTTGATCCCCAGTATAGCAATGTTGGGAAGTGGGGCCTGATGAGAGGTGTTTTGTTCATGAAGGTGGATTTTTCATACATTGATTAATGCCATCTGAAAGAAGTTTTGCTGCTGAAGAATATATTTGTTCTCTTGAGAATGGGTTGTTACAAAGCCAGGTTGCCCCTCAGGTTTTGCCTCTTTGGGCATGTCCACTCTCCTTTAATCTTCCGCCATGTTATAATGCAGCCCGAAAGCCCTCACCAGAAGCCTGAACCATAAAACATAAACTTCCCAGCCTGCAGAATTGTGAGCAAAATAAACCTCTTTTTTAGAAAATAAATTGACCAGCCTCAGGTATTCATTTATAACAACAAAAAATGGACTAAGACATCCTCCACATAGAAATGAGAGTCACTGGAAGAATAGGACTAATTCCTTGCCATGTGTTTGGCAGAGTAATTAACATGTTAGAAGTTCAAGAACTGAAAAAGATATGTCAAAAAAAGAAAAGCAGGAAATGGTATGGCCAAATCAAGTAACAGTTGCAAGATGAGAAAATGGACATAGTTAGCAAATGGCAGGATATAATAAAACAAAATGATTATTTAATTATTACTTTGAAGAAATGAAACTATATTTACAGTAGAACAGTCAGACACCAAAGTGTACTATAAGAGCTAATAAAGCAATCTAAGCAATTCCTACAAGGAACACAGAAAATAATGTTATGAGAAATGAATAGTAAATACATGCAGATAGGACAAAGTGGAGAATATGAAGCATGGTTTGAAGACATTGCTATCAAAATAGGAACATAATAAAATATATTTTGCACTACAATTTTCAGGAAACAAAGATCTGGTCTATTGCCTAATCTTGTATGAATGTTATTTTTGAGTCTCTTATTTTCCCTGAGAGAAAAAAAGTAAATACAAACCAGTGGGTTTTCACAGCAAGCCCCAATCTATGGTCAAAATGGGAGTCAATCAACAAAATAAAATTTCTCAACATGGGTGAGATTATTTTTTTTATAATCCTTGAAAGTACCTAAACAAAGATATTGCTTATTTGAAATTGTGAAATCAAATTAGTATGGTTTAAATTTCTGGAGATTCTAGTTTGACTCTACTTCCTAAAATTTCAATTACATAAGTCCAAAAATAAGCACAGAAATAAACAGGTGGAGGGGAATTTAAATGACTCTCTGAGGGTGTCACATGTGCAAGAAACTATGCTT
The DNA here is from genome assembly GCF_049354715.1 of Callithrix jacchus. NCBI lineage: Eukaryota > Metazoa > Chordata > Mammalia > Primates > Cebidae > Callithrix > Callithrix jacchus. The sequence continues at coordinate 72,477,557 of NC_133514.1, read as the reverse complement.
ATTGTAGGTATGTCATGTGTTTTCCACAAGTGCTTAGTATTTACACATTACATGCATGCAAATGAACTAAGGCTCATAAAGATCTTGTAAATTGCTACAGGTCACCTGATGTTAAATGCTTAAGCAAAAAGTTGAAGACATCTATCTGATATTTATTTAACCTCTTACTGCTTCATTCTTCCTGCCTCAAGCCCAAAGAGTGAGCAAATCTACTACTTTGTATGGTTAACATTTATGCCAGTCAATTATGAGACATATAATATTCTCTCTCAGGCTCTAACATTTTCTGAAATTCCTACTGTTCTCATCTGGATTGATCTCAGTTATAGTGCAAATATTTTTTAGATGAAATAGCTATCACAGTAATTTATCATGCACTAAGTGTCCAAGATATTCAGGTAGCCTAAGGGAATAGCTAAGAAAAAGACCTGGAGGGCATTTCCAACGATTTCTGTTGTTTTCTGGAAGCAGTCATTCAGTCTCTGCAACTACACCTAATGTGTAAACATTATCAAGAATATGTGCCTCTTAATACTGGCTCTGAAAGTAAAAATTTAATAAAATATTTTAAAAAACCACTTTGATTTGATATGTTAAGCCTAAACTACTGTTATCTAGATGTGGATTTCAACTTATTATTGTAGTGATAAAAATGGGTTGATCCATTTTTTCCAAATTGTAAGGGTCATAGTTGATGTACCTATAACGAAGAGGTTAATACATGTATTTGGTTATAGTTTTGTATAGCACAGAAGCTTTAGAATGAAAACCCAATGATACAGGCAAAACTGTCCATTTTTATGCATTGGTTCAGTGAAGAGGAACAGCCACGTAGAACTGTAACTGAACAAAAAGATATGATCTAATGCTAGCTTTTCTTCCTTCCAAATATGGGGCAGCACCCTTTTTGGAATGGGGGACTTACAACCTACAATCAAACAAGATAAGCCAATAATTTCTTCACAGGCAATTCTTATACAGAAAAGGAAGGACAGGTTAGAGTAATATTTTATGTTTTGTGACTGGTTTTGGGCAAAAGGGATTCTGGTTTCTATGACTTGCTTTGGGAAAGAGGAATTCTAGTTTCTATGGCTAGCCTTGTGGAAAAATGAGAGGTGAGATATAGTAGGGCAGAGGAGGTCAGTGAAAAACTTTCCTTCTGAGACTTCCACTTTGGAGTATTATTTTTAAGTCCCAACATTCCTCAGTCTAAATTTTCCCAAGAAGTTTCACAGTTCACAAATTGAGTAGATGGAATGTCTCATAAGCTACTGAACACAATCTCTCAGTCCCAAGAATAGGCCAGTCTAGTTAAACAGCTAACCATTGTGTCTCATTTCAGGCAGTAGCATTTTAGATAGGCTTCCACCATAGTCAAGTCTTTGTATCATTTGAAGAATCAGAGACATTTCTATGGAAATAAAAGAAACAGTTTGATGGTTAGAACAAACTGTAAACTAAGTGTTTGAGTCCAGAGGGCATCGAATTAAGATTTTCATATCCTGGGCTCTACGTGTTTTCAGATGAAATGGCAGTAGGCAGTGGCAATGTGACAGATTTCTTCTGGTTGCTGTTTGCAGCAGGTATCTCAGTAAAATTTCCAAGTAGTCCATCCAGCAACAGACACAAATACTTTTTATATATAAGCTGCTGTGCTGACTTCTCTGAAGTCTGTATCAAATGGTCTAGTTTCATCTCGCAGGGCAAGATGAAAAAGCAGTTTTAATTACAGTGATTCCATGCCAGAAGGATCAGAGAAAATTGGAAATGTTAGTTTGGAGACGCACAGCCAGATATTGGATCCAGTCCATATTGTAGGGAGATAATAAACCCTCAAAAGCATGTAGGTAGAGTCTTATAGAAGTGCTTAACAGCTTTTCTCTCCACTCACCCTCATTTTGATAAAGATAATCACAGTAAGGCCAATTTGTGTATAAAGTAAGTTTAGTTTCATTAACTTTGCCTGACTGCAGCAAGAATAATTACTGATTATATAGGCTTTTTTAAAGTTGGCATTGATGGAACATTTTCACGAAGCCTTTTGCATTAGACTTTTAAAAAGCCTCTTGAGGCCAAGAAGCCAAGGCAAGATTCACCATCAGATTGTGCATGTAACACCTGTACAAACTGGGTAAATTCCTCCTTCTCAAGGTTTCCAAAATATCCCAAGGTTTCTGGTATTTTCAGAAAGTGACATTACTTATTGCAAGGCTAGGAATCCTATAAAGGAAATGTGTAGACGTGGTACCAGGCCAGTTTTTCCAATTTCTTTTATTGGCTTTACAAAGTCAACCTTAGTTCCTCAAAGTTGTCTGGTCATACTGGGAGATACAAAATTTCAGGCAAAGCCTTGATAATATAACCAGTGTTTCCAGCTGTGCTGTTACAAGAACAGATTCTTATTGAGATTATGCAAGTAACTATATTGCCATAAAGTAAGAATACTCATAGTTTCCCAATTTTGAAGGGATCAAACAGGGAAAAATGAAAAAAAAGTTTCAATTCTGTTTGCAAAAATGTACACCACCAAATGGCTGTAAGCTACAGATTAGCTTAAAATTAAAAAAAAAAAACTTTTTCAAATCTGAAAAACAAATCGTAAATCAGCGATGTTTCAGATAAAAAGAAGTAGAAAATATCGTAATACTTAATCAGTTCAGTCCTGTGTAATTAATTTTTGTTCTGCTTGATATTGGCTGAGACATTTTATGATTCCAGTTTTTTCCCTAGTTTTGGAAATCTTACCCAGTCCAAAGATGTAGTCTCAAAGTTGCCCAAAACCTTTGTTTGAGTTCCTTCCATGAACCTCCTTGAAGATCTTGAGGATTATAAATGTTTGCACATAACTTTCAGTAGAAGCATCAGAAGAAAACACTTAAGTGAGAACAAAAATTAAAATGATTAAAGAGGCCAGGCACGGTAGGTGGCTCATCACTGTAATCCCACTACTTTGGAAGGCAGAGGCAGGTAGATTGCTTGAGCTCTGGAGTTCGAGACCAGCCTAGCCCACATGGTGAAACTCTATCTTTAAAAGAAAATACAAAAATTAGCCAGGTGTCGCGGTGTGCATCTGTGGTCTCAGCTACTTGGGAAGTTGAGGTGGGAGGATCACATGAGACCAGTGGGTGGAGGTTGCAGTGAGCTGTGATCACACCACTGCACACCACCCTTGGTGACAGAGTGAGACTCCATCTCAAAGTAAAATAAGATATACATAATGGATAAAGATCTGATGGGAGTTCATTATAATAATGATGACATTTGTGTTTTCTTTTGTGGTTTAAAACACTTTCATATAATAAGCAAATTTATGACATATTAGGTTTTTAGAAATTTTATACAAATTTGGAAGACGTGTCAGTAACATATCCACGGAAATATAACTCCAAGAAAATTTAACATATTCTTAATTGACAGTGTGTCCCATATAATTTTAACAAAATAAATAAGCTTAATAAGTTTATCATCTTTTTTTCTTGAACTTCCAGGGGCCCTTCTAAAATGTCCAAAAGATGGTGTGAGATCCAAAAGGCTCAATTTTGATTTTGGATAGTTGTAAAAAAAAAAAAAAAAAAAAAAAACTAGTCAAAAGTTTAAAAAGCACTTGATCAAAGTAAAATCACAGGTCTCTATTAAATATTATTCATTGTACCAGTGTGTTAATTAAAACACTTTTAAAGCAAACACAAAGAGCTACACAGTTACAGGAAAACATTAACCTTTTAATATTTAGTTTTTCTAGGTAATCGAAGGCCCAATAATGAAGACATGAAGAGCACAGGAAGCTATTCTGATAACATGGACTCTCTCTATATATTTCTCTCCCTCTCTGGAAGTTCAATCAAAATACCTTTTAAACAATTACTGCTTCTAATCAGTATTACATGAAAACCTTGTTTAAATGATAAGACCACACTCTAGTTTTTTTATCAGTGAACTTTTGATATTAAGGTGCATTTTAAAATTTTTATTAATTTGTTTAGTTTTCATCAGTTTGATCGCAAAAATCAGTTTGATACGATTCATCATTTATAACCCTTTTACAACTTTTTTATCCATTCAGATTTATATTATTTCGTTTCGTTCCTTCACTCCTAAATACCCTTTAAATAACCTCTTGACAAAGTTACTTTCCTTAAAAGAAAAATTTCAGCACTTCAATTTTCTTACCGAATGACATCTTTTTGTATACTTTCATGCATGTTCTTTTTCTCATAAGTAGTGGTTTAATGACATATATTAATTTGAATTTTTAACTCTAGTAACCTTAACTTCCATGAAAACCTAGGAAATAAGTAATTTCAACTGTTTCATATCAGCATTTATAGACTAAAAGCCATTTCACAATTTTAAGAAAGATATACTTCTTAATTTTTTGTTTGCTAACATATCCAGATATATCTAGCTATTTTATACTGTATAAAAACAAGATGTTGAAGTATGTATACTTAAACTTATGCTTAATAATTAATGTTTTAGTACTTACTTGGCTCAGATAATTTACGATTGTTTATCATTTAACTGAACATGAATTTAAGATTTTAAGTTACTAAAAATTTTTTTTGAAACTTTGATAAATGTATATATATAAAAATGCTATTTTATTTATATTTATCTCATTTACTCATTTTTAACAATTATATTTAAATTGCTCATGGAAAACAAAGCAAGTTATTTTTTAACTTTATTTTTTATTTTTCTGTTTTTATTTTTATTATATTTATTTTATTTTTATGTAAAACCAAACTTACCAAGAATTAGCCGGTTAAACTTTTTTTTTCCTCTTCTTAAACATCTAGGAACCCACAGGTTGATTTGACTAAAACCCTTGTGAAAAACATGTGTGTTTGGATTATAATCAATGCTGACATTTTGAAAGACATTTCTATTTTTATCTTACCAAAAATTATGAATTAACTTTATTTATCAAAGATTATCTCAGATTACATGAAGTAAAAGGCATTTAAGTTGATATGTGTTTCCTTTTGATAAAACACTTAAGCGTTTATTATTTATTTTATTTAAGTTAATTAAACATAATGCCTATATTTTGGTACTAACTACAGGAAAAAATACCACACATTTGTAATACGCAAATATGCAGGCATTCACAAATACACAGAAAGTAGCAGGTTTATCAGCTTTTTAAAATAGAATTTCAACTTTCATATTCTATTCAGGTGATACAACATTCAGGATGGTGACATGGCTATGTTGCTTGATGCTGAGGTTTGAAATACAAAGGAAACTGTCATCCAGATAGTGTACATAATACCCAACAGTTTTTTAGCTCTTGTGTCCCTCCCTCTTTCCTTCCTCTATTGGTCCCCTTCAGCTGCATCGATGTTGCTGCAAAGGATGAGATTTCATTCTTTTTATTGCTGTGTAGTATTCTATGGTGTATATGTGCCACATTTTCTTTATCCAGTCCATCACTGAGGAGTACGTAGGTTGATTCCATGTCTTTGCTACTGTGAATAGTGCGGCGATGAATATATGAGCCATCATATGTCATGGACATATGGATTTTTGGTAGAATGATTTGTTTTGGGGTATATACTCAGTAATGGGATTGCTGGTTGAATGCTAGTCGTTTTACATTCTTTGGGAAATCTCCAAACTGCTTTCCACAGTAGCTGACCTAATTTCCATTCACTCCAGCACTGTATAAACATTCCCTTTTCTCTGCAGTCTCACGAGTATCTATTTTTTTTTTTTTTTTTTGGACTTTTTGATAATACCCATACCCATTCTAACTGCTGTGAGATAGTATCTCATTGTATATTTTATTTGATTTCTCTGATGATTAGTAATGTTGAGCATTTTTTCATATGTTTGTTGGTAACTGGTATGCCTTCTTTTAAGCAGTATCTTTTTGTATCCTTTGCCCACATCTTAATGTGGTTATTTGTGTTCTGCTTGTTGAACTGTTTCAGTTCCTTATAGATTCTAAATATTAGACCTTTGTCAGATACATAGCTTGTGAGCAGTTTTTCCCACTCTGTAGGATGCCTGTTTACCTTTTTATAGTTTATTTTGTTATGCAGAAGTTCTTTAATTAGGTCTCATGACAATTTTTGATTTTGTTGCAATTGTTATGAGGACTTAGTTAAAAATTCTTTCTTAAGGCAATTGTCCAGAATGATGTTTCCTAGATTTACTTCTAGGATGCTTATAATTTGAGGTCTTTCATTTAAATCTTTGATAGACCTTGAGTTACTTCTATATGTTGTGAAAAGTGGGGCTCCAGTTTCATCCTTCTATTCTGCAACTTTTGTTAAGATTTTTTGTTTGTCAGTTTTTAAAGAGTTTCCATTTCCCTTCAGCTTATAAGACTTTAACTACCTGTTCCATTACTCTAGGCAATAGTTAGGCACCTCTAAGTTTGTACCTCTAAGGAGATGACTCTCAGGTGGAACAAAACAAAACAACTATATCTCAAGGCACGAAGAAGGAATGAAGTTTGTTTTTATTTTTGTTTGCTTGTTTGTTTGATTGTTTTTTTCTAAAGAAAGACCTTTTGACATATAGCTATTATCAGAGATCAATTTTGTAGAAACGATGGGCTAAATTTTAAGTCTGAATGTGTCCAAAGCTTATCTGGGTGGAGAAAATATTCATTTCTGCTAAATCTGGATTTATTGCATTTTTCTCTAATTTGGTCTTGAGATGTCTCTCCGGAGAGTGGCTCTAAAATCTATTGATACCCTGACAGGTGTATCAAGTTGCCACTCTCTAGGAGAGTCTTGGCTAGAAAAAGAATTTGATTTACATGTGTCAATGAGATGAGACATAGAGAAAAATTTAAAAATGGATGCCCAGGCAATATAAAATTACAGGAATTTATGGAATTTTACAAAGTAATACACAGATGAACCTTGGAGAAAATCAAAACCTTGTTTAAAATAATCACTTGAATGTCAGAAAGTCATATTTTGGAGGCCAATTTAGTTAGAGCAGTAACTTTTCAAATTAGCCTATATTTCTTTTTTCCCCTTTTTAATTATGCTTTAAGTTCTGAGGTACCAATAAAAGACACAGAGCCAAATCATGAGTGAACTCCCATTCACAATTGCTACAAAGAGAACAAAACACATAGGAATACAACTAACAAGGAATGTGAAGGACCTCTTCAAGTAGAACTATAAACCACTGCTCAAGAAAATAAGTGAGGACACAAACAGATGGAAAAACTTTCCATGCTCCTAGTTAGGAAGAATCAATAACGTGAAAATGGCCATACTGCCCAAAGTAATTTATAGATTCAATGCTATCTGAACCAGCAACCAATAGAATGGGAAAAATGTTTGCAATCTACCCATCTGACAAAAGGCTAATAACCAGAATTTACAAGGAACTTAAACAAATTTACAAGAAAAAAACAAATAACCCCATCAAAAAGTGGGTGAAGGATATGAACAGACACTTCTTAAACAAAAAATTAGCCTATATTTCTTAATGAGATTACTGAGTTTAGGGTGAAGCCCATTAATGAACAGGGACAACAAAGCATCTGTAAATTCCAAGCCTAATGCTTACATATTCAGAAGGCAGGAATGATCAGAAGATGGAGCACCTAGATTTCCAGAAATTCATAATGCCATTTCTATGTGGAATCCTGGATTTTCCAAAGAGGAGGCAAAAGCTAAAAAGGGAAATGCCATTAGGCGGGACAGTGCAGCACTCCCACAGGGTATCCAGCAGCAAGAACATTCTAAGGCTGGTGAGTGACACAGTGCCAACTAGCCCATTCCGTGACTAACTCACTACTTGATGGGAGACTTATTCATTGGTTTCAAGGGCTCTGAGAGTCTCCAATTGCCCCAAAATAAGCCCATTATCAACGCATGGTCCCATCTCTAAGATCCTCCCCCTAGCAATGAAATCACTTAGTTTTCTTGTAGGAAATTACCTTTTATTGTCAGCTTCTGTTTGGTCCTTGCAGTAATAACCATTTATTGCAACCACTGTCAGTTACCTAGAAATTTAAATGTTGTCAGTGACTAATCAGTTTGTACACACCAAAAGTTTTAGTGCCCTTTCAAAGCATACAGTAACCATTGGTACCCCCTAAAATCAAAGAGATCTCAATGTAAAAGACAGTAGAGCTTTAAACCTGAGGGTAACCCACCCAAAACTCTTGGGAGTCCATAAGAAAGACAGAGGAACACCAAAAAGAGAGTCATTTGTGTCTTTTTTGTGTTCCTCAAGAGATTTCAGGGTCACTAGAAGTCTCCTTAAGATCCTCTTTTGGTAGTTTGCACTCTGATATTCCCATGGGAGAACTAGGTTCAATAGACAGAAGAGGGATTGTAAAAAAAAAAAAAAAGAAAGAAAGAAAGAAAACGACAGCCAGAATATTAGCTAGTTAAGCCAACTTCTGACCATAGAACTCATTAAAAAAAGTCCTTTCCAATCCCTTATCAGATTTCAACCAGGACAAACATCAAATATTTCTGACCTCTTCTTTATTTTTTAAACCAAAGTTACCTAACAAATGACTCAGAACCAAAATCAGTAAACCATTTATGACTTAGCCAAGGATACATGAAGCTTCTCCAAAAAGATATAAACACGCAGTCTTCACAAGATATAGAGTCATCCCCAAAGACAGCAAAATGGGAAAAGATATATAGATAGGTATGTTATTTAGAGCTGGTGACTACTGGCTCACTAATGACAAATGGGGCCAACGCACATGTCTATTCAGCTGCATTCTTTTTATGGGGTCCCCAGGTTTTTTGTTTATTATCTGTACATGTAGGCCTGATAGCATATGTGCCCCAACAGGAAGCAAGCCAAGAACGTAAAATGAAATAAACAGGGAAATAATAGCTGTCCATGACAGTGAAAATGATCAATAATAATTGTATGCCCAATGTCAAATTTACAAAAGAAACGTACTTCAAACAAACAGTTTTTTCCTGCTAACCTGAATTTGGAAGGGGTGGGACACAAAGATATTTTTATCTTCCATTCTTAACTGGGCACTGTATGTAGAGATCCAGGGGAGACGACATTGGTAAAAATTATTACCTTGCTTTTTTATCTTTTTGTCCGCTATCACAGGACCTCATCTGCAGGCTCTAGGGCAAGTCATGTGTCCCAACCATCCCATTTTGTTACCAAAATTCTGTAGGTAGAGAGGGTTGATCCCTTTCTTCCTACCATAAAAATCACAGCCACCACCCAAATAACAAAGACGGGTTAAAAAGAGAAAAGCATAATAGATGTATGTGACCATAGTTTTGCATGACAGTAACCTTCAGAGTAAGACGCAACGATATGAGAAAAGCCAATCTATATTCCTGCACGGATTCCATGAAGTATGCACAGCGATATAGCACTGTTTAACAAAAACAATATAAACTAATGTTAGTAGAGTCGGGAAACTCAGTGTGTTAGTCCATCCTTGCATTACTAGAAAGAAATAACTGAGATAGGATAATTTATAAAGGAAAGATGTTTACCTGGCTTATGGTTCCACAAGGTGTAGAGGAAGAAACGCCGGCATCTGCCTGTCTTCTGGGGAGGCTTCAGGAAACTTACAAACATAGCTGAAGGTGAACAGGGAGCAGACACATCTAACATGGCAGGAACAGGAGTAAGAGAAGTGAGGGAGGGGCTAAATACTTCCAAACAAATAGATCTCATGAGAACTCACTCACTATCATGAGAAGAGCACCAAGGAGATGGGGCTGAAGCACTCATAAGAAACACCTCCACGATCCAATCACCTCTCATGAGGCCCCACCTCCAACAAATCTCAACATGAGATTTGGACAAGAACACAGATCCTAACCATATCACTTAGTAAGACCTGTCCAGATTCTTTTTGGCCTCTCTTTGCAGCATTTGTTTCCTCTGCGTATGGGGCAGGACTTTTTCCAAAAGAAGGGGACTTTAGAACCTACAATCAAATAAAATAGGTCAGAGAATTTCTTTGTAGCCAGTCCTCATACAGAAAAATGGGGGAATGTTAAGAGTATATTCTGTTATGGCTGGCTTTGGGGAAAAGGGGTTCTGATTTCTATGATTTGCTTTTGGGAAGAGGAATTCTAGTTTCTATGGCTAGCTTTAGGGGAGAATGAAGGATGAGAGAGAGGAGAGTATGGGAAGTTTAGACAGAAACGATTTTTCTGAGGCTATTTCTGAGGCCTTCACATTGGGGTGTTGCATTCTGTGTGCCAACATTATGCATATTAGTTTATTTAACAAATATGCATTAAGATCCTACTCTATATCAGGCATTCCAGCATGTTTGAGGGCCATGTGAAGGAAAGTAATTTTGTCTCTACAGTCTGAACTTAAGAATCTTAAATGTTTCAAGCAGACAGATGATTCTCTGCATGCCACTCTTCCTGCCCTTGTTTCAATTCCATAATAATGCCATGTTCCCTAAAGCCACACTTCCTAATGAACATTTTATGCCATTCACCCCCTTCTGCTTCTCCCCACCAAAGTAAGACCTTCTCATTCTTAAAACATCATTTCCAAAGAGAAATGTTTCTTTACCTGCTAGTCTAGGTCATGAGAAGAAATAAATAATAAATAAAAGATTCTGGAGAAGAATTCAAAGATCTTTGGTAGAGAAGACTTAAAATTGGGGAATCTTCCACAACCATTGGGAACTTCATGTGTCCAGATGTGAATGTACAAGCTCTTTGTTTTCCTGGAAGTGTATGTAAGCAAGAGAAAATAGTCTCACTGATTTTAACCACTTATTTCTAAGTCATTCTTAATCTTTTATTAAAATATATATATTTAAGGTTCACCATGATAGAGTTACACACTACCTCAAAATATGGCACTTGACATTTGGAAAAACAGCAGAAGTAGAAAACTCACTCGTCTCTTTCCTCTAGCTCTTTTTTCTGAAGAGATGTATAAAACCTAGCAGATCTTTATCTGAAGTAGGCCATAATATTTTTATTCCAGAAGGGTCCCTTCTATGCGCAGAGAAAAGCACTATCACGCAGAAATACAGAGAAGAATCTGAACAAATAGGTCTTGCTAAGTTCCCCCAAGTCATTGCCATTAGATCATAACCTGTTAAGCTCCAATCATACTTCAACACACGGTCCATATAAATGTACAGTTTTCTTGTTTCTTTGGGTCTTCATTTCTGAAGGCTCCTGTGTTACATAAAATTTATATTAAATAAATTGCTATCCTTTCCTCTTGTTAATCTGTCTTTTCTTATAGGAGTATCAGCAATGAGCCTAGCAATGAGCAAATAAAGAAATCTTTTCTCCCTTACAACCATTAGAAATAGTGATTTTAAGATTCACCTTCTGACATCTCCCGATGAGGTCTTCCTTGACTCCTAAATCTTCTGTCATTGAAAATAAAACTCATGAGCTATGAAATCTTTTTGTCCAGGTCAGTTCTGTATCACTAGTGCTAAGAACAATACTCAGAAGAGTTGATGAATAAATGGTGGAGATCATGAATACTCTTTTTAATTCCCCATAGTACTTGTATCTGCTCAGAGTCATTTGCAATTTTGTCTTGCTTGTAAATTTGGGTTCTTTGCAGACACAGACATTATATTCCATTCATTTTCCTATCCAAGTAATTGAAATGTGTATGCATAATCCAGATTAGTAAAATGCACATTACTACCTGCCTATTAGGGAAGCACGCATATCGTACCTGGCATGCAGAGAACAGATTGGAGGACTTTGAGATTGGAGTTTCTCAAAGCAGTAAAGATGTAATTACAACAGTACATGAAAAGATATGGATGCATGAAATATATTAGCAATAAAAAGAGGGATGGGAGAAGAAATATTTTGTGATTTCTTTGGTGCTTGAATGTAGATAAAAGAAGAAGAATGTATTAATAAATATTTAAGCCTATTCACAATTTTCTAAACTAGGTAACACTGATATGTTGGAGTCAAGGAAACTTTCCCCTTGTCCTTAGAAGTTTCACTGAAAAATGGACTCACAATAAGGCAGATTAAATTAGAGGAAAGACTGCAGATTTCTTACTACTATGCACGTGGGGAGAATCACAGAGTGATTGTCCAATATTCCAATAGGGTACAGATGCTTATATACTTCTTAGAGGAAAGAGTGATGGGGAAGTTGTAGGGAGATGGTAAATGATTTCAAGGGGAATTCAATGGGCTTGAAAAACATGCAATGATCTGGCACAAAGACTGTTGAACACACAGAGCGTCAGACAATGGTTTGAGACTAAAGCCGGTCTCGGTTTGTTGACAGATTTTAGTCTTTCTATGATATGAGTTCAGTTAATGAAAACCCAAGGAACAGACTGGAGGTAATTGTTTTCTTTGATAGGTCAGGGCTTGTTGATAACGGAACTTTAGAGTACAACTCTATCTCTTAGGAAGAGATTGTGGGGTAGGAGGTGAAACAGAGAGAACTTGAGTCCTCTTTTTTAATTCAGTATATACAAAGCATTATATTTTGTTTGGGGTATCAATTTCTGTGTCCCAACAAGTACCATTAACTAAAAAAGGAGACATAAGAGAAAATTCTAATTCACAGCAGAAAATACAGAAAAAAATATTTTAAACAAAACTGGGATATGGTAGCTCAGCCATCCCCAAACCTTGGACCATGCATTGATACTGGTATGTGGCCTGTTACGACCTGGGAGGTATGTGGCAGGCAGGTAAGCAAAGCTTCATCAGTATTTTTGTTTGGTTGTTTGTTTCATTTTCCATAGGTTATTGGGGAACAGATGGTAAAATACGAGATTTTGGAATATCCATTACCATTTGGCATATGCATCCATTGGGTGCATATATCCCATCCCCAAGTTGTTGTGTTTTTTTTGAGACGGAGTTTCGCTGTTGTTATTCAGACTTGAATGCAATGGCATGATCTCGGCTCACTGCAACCTCCGCCTTCTGGGTTCAAGCAATTCTCCTGCCTCAGCCTCCCTAGTAGCTGGGACTACAGGCGCGCACCACCATGCCCAGCTAATTTTTGTATTTTTAGTAGAGACGGGGTTTCACCTTGTTGACCAGGATGGTCTCGATCTCTTGACCTCGTGATCCACCAACCTCAGCCTCCCAAAGTGCTGGGATTATAGGCGTGAGCCACCGCGCCCGACCCCAAGTTATTGTTTTTTTATCTCTCACCTCCTCCCAGCCTTTCCCTGAGTCCCCAAAGTCTATTGTGTCATTCTTATGCTTTTGTATCATCATAGCTTATCTCCCACTTATGAATGAGAACATACGATTTTTGGTTTTCCATTTCTCAGTTACTTCACTTAGAATAGTTGTCTCCAATCTCATCCAGGTTGCTGCAAATGCCACTAATTCATTCCTTTTTATGGCTGAGCAGTATTCCATTGTATGTATGTGTATATATATAGATGTATACACACACACACACACACACACACACTATGGTGTATATATATATGTATATATATGAGTGTGTATGTATGTTTGTGTATATATATACATGAATGTTGGCCATATGAGCATTTGGGTTGGTTCCACATTTTTGCAATTCCGAATTGTGCTGCTATAAAAATGCATGTGCAAGTATCTTTTTTGTATAGCAACTTCTTTTCTTCTGAGTAGATACCCAGTAGTGAAATTGGTGGATCAAATGATAGTTCTACTTTTAGATCTTTAAGGAATGTCCACACTGTTTTCCATAATGGTTGTACTAGTTTACATTCCCACCGGCAGTGCAGAAGTGTTCCCTGTTCACTGCATACACACCAAATTTTATTATTTTTTGAGTATGGCCATTCTTGCAGAAGGAAGGTGGTATCACATTGTGGTTTTGATTTACATTTCCCCGTTCATTGGTAATGTTGAGCATTGTTTCATATGTTGGCCATTTGTATATCTTCTTTTGAGAATTGTCTATTCACGTTCTTAGCCCCCTTTTATAGGATTGTTTGTTGTTTTTCTTGCTAATTTGTTTGAGTTCGGTATAGATTCTGGACATTAGTCCTTTGTCAGATGTATAAGTTATGAAGATTTTCTTCCATTCTGTGGGTTTTCTGCTTGCTCTGCTGAGTGTTCCTTTTGCTGTGCAAAAGCTCTGGACCTTCATCTCTCAACTTGTACATAAAGTACCTCATGATTGATCAAGGACTTAATTATGTAAGTCAGTGATTGAATAATCTAAGACCTGAAACTATAAAAATTCTAGAAGACAACATTGGAAAAACCCTTCGAGACATTGGCTTAGGCAAGGATTTCATTTATCCAACCCAAAAGCAAATGTTTCACTGTTATTTATAGCCACTCCTCATCACTCACGTGGTTGCCTGAGCTCCTTCTCCTATCAGATCAGTGGCAGCATCTGATTCCTTTAGGAATTTGAACCCTATTGTGAACTGTGCATATGAGGGATCTAGGCTGTACACTCCTTATGAGAATTTAGTGCCTGATGATTTATCACTGTGTCCCATCACCCCAATGTGGGACCATGTAGTTGCAGGAAAACAAGTTCAGGGCTCCCTCACATTCTACATTATGATGAGTTTTATAATTATTTCATTATATATATCAATGTAATATAGTACACAATAAATTTAATGTGCTTGAATCATCCCCAAACCATCCCCTACCCCTAGTTTGTGAAAAAATTGTGTTCCACAAAACTGGTCCCTGGTGCCAAGATTATTGGATACTGCTAGTGCAGGTAATTATATAAGTTGGTGATTGAATAAACGGGGTTTATTTCTCAGAATAAAAGACTGGGTTGCATATATGGTTTGTGGAAATGTTAGCTGATACTATAGCAAAGCCTAGAGGTTGGAAGGCTGAAGTCAAAATGCTGGAAAATATTTGAATGGAGGGAATTTTATTACAGAGTAATCAATATAGAATTTTATACACAGTGAAGTACATAAAGAATAGAGAAAATGGGACAGTGAAAACAATTGTAAAAAATTAGTTTCAAGGAAGGAAGGATTGTCATCAAAGAGGAAACCTGAATATTTGCTTCTGGGTTGTTGCAAAAGTAATTGAGGTTTTTGCCATTGAAAGTAATTACAAAAATCATAATTACATTTGTACCAATCTAAGAGATTTGACAATTAGATAGTTCTGATAACCTAAAACTTAGAAGACAGACAATTTTAATTCAGTCAAATATAGCCATGTTTGTAAATAGTTCAATAGTAGGTTAGATTCTGTAAATACAAAAAGAAATATGATACCAGAAACATTTGGTTTTCAGAAAACATGGGGTAAAATATGTATGAGAAGAGTTACAGAAAGCACTTTGGAGTAGTAATTTTCTGCTTTTCCTCTGAAAAATAAACAAATAGACTGATTTGTTCACATTTGAGATTTGAAAAAATTAAATTTTTGAGTTTGAACATTGTTTATCTCTTACAAGGTATTATACATTTTAGAATGGTTGTTGTTTCTGATTTAATCTGTAAATAAAAATACTTTTAAAATTAGCTTTACAATGTGCTTGAGAGTGTCTTTTTCTTTCTTTCTTTTTTTTTTTTTTTTTGAGACAGGGTTTTGCTCCTGTTGCCCAGGCTGGAGTGCAATGGTGCGATCTCAGCTCACTGCAACCTCCGCCTTCTGGGTTCAAGCAATTCTCCTGCCTCAGTCTCCCAAGTAGCTAGAATTATAGGCACCTGCCACCACACCTGGCTAATTTTTGTATTTTTAGTTGAGATGGGGTTTCACCATGTTGGCCAGGCTGGTATCAAACTCCTGACCTCAAGTGATCCATGTGTGTTTTAAGATAAGATTGTGTGCAGTCTACATAACAGGGACTTAAAATATAATTGAGAATTTGGAAACTACATGTAAGAATGTTCATAGCAGAGCTACTCATAATAGCCAAAAACTGAGTACAATGCAATATCCACAAATAGTAGAATAGATAAATAAATTGTGGTGTATTTTGCAAAAGACTACCACAAATCAATGAGAATAAACAACTACAACCACATACATGAATGAATCTTCTAAATATTACTGATTGAAAAAAGCCAGGCACTCCACAGTACATACTGTGTGATTCTATTCATCTAAAGTCCATATGTAGGTAAAAGGAATCTATAGCAATCAAGTAAGAATATTAATTACAATTAGGAAGGGTGATGACCAGAAGACTGAAGAGGGACTCCTGGGCTGTTGGTAGTATTCCCTATTTTGATCTTGGAATCATTTATAGTATATTATTCACTTAGGGAGAATTCATTGAGCTGTACCATTATGACATATGTACTTTTTATGTGTGAAATACTTTAATTAAAATTTGCATTAAAAATGATCTGTTTGGGAACTAAGAAAAGAAGTATATTGGCAAGTCCCTCAGGAAGGATCCCAGTTCTGACTTAAGTACTTTACACGTCTTCAGCTATACTGTGACTAAATCTTCACCACCAATGTGGGGTAGGAGGCGTAAATTCAGTAACTATAATATCTACATTTGTTTGGCTAATTTCAGGGAGGTTTCCAAGTTGGTACATGTGTATAACCATAGCCAATGTCTGTTAATATGGATGTTTAGGAAGATATTTTTAGGTGCTTTTGATGAAACAGACTGTGAATCCAGATGAGCTCTGTTGGATATTTATTCACAGCTCCCTAGAACATAAGAAAACCAAGTCATTTTGACCTTCTCAGGAACAGATAGACTGAAATTGTATATTTATTCTTTTCCATTTTCCTCAGCAAGGCATTGTTCTAATAAAACATCAAGTCTAAATTTACTGTGTTAAATTTTGCCTGAGTTTTCCCCCTCTAGATGACTTAAAATGTTTCACTTAGAAAAAAAAAGAGTGTAAAATTATGTCTGTTGTAAATAAAACAATATCATGTTTTTAAAAATGTGACAGCAAACTATAAACTGAAAAACCAACTGGCTTGCATAGTCAGAGGTGCCATATGGAAGTAACGAGTCAGTCAATCTGTGAACAAACATTTGTTGAGCATCTACTTGAACCAATCACCATTCTAGCACTGAGAATATAGTGGCAAGCTAAACAAATGTGACGCCTGCCCTCATGGGGCTTGCTATAGAATGTATGTACAGGTATGTATGCTGTAGATACTTAGGTAGGTAGGTATGATTTGCATAAAATATGACTATATATATATAGTCATATATATACATATGTACCTATATGTAATCATATATATATTATTATGCCCAGCAATTTATATTCTTACATTGTAGTTTTACATTTTATTTTCGTTTTTATTCAACACACCATATGATCACTGTGTGATATCCAGATTCATTTTCCTTAACTGGAGCAGAACTTGCAAAGTGGCCTGAATGCAGAATACCTCCAGCTATTGATTATTTTCCACATTTTTTCAGTTTTCTCTACTACATCTATTTTTAAAATATTAATGTATCTTTGTTGATCCTTCCTAAAGCATTTAACTTTCATAGAAATGACAATTCTATTTCCTTCCATACTTCTATGTCATTCATTTATAAACAGATTCATTAAATTATTACAGTAACTGATATAACTCATATAAACAGGTTTGAATAAATACAGTTGATTCTTCTTAAGCATATAATTCAAATGGTGGAAGCAGATTTTTATGGATGTACAACAGTTCCCCCTTACCTGAGATTTTGCTTTGCACAGTTTCAGTTACCTATAGTCAACAGCAGTCCCAAAATATGACAGAGGGAGAGAGTGAGAGAGAGAGAGACAGAGACAGAGACAGAGAGACAGAGAGATTACATTTATATAACTTTTATTACAGTATATTGTTATGATTATTCTATTTTATCATTAGCCATTGTTCTTAATCTCTTACTGTGCCTAAGTTATAAGCCAAACTTTATCATAGTATGTACGTATGTATAGAAAAGATAGTATTTAGAGAGAGTTTGGAACAATCTGAAGTTTTAAGCATTCACTCGGGTCTTGGAAGTATCTTTTGTAGATAAGCAGGGACTACTGAATAAAAATGTTGCCTGTGAACTGACTATTTGGCATCCTAGAAGCACATTTTGGTTAACATAAGGAATAGAGAAGTGATTAATCAAATAAATTGTTTAAATAAATGTAGAGACCAAGGGAGAAAGCTTTCCCTTTTACCTTCTGAAGATTCACTGAAAATAAACTGACAAAGAGCGGACTAATAGGAGAAAAAAGGCATACACGTTTATTTAAATATACATATCACAGGGAATCGCAGGGCAATGGTTACCCAATAACCCAGTAGGGTACAGATGCTCATATCCTCTTTTTCAGAGGGAAATAGGAGATGAGGAAAATGTAGCAATTTGAGGAATGGCAAAACAATTTTTAGGGGAAATGAATGACTTTAAACCTTAATTATTACTTAATGGTTTTCTTTGTAAATTAAATGAGACAGGAAAGACAATGGTTTGACATACAGTTTGCCTGGGCTCTAGTCATGTGGCAATTAATTTTTAGCCTCTTCCTCTGTGATGTGAGTTTTAATTCTCACTGGTTAATAAAATTTCAGGGAAGGCAATCGTGTTTCTCACTGGCAGGTCTGGTTTCTAGGTAGATCAGGGAACTTCAGAGAACAGCTTCATCCTCTGCATTTGGAGAGACAGAGGATTGAGAAATGGAGGGTAGGAGGAAAGGTCAGAGAGATCTTGAAGCTGCTTCAAGTTAAGCACCATATTTCAGAGTAACATTTTCTGATATAAGTGTAGGTTCAAAGAACTGCTAAAGCTATGGTATCCAATAGGGGAGCCACTGGCCACGTGTGGCCCTTGAGCTTTTGAAATGTTGGTAGTCCATACTAAGATATGCTGTAAGTGAAAAACGTATACTGTAAGTGAAAAACTTACATTTTGAAGTATTAATTTTTAAGTATTTTGGGTTAAGTAAACATTTATATTGGGTTAAGTAAACATTATTTTTGCCTATTTCTTTTACTCCTTTTAAAGTGGCAAGTAAAAAAATCTTACGTGTGGCTCACATATGTGGTTCTCATATCTCCATTAGACACCGGTGTACTCATATGCTTGTATAGATGTTTATATTTGACTTACCTATTAATGAAATAGGTGTATTTCATTTACAAATAAGAAAATTGAGGAGCAAATGCATTAAGAAATGTGCTCAACATCACAGTCTAGAGATCAGGCTGCTGGTCCCAATGCCATCCTCCTAAATACTAGCCGTGCTGCCTCCTGCTAGCACATGCTGCACACTAGGTTGAGGACTTTCATGTGTTCAACCAATAAAATGACAACTGTAAATAGGCATGTTCAAACTGGATCAATTGGAAAGACTTAAACAAAGGATCAATGTATAAAAATGTGGACAGAGTTTAGGGATAGAAGTAAGGGAAAATGTAATAAACTCAAGTTAGCAGCATCAGGGAGCCTAACTCCCCCTAGTGCTAAAAGGACACACTAGTTTCCAGAACATAGAGAGGTCACCCAGAGGGACACAGCTAACAGATGGTAACAGTAAAATGGTGCCAGGGAACATATATCCAGTCTTCATTCTCCTGCCTCTGATCTGCTAGTGTCTCCTATTGATCAAAGACAACAGGAAGCCAGAGGGCAAGGGCATCATTAAGCAAGCTAAATAGATCAGCTTCACAGACCACAGAGCAGGGTGGAAAGAGGGTGAAGGGTAAATCTAAGCAGACAAATGAAAGATATTTAGCACTCTATCAAAATAAATTATGAGCTTATTTCTAACCAGAAACTCCTATGTCGGAGAGGTGTACTTCAGTGAAACAAAAGACAATGAGAAATGTTACTGCATGTAAATTTCATGTATACTCAAAGGAAACTATTTTTTAAGGGAGAGACAATGAATATAATGTGAAAATAGCTTAAACCATTAGATTGAAAAATAAGAACATATCAATTTTGAACACAGATCCACAGCTCAATACAATCTTCTGTTGTATGTATTAACAATCAATTTTATAAAGCAACAAAAATATTACCCCAACTATCTAATGGAATTATGATAGGGATTTCACTGCTTGAAAGGTTTAAAACTATGAGGTACTGCACAATGTAAGACATGTTAGTTAGAGATAGAGGCCTTTAAGAACAGAGAGTAAATAGTGTAACCTCTAAACTCTGACATGTCCAAAGCTTTCCCCACTGTTGCTGCAGATTCATGGGGTATCATATTCTCATCTCCATCCTCCTCCTACCGTAGGTTCTAGGCTCCTGCTTCTGCTGAAGTAGTTAAGAATTGTCTCATTGACAAACGTGCCCTTCTTTTGTGTTACAATGTGAAACAAAACATTTTTCTCAATTTCCATTTAAAAAATTCAGTGCCACTGAGGAAATTGTGGGTGAAAGAGGCCTGATTTTTGATTTAAGAGATAACATGTTTATGCTAGAAAGCCAAGTATAGTTGTAATCGACTTTGTAACTTTGGGCACATTATTAACATCTTTATCTCTCGGTGACATCATCTATGAATATAAGCTGCCTAAAAGATTTTTCAAAATTTTTTGAGTGTTTTTTTTTTCTAAAAGTAAAAATGATATATAACTATAATAATTAACAAGATAACAGTATAATTACTAATTTGGTCAAACATTTTCACGTCTTAGTGCTTATGTTCATATTATATAGCCACAATAATAAATTTACTCAACAGTTAAATTCTCTTATATTTATTAAGAAGGTAAACTAAAAAGTTTATAAAATTGAATACAACTTCCAAATCATTTCCCATACTAAAACCAGACCTTTCTTCTAAATCCTAAATAGGATTATGCCAGTAGTTTCTAACTACTGAATATCTCAACAGCACTCTCATATGCAAAATCAAGTTTAAACTTGTGAAAGTTTAAAATGTGAAACTTGCTGTTTGCCTTTCCAGCATTCCTCTTCATCACCTTCTATGAACATCTTCAGCACTCATTCTGCTCTCCAGTCTTGAGAAATATTTCCTCCCACAAACCCGTGTGTATCCACTACTTCCCCCATGATCACCATCAAGGCTGGATTGAGATGATCCGTCCAGTAAACATTTTTCTCTAGTCAGTATGAAATAACTCTATAAAACTGACTATAATCTCTCTTCACTATACTTTTAAGAAATTTCGGGTCAGAAATTGTTTCTTATTCATTATGTCTTTTATGAAATATTTATCTTCTTTACATCTCTAATACCTGGAAAATAAATGAAATAAAAACTAGACACTGAAAGGAAAAGTCATTTGTAGTATATATGAAAGCTGGTCAAACTGATAAAATAGGTAATAAAAGGAAAAAAAATCCAAAGTAAAAGACAAGTTGATAGCAGACCCAAGCCAAAGAGCTAGAGAGCTATTCTTTAGGCACAGGGGTGTGTTAGTAAAACCCAACAAAGCTGTTTAAATTTAGAATGAAAATCAAGAAGCGAATTACAAGAAATTCTGAAAAAAAATGGAGCTATGTCTTAAGAATAGTGTCCTACTAAGTATAATTCAATATTCCTGTCAAACTCTTTCCTTTTGTTAGAATGACAAAAAGAATTTTAAGTTAAAAGAGTCAGTATCTGTTTTTTTTCTCTCACAAAACACATACTAAAGCAGTTATTACATATAAATTTAAAATGAATACTTTACACTCACATATTTAAGCTATCCCAAGAGCCATTTATAAATGCATAATTGTTCTTGGGGAGTATTATATACCTTAGCCTAGCATCAATAAAGTTAATTTGTAAAATTTGCATAGTAAGTTGATATTTAAAGGTCTCTGTTAGAGAATAATTGTACCAGGTGGATTTAAACTGCAAGGAATATTTGAAAGGCTGAACTCAACTCCCTTGAAACAAAAGGAGGAGATTTTAGGTGCAGAAATGGACTAATAAAGAAATACTGGAGAAGATTGAGTGGGGGTGGAGAAGGATGGTTAATCAATACAATGAAACCATCTGTATTTGCTAATTGGTGTTTATGGAAGTTAAGACCCTGCTCTCACAGAAATAGGGAGAAAGGGACACTATGCCCTTCAATGATTACATTTCAAAGAAACAGCTCCCTGTACTTGAGAATAACATTTCTGGGTTGTAGAAGATGTACATCTCAAAGGGACAGATAGAAATTTACAATGAAGAGTTTTCTATTTTTTTTTTTTTTTTTTTTTGAAATTCAGTCTTGCTCTGTCACCAGGCTGGAGTGCAGTGGTGCAATCTCGGCTCACTGCAACCTCTGCCTCCTGGATTCAAGCGATTCTTCCACCTTAGCCTCCTGAGTAGCTGGGACCACAGGCGTGTGCCACTAGTAGAGATGGGGTTTCACCATGTTGGCCAGGATGGTCTCCATCTCTTGACCTTGTGATCTGCCGCGCCTTGGCCAATGAAGAGTTTTCTAAAGTGAAGACTATAAGAAAAGGGAAATGAGGAACCTACAGTCAGAAAGAAATGTCTCTAAAATTTAGTCAAGCTTAAGGGAACTTCAAGGCCATATTGATTACCTCAAAATTTTTGATGCCTCAAAATCCCTTCCAAGGGAAGAGGAATATGAACGACTTCATTCCATGTTAGCTAATTTATCTTTACCCTATTCTCTCTCCCATCAAAGGCAGGTGTTAGTAGAAAAAAACACACAAAATATGAATCTTCCTATATCTCTACAGATAGCTAATTTTCAAAATAGGACATAATATTGCATGATGGATGGATAAAATAGATGTTTTCTAGAAAGCAACTTTTCCTTCTCCTGTCAAACATGTATACTTTCATACTCAGAATCAAAAACATTGACTGAATGCCTCCCGTAGCTGAATCTCTTACTCAAAATAATGCTAACTCCTAAAATGTCCTAGAAAATTATTATTATACTGACTTCTCCTATGAGGACACTGAGGTTTGTAAAGTGCTTAGTCCCATTACAGATACAATTGATATCAATCATTTTCTTGAATTACCAAATATTCTAATGTATTATAAGTTTTTGAAGAAACCTATATTCTAAGCAGCAAGTCCAGTTTCTTTTTTTTCTAAATTAAAACTGGTTCAATACCAAGATTTTTCTATTTATAAGGGGCCTAACGGGAAGATATCTTCCCATTATAAAGAAAATACATATATCTTCCCAAAACCCACTGGCAGGTAAGTGGCTATCATCAAAAGTTGTTCAATCAAAAGTTGTATCTTTGACAAAATTTTTAAAAATGTAAACCATTTAGAAATAAATTTAACAAAAGTGAGTGAAATTTTAAAGAGGAAAGCCATAAAACACTCCTGAAAGACAGAAAAGTTGACCTGAAAATAGACATGTTTTATGTTTGGTTGGTCCATCTCAGCATAATAAAGATGTTAGCCTTTCCTAAGTACAATTTATATGTAAAGGAATTTCAACAAAAATACCAAGAAGATTTTTTTTTTTGTGAAGCTGGAAGATTTGACACACAGTGAGAGCCAAAAGTCACTGAAAAAGAAAAGATATGGGGTAGAGATGGGGAACTAGTCTCAGAAGACATGGAAACAAACTAGAAAGCTGCTATAATGAAAAGTGTTCTGGCACATGGAAAGACAGAAAGCCTAAAGAAAAAAGTTAGAAAGTCCAGAAAGAGATAAAACTGTACAAAGAAATCTAGTATATGAAGAAGATGAAATCATGAATCAATGGAGTAGAGTTTTGCCTTCTGTGTGTTTTTTATGATAAATGAGTTTGGTTAAACTGTTAGGCTATTATGAAAAAGATTAAATTAAACCATTTATTCTCAGCATACACACAAATAAACTCCAAACATATGTATACACGTATGTATATATATACATGGTGCTCTCTCTCTCTCTCTCTGTGTGTATATATATATATACAAATGTATATACACACATATGTATATAATTTAAGTATTAGAAGAAAATTAGGGTGAATTTCTTTTTAACCAGCATATAAGGAAAAGTTTTATAGGTATGACTTTTAGCCAGATGTAATAAAAGTAAAGATTAATACATTTTACAAGATTTTTAAAGAGCCAGATCCTGGTTTTTAAAAATCCTAAACAATGTCAAAAGGCAGATGACAAAATAGGAGAAAACGTTTGCCACATATATTATAGGAAAAGCACTAATACCACTAATGTATGAAGAACTTTTTATAACTGAGAGGAAAAAGCCTAAAAATCCTATTTTAATAAAATAGATAAGATTAAAGACAATTTTAAAAAGTATAAAAACAACCTTAAACATAAAATGTCCAATTTCATGCATAGTAAGGGAAATGTACAATGAAAATACACAGAGTTACAATTTTTCACCTGTGAGATGGGCAAAATCTCAAATACTTGACAATACATATTTCGACAAGGCTTTGGGCAAACAGCACCACACAAGTACATTGCTAATGAAAATACAATTGATCTAGTCTCAGTGGAAGAGAATTTAGCAAATTCTGAGAAAAGTATATATACATTTATCCTCCAATTCAGTAATTCTACTTTCAGGGATGTACCCTTTTGATACACTTCCAACATTATTAAAATTCAAATGGGCAAGGTTATTCACTGCAGCAGTTTAGGTAACTAAAAAATAATGGAAGCTACCTAAATATCTAAGCATAAGAAATTGGTTAAATACAGAGTGGTGTATACACAATGGCATAATAGGATACAAATTAAAAACAAATGAGAAAAAAGGAAGAAAAAGGAGACCTTCTATAATTGATAGGGATTGATTTCCAGGCTCTAGTATTGGTAAGTGCAAATACACACACACACACACACATATACACACAATATGTGTATATATATGGTTATACTTTTTATGTAAAAAGTGAAAAAATGTAAAATTTTACATATATCTGCTTATCATTTCTAAAAGAGACACAGAATGCACATCGGTAAACAAAGAAATTTGTTACTTCAACAGATGGAGGGAAGGTGATGGGATGGAAAGCATATGAGAGAGAAAGTACCCCTCTCTGAATATAACTTTTTGTATTTTTCTGACTTTGGGAATGTGCTAACTTGTTACATATTCAATAAATAAATTATGGCTCTTTAATGTTCAATTATAGTATCCACTGATGGCAACACCTTTTAGCATCACCTACTGGCTCAGTGGCAACACTGGTAACACATTTGTGTGTTGTGAAGTCAATGCAGGACCTTGCTATGTCCTCCGGAAATCTCTATATGAGTGACCGATATATTGTGACCCAACACCAGAAGGATTTTTCAGCAATGAAGGCTTGGCTAACTCCATCAGTCAAAAATCATACCCACAGAAGCTTGCTGAGAATAGAGAGAATATGGAATGGGGTATAGGAAAAGGTAGTTATCAACACCAACTGCAGCCACTTGTCCAGCCACATAAAAAGACCATTAGAGTTATAATTGTTTATTTGATATATTTGTGCATATATTATTTTGATTTTCCTCTCTGTCATTCCCTTATCATCTAAAATATTAAGTGTTATAGCAATTTTACCTTACATTTTAGTATGATATAAAAGTCTCAGGGTGTCAAAAGGGAGATATGACCTCTCCAGAAAAGAAATTAACATCACTCAAAGGTGGATAGTTTGAATATTGTGTGGAGGGTTTGAATATTTTTCCATAAAATGGTAGCTACATTAATTTATGCAAAATGATATATTCTTTATAGTTGAATGCCAAGTTAACAGGTCATAAATTGTCGTAGATTTATATTGTATCATGTTAGCTAAGCTGAAACTATATTTCTCAGAATTTCCTTTCATACGTGGTTTGGAGTCCATGTGGATCACAAAGACTTTTCCCATCAGAATGAGAAGGTGTCAGTAAAAACACCTATACTCTTTTTATGCTTAGGAGGTCATCTCAGGGCCTGACACTGCTGTAGATCATGCCTGTTGTCACTTATCTGCTGCTCCTGATTGACAAGGGGGCAGTAACTAGGACAGTGCTCCTTTGGGTTGTGAAGATCTTCAGCTTTAGCTATTTCAGCTCTTGGTCCTGTAGAAGTTTAGCTCCGGGATGAAGGACACCGATGCAGGACACCCCCATCATGGATGTAGATTCTATTCCACCTCTGTGGGTTACCTCTCAGCCTCACAGATGTTAGATTTTCCTTTTTTTCACCATTTTATATCTTCCTTGCTGTTTTTACAGTCTGGCCTGTGAACTTCAGCATAGAGCAACTAGCAGAAATATTAGCCTTTAAATAGATAATTTAACCAGCCCCCATAATCATATAAGGCCAAATTTTAATATATAACGGTTCTGTGTTGTTGATGAAATCACACTGATAGAGTCAATTGTATAAGTTATAAGAAAATGGCTTGGAGGATATTTAGAAAGAAGCACTTTCCTGAGTATATTTTTCATGCAGTTTTGGTGATGGTAGCAACTAAATGTTCTATATGTTTGAAAAACAAAATTAAATCAACAAGGATGAAAAGGAGAGAAGAAAAAGTAAAATTGAAAGCAAACAGAAGCAAGTAAACTCAACTGTGCTTCAAATTAAAATTATAATACTCCTGAAGGGGAAAAGGAAAGCAATAATTCAAGTAATTTATGAATACAAAAGTTAACTATGTACTGTCAGTCTTGGGCCATGTTGAAGAGAACACTTTTTAGCAGATTGGGGTATTTTTTGTAGTAGAAATATGTAGAGATTAATTTTGAAACTACTCTGGGTATTTTATAACATTGTCAAATGTGGATTCTCATTGTGAAAGAGGAAGATACAGATATGGAAGAAGGAATACACCTGTGGAGATGGATGGGAATTGACAATATTGGCATAAACATATTTCTAAAATATGTGTATGCATGCATATGTTCATACACATGTATGTATGGGTATGTGTAGGTGCAGCTGTGTATGTATGTCCATATATGTATTATTTCTTAACCCTGTCTGCTGAAATGTTCTAGAAAAAAAGCTCTAAATTAGCATACCTTACACCAAAATCTTTGTTTCTAGTATTATTCTATAGTAATTATAACCTAGGCTATTTAAGCAAATAAACAGTTGATGTAAGAGAATCCTGGAACACGTTATGCCAGGAAGTACACAAAGAGTTAATGGGGGCATGTCACAAGAATTCAGAAGCCAGCTTGAAGGGTAATTTGAGTACCCAAAGGATTCAGTACAGTAATGAAATATTAAGCATTGAAAAAAATTCTTTGTCCATGTTGATAATAAATGTTGAAACAAGTGGTAGAGAATGGCAAGTCTCTTGGTGAATGTGGAGGGGGTTTTGAAGATGGAAACTAAATAAGCATTTTGCAATGATCACAGTAAAGACTGATAGCAGCATGAATCAATTGTCGTTACATTTTGACGAGGAGCAGGGTATTTGTGCAGTGAGGCATCACTTAATGACAAGAATAGGTTCTGAGAAATACATAACTGGGCAATTTTGTTGTGTGAATATCATAGAGTGTACTTATACATATTTAGGTGGTATTGCCTATGATATACCTAGCCTATATGGTGTAGCCTACTAATGCTAGGCTACAAATCTCTGCAGTAGGCTACTGTCGGAATACAGTAGGCACTTGTATCACAATGGTAAGTATTTGTGTATCTAAACACAGAAAAGGTATAGTCAAAGGATGGTAGTATAATATTATAGAACCATGTTAGTATATGCAATTCGTTATTGACTGAAATGTCATTAGATCATCCGTCGCTGTATTATCTTGAAGTGTCTATATCAGATTTACTGGTTACAAGAGGAAAAAATTTAATTATCAGTGAGGAAATCAACAACTCTTTGACAAGTTAATTAAAATTAAAATCAGCAATGAAGAGCAGATGTGTATCTAGTATCTGGTAGACATCTCCAGATGTGATAAGCTAAGAATGGCACAAACTTACATGGCATTGTATCTGGAAATGCATAACCTGAGCTGAATATGAGGACTCATCAGAGAAACATGAAATAACACTTTTAATATTTTTAAAAGATGTTTTCAAAAATATTGTCAGAAAAAGACAAAGGAAGACTATGTGAATGTTTCATATAAATTGAGTCTAAAGATAAATGAGACTAAATACAGTATCTTATCCTAGACTGGATCCTGTACTGGAAAGAGTGAAATGCTATTCAGGGCATTATTGAGTAAATTGGCCAAACTGGAATACGGATGTTAGATGAGTTAAAAGTGTTATTTCAGTGATAATATATTGAATTTATAATTGCGCTTAGGTTATACAAGAGGATATTCCTATTTTCAAGAATTAAATAATGGAAAGAGAATTAATAAAGGCAATTTCTTCTCTAATAATTTACAAAAATATTGTGTAGATAAATTCACACACATACATCGACACTTACACGCATATGGAGGTGGGGCACAAATGACCGAGAAAATGAGTTGAAATAGTAACAATGGTTGAACCTGGTACTATTTGTACTATTTTTATTCTTATATATTCATTACTTTATAAAAGTTGCTGTAAATAAATAGTTGTTTTTTTCAAAGTATACTTGAATCTATGCCATGGTAGTTGTCTAAACAAAAGCTGAAATATCCTTAACTCAATGGCATAAATTTTGTCTCACCAGATGAGTACACAAGAAGCTTCTTCAATTTATCATACTAAGAAAAGGAGAATTGTAAGAATTATACATAATGAAAACTGGATAAACTGTTTTCTGTTTGTGATCAAGCAGTTATTAGAACAATTTTCTTTTTCATCTTTTTTTTTTTTCTTGAGAGACCTGAGCCTGAAGTATGCAGAAGTTAATGAGTAGTTTTTTCACAAACGTTGATTGGTTTCTTCTTTTTATACTAGAATTTTAGCAAGTTTCCTGAATGGATTCCCATTCATTGCTCTTGGTAAAGAATGTCTTGAATGAGTCAGTGCAGAGGCATAGTCTAAGATGATCTCAGAATTCTTTTCCTTGTGTGCTTGAGGAGAATACATCACATTCTGTTTGGGAATCATTTTCCACCAAGTGTTGATTTTGAAATAAATGGAGTTGTTTCTAGATAAATGGTTGCTTAGAAGAGGCAATGACTCAGTGCTTGAAATGGCTAGCCAAGATTCATAGTGACTGAAACTATTTAAGAATAAGGCATTGCCTCAGTAAAGCTGCATGGTTAATGACAAACTACTCAACTTAAAATTATTTCTTTTTCACTTTGCTATATTAGGAGTATCTGAATGTGGATTAAACAATATTTCGTTTTTCTGACTATCCACAAAAAATAAAATAATTCTTACATGTGTTTAAATGAAAACTAACTTTGGACAAACTTGCTGTATTTTAGTTAAGCTGTGGAATCCACATGGCCAGACCTATGCATGCTGTTTCTCTTTTCTTTGGCCAGGACTTGGGAAAGCTCTGATAGGAGACCGGGAAACCCCCTTTCCCCTTCCCAGGGACTCAGTAAACATACAGGCACCAAAGCTAGGTTATTCATTGATCAGAGGTACATCCTTCCTCCACAATACACAAATCGATCACTCTGGATCACCAAGAAGAACTACCTTGTCTGCATAACAATCGTGGGATTTATTACGGTGTAATATTGCAATGACCTTTTGTCTAGGAAACTTGTGAACATCCCATTTTTATTCACAGACAATAATTCTTTCCTGCAAGGTCCCCAAGGGAAGTATACATAGAGTACAGTTAAAGCACAACAAAGAAGCATTGTACTCCACATTTACCATAAACTCTGAAGTGGAATTTCAAGACACTATGTGAAAGCATACTTTATTTTAAATGGCAGATATGTTGGTATGTTAAGTGCAATCAAATACTTATGAGACCTGTTCTCTCCATTTGTCCTAGAGACAAAATCTTGGTCTTAGAATTTTCTCCTTTAGTGGGACAAAGGCTTCAGGGACAACCGCTTCTCAAACTTCCATAGAAACTGCTCTGTGTTTGGCCTTTATAGACTTGCTTCCACTATCTATGAAATGTAATTTAAAGGTAGTCTCAAATCTGAACAATTTAGATAATTTTCCTTTTCTGTGAGCATGGAGTAAAATCGTGATTCAAGGGCCGGATGTGGTGGCTCACACCTGTAATCCTACCACTTTGGGAGGCCCGAGGCAGATGGATCACCTGAGGTCAGGAGTTTGAGACCAGCCTCGCCAACATGATGAAACCCCATCTCTACTAAAAAATGCAAAAATTAGCTGGGCATGGTGGCAGGCACCTGTAATCTCAGCTACTTGAGGCTGAGGCAGGAGAACTGCTTGCACCCCTTAGGTGGAGGCTGCAGTGAGCCAAGATTGCACCATTGCACTCCAGCCCGGACAACAGAGCAAGACTCGGTCTCAAAAATAAAAGTGATTCAAAAGGACTTCCTTCTTCTGGTGATCAACCAATCGTGTTGTATAAGAAAACAGTTATTTGTGACTGCATAAATTTAGACACAGAATATGTCAGACAGATGCAAACCTATGTTCTACAGACATTATGGTCTATATGTTCTTGGATCTCTACTTTGGAGGAAGTTTTGGATTCAAATGTTGGCTCTGTTATTTAAAGCCAGGTGAATCTCAGCAATTGTTTTAAACCTGATTTCCATGACTAAAATGTGAATAATAAAAAAATTGATTTCAAAGGGTTATTATGAAGCTCATCCTATGTAACACACATCTACTGTATGCCAGGCACTACTCTGAACATAATGGATTCAAAAATAAATAAGCCATAACTCCTTGCATTGTGACAATATAAGTGAGGTAAACATCCATGTGAAATATAGATATATTTATTTAGCATAATAAGCACGATGATGCTGGTATTCATGGGCAATGGGTGCATAGAGGAGAAACACTGAGCCCAGCTTAGAGGCTCAACAAACACTAAACAAAGAAGAGGATAGTTACCCTGAGTCATGACAGATTTGTAGGAATTATCAAGGAGAAGAAGGTGAGGTATGTATTCAGGTGTTAATCAGGAAGACAACAAAAATAATATTTAGAGAACAATTAGGAACAAAACACATATGGCAAAAATCAAAAGATAAAACTTTAGGAAGTCAGAACGGGTAACATGAAAGATAATATATTTCGGCTTAAGAGCTTTATGAAAATACTGGCACCTCACAATGCAAAAAACAAAAGCAAAAACAAATCAAACAAATCAAAAAGAAAAAAGAATAAAGACTTATTTCAGTGTTTGCCTATTCCAAAAAGATTTTGGATTCATAAAATTTAATCACTCATTTTGGAAGCATTGAGATTCATGGTTGATTTGGAATTATCATTTTATACATCAACCCCACCTCAGCTCTGCTCTTTTTGGGGCTTTCCTTTTAAAGTTACACTTCTGCTGGCCAGCTACTGATTTATGCGGAATACTAAGTAGTATTTAAAGAACACTGGTGAGGTTGAGAGATGCAGAAGATTCACAGTTGGACACATTGTAACAAATGCAAATAAACAGGCAGCCTCTCACCTACTGATTCTTTTTCATCCTAAGAGGGGTGCCAAGTTATTTCGATTGTCACAATAATACATAAAGTATGTCAGGTGCCAGCTGAAGTTAGACTGGGGTGTGGTCAGTTCCAGCTGAAGAAGCTACATGCTAAACTGTAGCTGCCATAGCATTTCAGGAACATTTGTACTCAGAACTCAACCATCCTGAAAAAACTAGAACAGAGTAAGGTGAGACAGTCAATTCATATGCAGTTTCAGCAGTGGGGAGAAAATGTTTGCAAAGAGGAAGTCTAATAGTAAAAACAAATCATGGGAAATGGTTCACTCCTAGGCAGAATTAATGTAGAAGTAGATCTTTTAATTCAGACAAAGGGTGTAGAAGACAAGTCAGAGTTGAAAACATAAAGGAGTGCAGATGAAGGGAGCAGGTAGAATGATAATAAGAACTGAAATTGGGTAGGCTTGATGGGTTCAAGTCAGAGAAAAATCAGGATTAGAGATGGAGGTGCTATCTTCCAGAAAGCAAACAGCATAAGATCAGTCAAAATGGACTCCTGTGTGTGCCTGTACGCACATTTGCTCCTCATGCTGTATTTCTGCTTTATTTCCGGGGAAAATCTTTATGACCTCTGACAATGTATGATACTTAAATCTTTGTGAACCAGCTGTAAGCTAAGGCTCATGCCCGCAGGATGACCCTGGCATAACTACTGTGTTCTTGTGCCCCTTAGATGAGGAAGAAGATTGTCCGCCATAGAGAGATTATATCTGTCCCTTCACCTAATCAGTTAGTAAATGTGTTTTCAGGATTCTGCAACACATGGTACCTGATACAGTAGAAGCCGAAAGTGTTAATAGAGGCTTTTGTCAATGCTTCTAGCCTAAGTTGCTTAGAATCCAGAGCAGAAGCAAAATTGAAACATATTCAGGATTAATAACAGAAAGGAAAGAAAACCTCACAATGCAATATTTCAAGAGGTATCACAAAGAAATGCATAATCAATCATCTATTTGGAACTCAGTTGCAAATAGAATAATGGACTACAATATGAATTGTAGAACTATGTATAATATATAAACGATATATATTAACATTACTCAACCCATGTTATTTTTACATTAGCAATTTTTATGACTCTATTACCTTGTTTATAACTTCAACATGTGATTATCTCCCTAATAATAGTCCAAGAAATAGTATTGCTGTCTGGATAAAGTGACATTGCAATATAGAAAAAGAAAACAGTGATTTTATTTTTTAATAAAACTAAAATGCTGTCATTGTAGACATGTAAATGACTAATGAATAATATACTCAGTAATACAAATTAAAACAGTAAGATGTAATTTTCTACCAAGCAATTTGTCAAAGATTTTTCCAAATTTCAAATTTGTTGAGGATATTATGACCCAGTTTCAAATATGAGTGGGAATATAAAGTTAATACAACCTTCTGGAAGGCAGTTAGGCAACACGTTTCAAGAGCCCTAACCACATTCCTACCTTTTGATCCAGCAATTCAACATTTTGATATTTAATGAAATAGTCTTGTTTGTAAAAAGATATGTGTATATAGAGTTTTATGATAAACAATCTAGTATTTTAAATCACCTACATTTCCAATAAATAGAAGAGTGGCTCATTGAGAGCATATTCAAATGATTGATGGTTATAGCTGTAACAAAAGGTATTTTTGAAGACTTGTTGACGTGATAAATGCTAAAAATAAAATCTGCTCCAGGATGCTGGTACCTTTTGATTTTCCAGGGCAGTGATGGGCTTGTGTACTCTTTCTTTTTTTCCCAGATGACATAATCAGTTTATCTATCTAGAAATGCCATTTCTTGCACTTTTGTTAGACAGATGTTCACATATTGAATTGATATCCAAAGTAAGAAATTCAGATAAAAATGGTTAATATAAAAAT
This sequence comes from Callithrix jacchus, assembly GCF_049354715.1. Taxonomy (NCBI): domain Eukaryota; kingdom Metazoa; phylum Chordata; class Mammalia; order Primates; family Cebidae; genus Callithrix; species Callithrix jacchus. The sequence goes on along the minus strand of NC_133514.1, from coordinate 72,444,396 downwards.
AACATGAGTGGAGTAATGCTATGCACCATGTGAATATAATATACTATTGTACATCTTCATTTTAATCCATTAATATACTGGCAGTGATGGGTAGATAATGAGTGTTGCAGAGACATCTCATCCCACTTCAGTACAGAATCCCTCTTCCCACATCCTACCACCCCTAGATCTAATGGTAAGTCCCAATAAATAGAATTTGACAGAAATGAGGTCCAGGGCTGCAGTCAGACCCCAAATCAATCAATAAATAAATAAAAGAAAGAAAGAGGAGGAGACTTGAAACAATCCAATATGGAGCCAGGAACTCCATAGCGGTGTTCCTGAAGAGGTCTGTGGAGCCAGAGGTCGAGGACCAATCCAGGACAAGGTTGTTTCATATGCTACCATAGAAATGAGAAAAAGTATATAATGGCCTCAGCTTAGAACAATGATTTCTGTGATGTAGTTCTTGCATCTATCTGGCTACTTCAGAGCCCTGTGATGTTAGAAATGTTCGTGAGCCACGTTTTCCTCTATTTAAAATAAAATTCATAGTTATCTGCCTGACAGCTTGAAATTTCTGTAATTCTACAATTCTAATATATTGTATGTTTTTAATATAAAGTGTTAAAAGAGAATGTCAGGATAAAATAAGGTATACAAAATGGCTTAAAACTACTTCACAAAAAATATTGTATTCTTATGTATAATATCCTTTGTTAAAGAAATAGTCTTAAATCATCTTTCTTTTCTAACAGTCTAATCAAATTGTTTTTAAAATATTTGGTGAAATTTAGCACAAAACATTTAAATGCACAGCCGAGTTGAATATCAAAGTCTGTATACTTTGCTTACTTGTAAAGAATAGGTTAAAATTTTACAGTGACCTGTCATATTTAAATATGAAAGAAAAGTTTCAAAAAACATCAGTATTTATATTACTATGAAGTACCAACATACTTAGGTGTTAAAAAACTTCATTTTTCAGAAGTTCAAATTTTGATTGCATAGAAGTGTTTTATTTTCACAGTAGCCAAACAAATAAATAGATACAAAGTGCTTTTATAACCTGAAGGCAAAGTCATTCCAGCTAGTATGTAGGTCATCAGCTGTTTTCTGGGTTCTGCTTTTATCCAAACAAATACTCCTTTCACTCATCATTGACTATTAAATCCCACTACCATTCTTCAAATGTTATTTTTCAAATTCTTTTCCATTAGTGAAATCTTGAAAATCTTACAATGCAGAATTTAGAGTAGGCTTCAACTGAATAAAGACAACTCACATGGTAAGTATGAGGGACTAAACAGAGAGGCGGGCAGCATGGGGGTGGCGCAGTGTCACACTATTCTCCAGCACAGATGGAATCAGCAGCCCCTGCTCAATGTGATTGGAGAGCCTCCAAGCTCTTTCTGTCATTAACATTTCCTTCATTAATCTGGTTTGATCTCTTCTTCCCCACTTACTTGGCCTGAAGTTTTTTATTTTTAGAATCTTAGTGACTAAGAAAATAAAGTCAGAATAATCTCTTTGTGTGACAGCCTGGTATAGCAGTAAGAACATAAATAATTTCTGCAATTGAGCTCCTTTTTGAATCTTGGCTCAACTACTAAAACTTAACCTATCTGGATCTCAGTTTTTCGAAATGTGGCAAAAGGAAAAAAACGACTATCTTTATTTTAGCTTAAAGGGTTGTTATGAGAATCAGATGATATCAATACTACATATGTCAATGCTTCACAGACCTGATGATACTGTGTAAAATTAGGCCACTTCAGAGTATATGCTTTATTTAATAGCAAAGTAGAAGACCGTCTATCTTTTTGCTACATTAGTTGTTCAACTTAGTTAATTGTCACCATCTAAAGAGGGAGTTGGTTCAAGGCAGTTAAGTAAGGTATATATGAACAGCAAACTAGGAGGGGAAGTCTACTACACCCCGCACCCCCAGAGGCTCCTAGTAATTAGGTACTTTTTGGTGGGAAGTATAGTACCTTTGCTATTTACATTTCAGGGCTCCTCATGAGAACTACCTGTGTCCACCTAAAATCAGACCCTTGCTTCCTTCCTCTTTCCTGTACTGCTCCATGTCCCCGTCTCCTTGCTGGATGCTCCTGGAAATACATCCTTAATGCATCATTTGCAACTCAGTCTTCAGATTTGAATCTGCATCTGGGAGAAGCCCACCTAAGGAACACAACAAATTAGTTTTTTATTAAATCAACAAATATATATTGAGCCTCTACTAAGTGCCACCGCAGTTCTTTCCCATAAGGCAGCAGGGAACAAAACAAACTTCTTCTCCATGCATCTTATATTTCATTGGGAAGAATGAGAGAATAATTAAATGAATAGGTCTATGACACTCTTTTTAACAGTGATAAAAATGCTATGACAAAAAATGAACCAGAGTAATTTAGGGAGGGGATAGAGAAAATGTAAAGTACTATTTAGATAGGTCAGAAAAGGCCACGCCGGGAAGTCATTGTTGATTATGAACAGAAAACATCTTCCACCCGAATATTATGTTTTTCCTCTTTAATGTTGAGAATTATGTTGGCTTAAGCCTGTGGGAGAATTTAACATGTGCTAAGCTCTCTGATAGGTCCTAAGAAGTCACTTCCTCACAGAAGAATGGAAGAGACATTGGGCTGAGACTAAGTTGAGGACCTGTTTGGGGGTGAGTGGGAAGGGATGCATCTGTCACCTGCCCCTGTGCTGCAGAAACATAGGACAGAGGTAGGAGGAGATGTGGGGATGCTGAAGTATGTTCTAAAGATTGAGATGTTGAGACCATTTAGCCCTCTTAGATTAGAATCCAATAAATGGGTTTATTCCACCGCTCTCTTGCTCATCTTTTGGAAAAAAACGTGTTCTATTACCTATTTGTATTCTGTGTAGTAGTGTGCATGATTTTCTGTGTGCAGAAAAGCTCTTTCTGTCATTAACACTTCCCTCAGTGGTATTCCTTAAATGTTAATTGATTAGAAAAGTGTGTGTGTGTGTGTGTGTGTGTGTCTATGTGTACACACACATCCCGAACTTTGTTTTACACATATAAGAATTAATTAGCATCTTTTCCTGAAAGTTTAGATCAAAACAGTTGTTTAAACTAATTATTGTGATGGGAGAAACAGTAATATACAATTAAAATATGTATATTTACATAGAAAATATTGCATGTTATTACTGTAAGTTCACTTTTACGTATATAGATTCATCCTTTTTCACAACTCTCATTTCTAACAATGCTTTAAAGCATTTGATTTTGCCTGAGATTGCAATAAATGCATGCTAAAATAGACCTAATATATAATGTATCCTAGTCTTCTATATATTTCAACCCTTGGAGACAAATCAAAACTGAAATATAACTCATGATTCATTTTGTAAAATTCAAGTTTCCCATAATCTTAATAAAATCTTCTCAAACTAAGCATCCAAAAAGAGCTATTCAATAATCAAATACTGCTGGCTTTGTTTCCTGGGAGGAAAGGCTAAATGGAATATTTTAAGCAAATCATGGATGCAAATGTAATGCATTACTTCAGAGCCTCTGTGCCTGATTTCAAGAACATCAGTTCACTGGGCTGCACCAGAATCTAGTCCAAAATGAATGAACCATGTGGACTTAAAGTTGATCTGGATGGCAGCAATTCACCACAGGTTATTTCCATCCTATAAGATCGCATTACGCTCGTTCTGTTTCTGTGAATAAAGAAAAGATAAATAGGTCTAGCAATGTAATTCCTTATTGTATTGATCAAACTCTCACCATTAAAAATGTCTGCCCTTTAACCTTTTCCTTTTAATAAATCTTCCAGTGTCTCAGATGAGCATGACATGAATGTGTTCCCCAGAAGACACTGTAAGCAATACTTTTTTATATTACTGACAGTGTAAAAAATGGACATGTTTTAAGCCCTCTACAAATTGCTATTTAAAAACACAAGACATGATTGATCACCAGATGGAGCAGTAAAAATGAAAACTGGGAGATAAAGATGGAATACAAATATTTAATCATAAATGGGAAAACAATGAAAATCTGAGGATAACTATATTCTGCTTGCAGATAATAACCTTTCATATGAGAATGAGTCACTTACGGAGTCTAACATAGGGGCATAAATCCAGTTGCATCATAAATACAAATTTTTGCCTGGAACACACTTGCTTATGACTGAAAACTTTTGCTTAGCTATTCTAACTTGGAAAAGTCTAATATATTAAAATTTTGATATCACAGTAGTCAAGAAACATTACTTCTTATAAAAAGAAAAAAAAAACTTAGCTGTGTCTCCACCCAAACCTCCTCTTGAACTGTAGTTTTCTGAATCCCTATGTATCATGGGAGGGACCCAGTGGAAAGAAATTGAATTATGGGGGCAGTTACCTTCATGCTATTCTCATGATAGTGGGTGAGTTCTCACAAGATCTGATGTTTTTATAAGGGACTTTCCCCACTTGCACTCTGAACTTCTCCTTGTTGCCCCATTGTGAAGGGCATGATTGCTTCCGCTTCCACATGATTGTAAGGTGTAAGCTCAGCATGGATGAGGTCTCCCAAGCCACGCTGAACTCTGAGTCAATTAAACCTCTATCCATTATAAATAACCCAGTCTTGGCTATGTCTTTATTAGCAGCATGAGAACAGACTAATACAGTCTAACATATTAGAATTTTGACAACACACCAGTCGAGACACATTACTTCATATACCAAGAAAAAAGTTATTTTCTTCTGTAACTTCAAGAAAATATGACAGCTTCATAAAGCATATTGAAAGCATTTTGACAAGACATTGGATGCAGAATAGTAGAGGCCTTATAAAATACTTTCTTTGGGATTAAATAGTTCAGTTCTCATGGGTTCCAGGATGTTGATGAAATAGAAATTTATTTAAAAATATTTAGCAGATGGTATTGCATTATTTCTTTATGTAATTGAAGTATTTAAGATCACTCACACATGAATATAACATGTTAGACCAAAACAAATAATTTCATCAAAAATTTATTATTATAAGTTTAATAAGACATGGATATTAATGTTTATTATACAATTATATTGGGATAAGTATAGAAATTGACTTCTCTGTCACAATGTAAATTACAATAAAAATAACTATATAAGAAGTAGTGTTACAAGTTTTCCGGCCCTTAGAGCAGGCACTGAAATGCAGTATTCACTAAAGGAAGCATGTTAAATTTATTAAATCAAAGCATCTTTTGTCAACTACTGGTGTACATTAACTTCTCTCCACCCCACAGCACCCAATAGAGAGCCTCTTCTTACTGTCATATCCATTCACCATCCCATCCTCACATTTTGAAAGGACCAGCCTTTAAATGTCAGTAATTTGGCCTCTGCCTGAATACACTGCAATAAAACAAAACACCTACTGTGACAAATGGTACCTGTGTATATCTTGTACTATCATAATGAACATGACTTTGGCATTTGTTTCAATAATGCTTGATGGCAAGTTTGTTTACAGTTTTGACATGATTTTTCAATTCTACAGTTTTACATATTAGTCCACAATGCCTGGATCATTGGCAGCAAAGAGGCAGGGAGAACAGGGCATTGGTTTCTCATAAAAAAATCTAGCAAGAGAGTCACATAATTGCTTTTATAAGGATTAGCATTTAAGATACATAAACAGCTTGAATTGCAAGACTAAAGGAAGAAAATAATGGTCTTCTTCCTTCCCTGCCTTCTCATAATCTTTCAGAATACCAATCAGGCTAACATATTAAGGAGAGTTCAACTGACAAAAGAGAAAGAAGGTAAACTTCCCAAAACAATTCTTTCTTAATAAATGTGTATGATTACAGTAAAACGTTCTTCCAGGTTCATATAAAACATCTTCTCAAACATCATCTGATTGTGACTATCCATTTTTAATACTTTTATTCTTTTAGTTTTGAATTTCTTCATTGTCCAGTTTTGACTAAATTATCCACCTGTGCACTAAATTCACATGACAAAGCCATGTTAATAAATATTTTGAAAACACCTCAGTAACTCTACTGTTTATGATATATTTTCTTCCAAACCCCTCTTTCAGCTTTGGATAGATCTTATCAAAAGCAAATAAAGACAATGAGTAAAGAAAAAATAAAAATTAAGAAACTAAATCATAACACCAGAGAAAATCACCTTCACTAGAGAAAGACAGGAAGAAAATGAAAAAGGAAGAAAAGACCATTAAAAAAAAAAAAAACAGAAAACAAATAACAAAATGCAGGAGTAAGTCCTTACTTCTCAATAATAACATTGAATATAAGTGGACTAAATTCTCCAATCAAAAGACAGATTGGCTGAATGATTGAAAAAGAGGACTCATTGATCTGTTTCCTAAGGAACATGGTTCAATTATAAAGAAAAACATAGAATGAAAATAAAGAGGTAGAAAAGTTATTTCATGCCAATGGAAATAAAAACAAAAAGAGCAGGAGTCGTTATATTTATATCAAATGAAATAAATTTCACAACAAAACTGTAAGAAGCTACAGAGAAGGTTATGATGTAATGATAAAGGAATCAATACACCAAAAGAATATAACACTTTTAAATATATATACATCCAACACTGGAACACACAAATTTATAAAGGAAATTTATCTCTCTCATTAGTAGACCTAATGAGAGAGATAAGCCTCAATACAATAATAGCTGGAGACTTCAACACCCCACTTCGGATAGATCTTCCACGAAGAAAATCAACAAAGAAACAGCAGACTTAATCTGCAATATTGGCCAAATGGATCTAGCAGATATTTACAGAACATTTCATCTAAAAGCTGAAGAGTATACATTGTTTCCTTAACACATGGATTATTCTTGAGGATAGACCATGCATTAGGTCACAAAATAAGTCTCAGAGCATTCAAAAAATTGAAATATTATCAAGCATCTTCTCTGACCACGATGAAATAAAACTGGAAATTTATCATCAGTTATTTTTTACAAATTATACAAATACATGGAAATTAAATAATATGCTCCCAAATGACAAGTGAGTCAAAGAAAAATTAAGAAGAAATTTAAAAAATGTATTGAAACAAAGATAATGGTAACAGAACATACCAAAACCTATGGAATAGAGTAAAAGCAATAATAAGAGGGAGGTTTATAGCTATCAGGGCCTATATCAAAAAAGAGGAAAAGCTTCAAATGAACAATCTAACGATGCATCTTAAAGAACTAGAGAAGCAGGGCAAATGAAACCTAAAATTAGTAGAAGAAAAAACATAATGAAGATCAGGGAAGAAATAAGTGAAATTTAAAAACACAAACGATCAATGAAACAAAATATTGCCTTTTCTGAAAAGTTAAACAAAATTGACAAACCTTTAGGCAAACTAAGAGAAAGAGAAGATCCCAATGAATAAAATCAGAAATGAAAAAGGAAACATTACAACTGATACCGCAGAAATTCAAAGAATCATTACTGGCTACTATCATCAACTATATGTCAATAAATTTTTAAAAATCAAAGAAATAAACCAATTCCAGGACACATACTACCTACTAAGTTTGAACAGAGAAGACATCCAAAACCTGAACAGACTGATAACAAGTAACAAGAGCAAAGCCGTAATAAATAGTCTCCCAGTAAAGAAAAGCCTAGATCCCAATGGCTTCACTGCTGAATTCTATGAGACATTTAAAAAAGAATTAATATAATTTCTACTGAAGCTATTCCAAAAAATATTAGAGGAGCGAATACTTCCAAACATATTCTACAAGGCCAGTATTATCCTGATACCAAAACCATACAAAGACACATAAAAACAAAACAAAACAACAACAACAAACTACAGGCCAATCTCTAATGTATATTGTTGCAAAAATCCTCAACAAAATACTAGTGAACTAAATTCAAAAATACATTAGAAAGATCATTCATCATGACCAAGTGAGATTTATCTCTCTGAGATGTAAGGTTTGTTCAATGTACACATATCAATCAATATGGTAGATTATATTAACAGACTAAAAGATAAAAACCATATGATTATTTCAATTAATGCTGAAAAAACGTGATAACATTAAATAACACTTTATGATAAAAACCTTCAAAAAACTGGGTATAGAAGGAACATACCTCAACATAATAAAAACCGTATATGACAGAGCTACAGCTAGTATCATACTGAATGGGGAAAAACTGAAAGTCTTTCCTCTAAGATCTGGAACAAAACAAGGATGGCCACTGTCACTGCTTATTCAACATAATACTGGAACTCCTAGCTAGAGCAATCACACAAGAGAAAATATAAAGGGCATCCACGTTGGAAAGAAAGAAGTCAAATTATCCTTGTTTGCAGATGATATAATCTTATATTTGGAAAAACCTAAATACTTCATAGGAAAATGATTAGAACTGATGCATTCAGTAAAGCTGCAGGATACAAAATCAACGAACAAAAATCAGTAGTATTTTTATATGCCAATAGTGAACAATGTAAAAATGAAATAAAAAAGTAATCCCATTTATAATAGCCACACAAAAATAAATATGTAGGAATTAGCCAAAGCAGTGAAAGACCTCTATAATGAAAAAAATAAAACACTATTGCAAGAAATTGAAGAGGACATTTAAAAATGGGAACATATTTTATGTTCATCAATTGGAAGAATCAATATTGTTAAAATGTTCACACTACCCAAAGAAATCTACAGATTCAATATGATCCCTATCAACTCAATGGTTTTCCTCAGAGAAATAGAAAAAAAAAATCCTAAAATATATATGCAACCACAAAAGAATGGCAACCAGAATAGCCAAAGCTATCCAAAGGAAAAAGAACAAAACTGGATGAATCACATACCTGGCTTTAAAATATGCTACAGAGCTATAGTAACCAAAATAGCATGCTACAAACACATAGACCAATGGACCAGAATAGAGAACCCAGGAACAAATGCACACACCAACACTGAACTCGTTTTTGACAAATGTGCCAAGAATTTATGCTGGAGAAAAGTCTCTTCAAAATGGTGTTTGGAAAATTGAATATCCAAATGCATAAGAATGAATCTAGACCTTTATCCAACACCATATATAAAAATAAAATCAAAATGAATTAAAGATTTAAATCTAAGATCTCAAACTATAAAACTACTATAAGGAAATATTGGGAAAAATTTCCAGGACATAGGTCTGTTCATAGCCTTGTTGAGCAATATCCTACAAGTATAATAACTAAAGCAAAAATGGACAAATGGGATCATATCAAGTTAAAAAGCTTCTGCATGGCAAATAATACAATCAACAAAGTGAAGAAACAACCATGTAATGGGAGAAATATTTGCAAACTACCTATCTTACAGGAATTAATAACTAGACTAAGGAGCTTAAACAACTCTAATCTAAAGAGTCTATTAATCCAGTCAAAATATGGGCTAAATATTTTGAATAGACATTTATCAAAAGAAGACATACAAGTGGCACATGAAAAGGTCCTCAACGTCATTAATCTTCCAAGAAATGGAAACCAGAGCTATGATGAGATATCACCTCATCTCAGTTAAAATGGCTTATATTCAAAAGTCAGGCAATAGCAAATGCCAGCAAGAATGTGAAGAAAAGGAATCACTTGTACACTGTTGGCAGGAATATAAATGAGTAAGACCACTATAGAGAACAGTTTGGAGATTCCTCAAAAAAAAAAAAAAAAAACAACAATTAGACCTACCATATAACCCAGCAATCCAATAGCTGGGTCTATACCCTAAAGACAGAAAATCAGATATGTCTGCATTCCTATGTCTGTTGTAGCACTGTTTACAACACTACGATTGGAAACAACCTAAGTGTCCACCAACACATGAATGGATAAAGAAAGTGTGGTACATATACACAATAGAGTAGTACTATTCAGCCATTAAAAAAGAATGAGAACGAGTCATTTGCAATAACATGGATGGAACTAGATATCATTATGTTAACGGAAAGAAACCAGGCATGGAAAAACAAACACCACATGTTTTCATTTATTTGTGTGATCTAAAAACCAAAACTATTGTACTTGTCAACAGAAGAGAGTAAAAGGATGGTTACCAGAGGCTGGGAGGGGTTATGGGGGTACAGAGGGGAGGTATGGATGGTTAGTGAGTACAGAAAAATAGAAAGAATAAATAATACCCACTGTTTCATAGTACAATAGGGTGACTATAATCAATAATAACTTAATTGTATATTTTAAAATAATTAAAAGAGTTTAATTGGATTGTTTGTAACTCAAAGGATAAATGCTTGAGGATATGGATACCCCATTCCCTATTATATGCTTATTTCACATGGCATGCCTCTATCAAAACATCTCATTTACTCTATAAATGTATATACCTACCATGTACTCACACAAATTTCACACATTTTAAATACTTTAAAAAAAAATCTTTTTCTCAGCCAATTGAAAGTATAACTGTCAAAATGATCTCCTATTGGTGCAACAACAAAAGGCAAATAAAGACCAATTCAGTAATGTTGGAATGTTAATAAAAAAAAAGAACTTTTCTTTTTGTTTATTTCAGTTTCTCATAGTCTAATGACTTCATATTAGTATTCCAGTATCTCACTGTTTTAGGAACATCCAAGTTAATAGCTCAGAGCCCTGGAATTCAGACTATTCAATACTGTTGTGGTGATTCACTCAAAAATGCAGTCCATTCACAGAGAATGTTTAGCAGATTATACAGTAGTCCACAGCAATCTTCCTTTCCGGTTCTTCTCTGTCACTTCTAGGTAATATCTATGTGAGTAAATAATACTTTCCTGGAGGAGACCATTTGCTCTATTTGATTTTAGGTTCCTACATTTTTTTTTTAATTATTATTATTATTTTTTGAGACGGAGTTTCGCTCTTGTTACCCAGGCTGGAGTGCAATGGTGCGATCTCGGCTCACCGCAACCTTCACCTCCTGGGTTCAGGCAATTCTCCTACCTCAGCCTCCTGAGTAGCTGGGATTACAGGCATGCGCCACCATGCCCAGCTGTTTTTTGTATTTTCAGTAGAGACGGGGTTTCACCATGTTGACCAGGATGGTCTCGATCTCTTGACCTCGTGATCCATTCGCCTCGGCCTCCCAAAGTGCTGGGATTACAGGCGTGAGCCACTGTGCCTGGCCCGGTTCCTACATTCTTAACATTCCATTGTTTCTATTAGCCTTTTGATAAAATATAGAAAATTTAGCTGTGTCAAGTCCACCAGTTGCCACCTAGATGATGGCTTGACAGGAAGTCTAGCAGGTGCCTTGTTTGCTGCTGCCTTCCTCAAGTAGGTTCCCACTGCTGGCTCCATAAGTGCTACGCTACCTGAATTCAAAGTTATCACTTCATAGGAAAAGAAAATGATTTGATAAATACAATGTTCAGTAGTATCAAACTTTGAATAAGTTCACTTATCTTCTTGCCTAGGTGATTATTTAGTTGTTTAAGGGATTGCACCCAGTAGAAAGAGTTTTACTCTCAGATAGAAACAGAGTATAACTAAAATGGTTTAGCAATACTTCACAAAGTTATGAATAGTAAATGGAGTAGTATTTGCCAAGTGGCTAAGATATGACACTTAGTACAATTAGATGTGGTCAGCAAATGTTTATGTTCATTGTTAATATTTAATGTAGGTGAGGTTGTTTATAATGCCACTAAGGGTAAAAATTAATATATCTTGTTCAGTTTGACCTAGCAACTCAATAAAGTGCCCCCAAAAAAATGTAGAATAGAAATGATATATCCTTACTGATTCTAGTGAGCATAATAGAGATGTTTATCTTAGAGAGTTGATTAGCAAAAAGCATAATTGCAGCTGAAGTTTGTGTTTAAATCCACAATCATTATGCAGCAGCATGGACACCAGCAATGCTGAACTATGACCCTCACCTGGACCTGCTTCTCCTGTATCTCATCATACTTTATATATTTCAATTTTTTCTTCTAAAACTTTCAATTATGGGTATTACACTTTTGAAAGTAGTCCTTTGTATAAACTAGATCATCTGCTGCTATCTTTGAGAAGATGCTGAAGAATGAAAAGTGGTTGTCATCTGACTCTTAAGAGAGAGAGTATATTTGCACTTTAATAGTGTTCTGCTGTTGGCTTGAGTCATTCATGAGTGACTCAGGATCCAGGATCTCAGACTCCCGCTTTGCCTTCTCTGACTCATTCTTTCCCAGAGGAAGATTCATTTATCCCATGAGTAAAACTGTGTTCCTAGGTTCTTCTCTTCCTGGAATCCTTAATCATATATCTACCATTGTATCATGAAGTCATCTTATAAGGTATGTTTTGCACTGCAGGAGTCACCATGGATTCTGGATGCAGAAGGATCATTGTGGACAAGGGATGGAGAGGAAGTAGAAACATGGTTCCAGTCTGAGGCTGAGTTGCCTCTTCCAATCCAGGTTTTATTGTTTTTTAAAACTTAATTTCTTGATACTCATTTGACTCTTGTGCTTGTTTCTCAATTGCTTCTGGACATGGAGAGGAAAAGGATAAGATGATTAGCAAAATTATTCATGTAAAATTCTTAAACCCCACAGTAAACAACCCATGTCTTTGAATTCATGAGAGATCATTCTATGACTCTCCAGGCACATGATAATTTGGGAAAGAAAAAACAAACTTGAATGTGGAAATATGATTACTTATAACAGAAGAACTGATGATTATTCAGAAATATAGTCATCCACATCTTTGGCAAGAAATGTATATCAGAAGTTGTGTAGCCACTATTCTTCTAGTAACAACTGGCTCCCAGAGTGACAAGCAGATATAGATGGTAGATTCCTTTGTTAGTCACCAGTAATTCCAGCTTTGAAAACAAGGTTGTTGCTTGTCACTTTTTCATTTTTCTATTTCTCATACTGTTTCTGACAGGAGGCTGAGCTGAAGGTGTCAATGTGGGAGTTGAACATTTAGCATTGAGGTGTTTTGCCCTATCCTCTAACACTCCTAATTTTTATTTACTTTTTTTGCAAACATTTCTGCTTCCTCATAAAGACCCAGCCTCTGAAAATAATTTTATACTTACTAATTAATTGAAATGAAGAGTCAAATTCTGTTTTAAAAACAGAAGTCTCATGCAATTCTTCAAACTGGAAAGCAGCTTCCAGAGTAGAGAAAACACTTTCTTTTTGTAGCAGAAAGCATTTTATTTGACTCACAATGAATAGGGTTTCTCCTATCTGACAGCTACACATGCTGGGCTTAACAGCAGTACATAGGTGTACCTGGAGAGAGAGAAAATTATATTTTGGAATATTACAGGATGTTAGCCTTTATTACTATTATTTTAATATTCCTTAAAGTTGTAAAATAGTTAGTTAACTATCTAAATCAACCTTTAAGGGATTTTGATTCCTGAACAATTCTATATGTCCACTAATGTTTCTTCCCCTTCTCTTATTTTTACTTCATGGAAAAATGATGGAATTTAACTTTATTTGTTGGATAAATGGGTTAACATTTTTGGTAATTCTCTCTCTCTTTTTTTTTTTTTTTTTTTTTTGTGACAGAGTTTTGCTCTTGTTACCCAGGCTGGAGTGCAATGGCGCAATCTCGGCTCACCGCAACCTCCGCCCCCTGGGTTCAGGCAATTCTCCTGCCTCAGCCTCCTGAGTAGCTGGGATTACAGGCACGCACCACCGTGCCCAGCTAATTTTTTGTAATTTTTAGTAGGGACGGGGTTTCACCATGTTGACTAGGATGGTCTCGATCTGTTGACCTAGTGATCCACCCGCCTCGGCCTCCCAAAGTGCTGGGGGTAATTCTATCTTCTGGTTCAAAAGAAGAAATAGTTCTGTCATTCCTTTACTTGAAAACTTTTTTTTTTTTTAGGAAATAAAAGGTATTTGGAAGTTTTTCATTTATTGAAGTCAGTAACATAAAAGTGTTACTTTTATTTTGCTATCACAATGCCCTTTGAATACCCCTGCACATATAACATCTCAAATGGGTGAGAGTATATCTTTTGGATAATGTCCAAGGAATGGAATTATTAAGTTGAAGAGTAGATGCATTTATACATTTATATGTTGCTAAATTCTCCCCATAGCAATAGGGTCTCTTAAACTCCCCCAGCACTGCTGCAACTCAGCAAATTAGTAAAATTGAATTTTTGACAAATAGAAAGGTAAAAGAATCAGCAAAGGCTTAGTTTGTGTTTTTCTAATTATGAACAAAGTCGAATATTTTGTTACTGTTTACAGTTCACATTACTTTCTTTTCTGTAAACAGTGTCTTTATTGTGTGTCATAGTTCTCTATTACTATGTCGGTCTTTTCCTCATCTGTTCATAGGAGCTCTGTATGTATTAAGAATATGTTATTTGTTCTATGAGTAGTGGATACTTTTCTGGATTATTGTTATTTTATCTGTGCTTTTGTGTGGTATAAATTTATTTTTATGGAATTGAATTTAAAACTTTTTAAAAAACATTTTGTGTATTTGAATTTGTAATAATATAAGAATGTCTTCAATCTGAGGTGATAAAATAATTCTGTATTTTCTTCAGATATATTTATGTCCTTATTTTAGATATTTGAATGTTGTAGCTAATTGGACTATATCCTGGTAGTTGAAGTTGTGTATTAGTGCTAATTAATATTCTTATCACATCATTATCTACTTGTTCCCTCATCATTTATTGCCTAATCTATTTGTAAAGTGGGCTTATTTCTGAGTTTTCTATTCTTTCCCAATGCACATTTCCTTCATGTGCTCATAGTATACTCTTTTAGTTACCGAAAGAATTGAAAATCTTGAGGGGCTGGTTTATCTTCTGTGCTTTTTTTCTAAGTTTTCTTGCTGTACTCTCTTACTTATTTTTCCTTAGGAGTTTAGATTGATTTAGTTCATCTAGTTCCACTGACTTTTTAAAAAGGACTTGCGTATTTGCATTTGATTCATATTTATTATTCATATATATTACTTTAGAAAAATTATTCAATAGAGTAAGTGTTCAAAACCTGGCTCATTCCAACCTCTTTGCATCTCAGCCCTCTCATAAATGTGACTCATTCTTCATATATTATATAATATGCAATATATTCAAAAGTTTGCTTTGATCATGGTTGTTTCCCTGTTCAACCAACATTAATGAAGACAGTTGGCTAATCACAGTACTTCTTAGCTAGCTAGGTGGGCTATCAAATGCTGCACAAATCACTGAATTTTTCTGTCTTCTTGGCCCACATTTTCCACCCTGGACAAATGTCTTACCCTATGTCTGACATGCACCACTTTAGGTCCAAATCGCATCTGCACTGACCACCTCAAATAAGTGTTTGCTCTTTCCTTTGAAATCTGTTTTTACTTCCTCTCTGTGTCAATCATTTGCCTCCAGCCTTTGACTTCAAGGCTAATTACCGTATTACCATTTTATATGTAGCATCTCCTTCTTTTTTCTTTTTTGAAACAGAGTCTTTTTCTATCTAGCAGGCTGGAGTGCAGTGGTGCCATCTTGGGTCACTGCAACTTCTACCTCCTGGATTCGAGCGATTCTTTTGTCTCAAACTCCTAAGTAGCTGGGATTCCAGGAGCCTGCCACCATACCTGGCTAATTTTTGTATTTTTAGTAGAGATGGGGATTCACTACGTTGTCCAGGCTGGTCTCAAACTCCTGACCTCAAGTGATCCACCTGCCTCAGCATCCCAAAGTGCTGGGATTACAAGTGTGAGTCACCATGCTTAGCAGTATCTTCTTAATTAGGTCAGGAATCCTTTAAAGAAAGGCACTAATTCATAACATTTTCATATTCCTTTAGACAAGAATACGTGTCATAGGGAATGGGGAGAGGGTGCGTGTACATCCACTCTTTTTGCATTCGTTTCTCAGGATTCTTTATCTCCTCTTAAGTGCTTGTCCTCAGCAATTCAACATAAAAAGCTCACCTTCTATTCTAAATAATGAATTAAATATTTGACTCTGTTCCAATAAGCAGACAGTTCTTTTTTGTGTGCAGCAAGACAATATTCACAATCCTGCCATTTGTCATTAATCCAGTTTTTAATCATGAACAGAACTTTCCCTCTCCTTCTGTTGCCAAGAATTTACAGCTTCTTGGGAATTGACATGCAACAAAAAATGCATTTGTCCAGGGGCAGAAGCTAACTGTGGTCTCTGGAAAAGCTAGACTGTAGATAGGCCAGATGGCAAAAAAGCTTCTTGTGTGTTCTCTAAATGTAGGTACAGATTCCCACTGTCAGGTGATACTCAGGATAAAAATATCTCTTTTAAGAGGCATTGAAAATCTAAATTGAGTACATCTGGCAAACCTCCTTTATTTACTCTTCGTTAAGCATCATAAAGTATCCTTTCAAGGCAGAGAGGGAATGATTTACATTTGCAAAGCCTAGGCTGATTTATTCCTAAAGAATTTTGCTCACCCAGATGATTTGTGTTCCACCTTCCAAGATCTTTCAAACTAGTTTTCCAGGTGCAGAGGTGAGAGTTGCCAGTGTATAATTTTTGGATTACCCTTCACTCCCTTCTGCAAGATTTTCAACACTTTGGCTATTCTCCAATCTCCAGCTATAGTCTCTGTTTGAAAGGATAAATTACATAGTTTTGTAATTATATAGAAATAAAAACACATGTTACCAGTGAAGATGCCAAATCTGCCAACTATTTTAAAACATCTTTATTCTCATGCACCCGAAACTAAAATAAGTTATATTTCAAATTAGATCACTTTTACAGTGTTTTACCAGCTTACAATGAATCTCAGAAACAAGTACCCTAAATTTAAAATACTTTGAATTTGATCATGTAATTAATGATCATTTTAAGAAAGGTGTGGCAGAATAATTGTTTTAGACACCAGACAAGACCAGGAACTAATAAGATAACAGTTATTCTTTAGGGACTTCTCCTTCATCTTTAATCTTTAACTTACAAAGACATTGAAATAGGGCTCACATCTATGATTCTCTACTTAATCAATTATGAAATACATGATTCCTAAATGGTTTTAATTAATTTTTAGAATATCAATAGGAGGTAAGCATTACCCATGTAGAAAAAGTTCTTAAAAGAAGAATTGCTAAAGTATGAACCATTGAAGCATTAGGTAGTCAGAGAAACAGCAATATTTGGGATCTTATCTATAAACTCCAGCTGTGTGGTTCTTCTACATAGAGATGTCCTGCATTCGTTATTTAATTACTTAACATCAATGCATTAATACATTTGATCAATAAAATAATTAAATTTTATCTCAGGAGCATTTGGGTAGAGCATGGACCAGCATGCTTGAAATGACATTAAGGCTAATAACTTTGCATTAAAATTTAAATCTCTCCTTAAATTTATCCAGGAATATAATGTTATTGTTTCTGTGTAAAGCTGTTGAAAGACATCTAATTGAAGAAAATTATTACTAGAAGGGAAATTAAAGCCAACAATGAATTAAAATCACACAAATAATAATAAATGATAAATAATCAATGGAAGTCAATTAACAGCAAAATAAACAATGGCATTCCCATAAGAAAGGTAAATGAACATTAAGCCTTATTAAATTTCATTGATCAGTGTGTAAATATATCCCTAGACCAAATGCATTTGAGCAAATGCATTAGCTTCCCCCAAGCAAAATGCCCAAATCCATGACCTTGCATTTTAAATAGTTTACTAAATTAGATATGAAGAGAGAACAACTGGAATTAGCCATCACTTTCTGAATGTTCTTACACAAACCCGTGTGTAGATATCAATATCCTAACGTTTTTCACCCTGCAATTATTTCTTTTCTTTGATTTTTATTACAATAATACATACAATTTTTAAAAAAACTTAATACTACCAAAGGGTGTGCAGTAAAGTTAACACAAACACCTCAGTCTTCCTCACACCCAGTTCCCCTATCCAGACAAAACAATTTACAAAGATTTTTACATTTAATTTGTCCAATGGACTCCCTGAGATTTATATACAGTAACACACACCCAACAAGTAAATAGTAAACTCTCTTTCAGATTTTTAAAATTTACCCATTATCTATTGATATCTCACTCTAAAAGGCAAGGCTTTAGCTTACCGGTAACTCATGTATCCACTCCCCACTTGCAATAATTATGCCATAATTCTCAATATCTATCTCTGTTGTTCCCATCTGCAAATTCAGGTGACTATTTATGGTCTATGAATCTTAATTTTTATGTCTTGAAGCCAACTTTCTAAGATAAGGCCGTTGGTGCACCCATTTTCTCCAACTTATCTTTATTAACTCACTGTATCATTGCTTTTATATTCTTCTTTTAAAGCAAAGTTAATTGTTTCATAATTATAGAAGTACAGTGCAAATGTAAATTAGAGTTTAGGACAGGGCCAGGTAGTATGTTGATTAACTCTTCTCCTTTGTGATATATGGATATGTTTATATTCAATTATAGTTCCTTCTGATCTAAACGAGACTATAGGTCAATTACGAAGTGACATATCAGTGCTTCCCTATTTTTTCTCTTATATTTATTTCCTGAATTTCACAGTTTCCTTTCTTACTTATTTAATTTGCTGGAATATGACCACAATTCATTTCACAAAAGATTTTTTGCCAAGCATACTTCTGGAGTTCTTTCAGATTTCAAAATAGTTTATTATTTCCTAACGTTTTAGTGAAAGTATGCATGAGTATGTAAGTCTATATCAAAAATCATTTCTGCTAAGAATTTTCAAAGCATGTTTCCATTTTTATCTATAATGCTAAGTTAATGATAGTCTGATTATATGTCATTTATAGGTGATTTTAGGATTTTTTTTTATGTTTCATAATGATGTGCCTAAATATTTTAAGGTATAGTGCATGGAAAGACTTTTAATTTAGGTTGGTTTCCCTCTTTAGCTTATAAGGAATTTTTGGTACTGTATCTTTGATCATTTCACCTTTGCTCTCTTCATGCTTTTTACCAATAACTTCTTAGCCAAATGTTAGCCATTCTGAACTGATGTTATTTTTTCTCTTCCATATTCCTTTTGTACTGTAGTCATATCAAATGAGCAATTAACTTCGTATTTATTTTCCAGCATTCCCATTAAATATGTTATTTCAATAATGGCTTTAACTTCCAAGATTTTTTCTTCCTCATTAACTTCCCTCCCTCCCTCCCTCTCTTCTTTCCTTCCTTCTTTCCTTCTTCTCTTCTCTTTCTTTCTTTCTCTCTCTCTTTCTTACTTTCTTCTTTCTTTCCTACTTCTCTCTCTCTTTCCTCTTTCTTATGGCCAAAACATCAAATTCACCTAGGAGATTTTAAAAAATTATTTTGGTTTCCCAAATTATTCTTATTTACTCAGTGTTAGTTTTTACTTAATACATCTTCATCATTCTATTTCATGTTGCAATACCTTTATGAACATACGGTAAGTCAAACTGTGCTAACCTACCCTGTGTTAGCCAGACAGACTCATTATGCTGAGAGTCAGACAAACTCTATCTTAACCTCTGCCTCACCCCCCCACCATTTCTTTTTTGATTGCATATCTGTGTCATACTCCTGTGCTGGGTCATGTTGTACTTAGAATACAAACGTATAACCATGGTAACCATATCCTGCTTGACAAGCCCACTTGCTATTGTGAATACCCCATTGATTGATTGTATGGAAAGTACCAAATGCACCCTCTTGGTAACCAGGAATCATGGGAACCGCTTGTGTATATCCTTCTTAGTTAATCAACAATCATGGGAGCCTCCTGCCTCCTAGTTACCAGCCTCCTCCCTTAATTTGTTTGTTCTGCTTCTGTAAAATTCCACTTCAGCTAGGCCCCGCCTCCCCTTTCCTAAGCAAGGTATATAAAAAAATAATCAAGCCCCTTCCTCGGAGCCAAGGCATTTTGAGCGTGAGCTGACTCTCAGTCGCTGGCAATAAAGGACTCACAATCAGATTTCAGAGTGTGGCGCTTTCCTAACAGCTCGCTCGGATATAAGAAAACCATATGTAACAATAAGGGTCTAAAAGGATTTATATAGAGACTGCATTCAGCAGAAAATACTTTAGAGAAAGAAATCATAGGGGTGGCTCTTGATGTGCAGGGCCCTACATAACAGGACAAGAAAAGACAAAGATTTCACTCTGGGTTTGTTACTTAAACTAATCAACCTTATTTTCCTCAGATGGTTTTGCCACACTTGTATTCATTGGGGTAAAGGACCTCAAAGTTGAGCATTGAGCATAAGGAGTTGGAGAAAGAAACATGGGTGATTTACATCTGCCGTGTAAATCCTACATTAATTGTCTTGTCTTAGTCCTATTTCTTCCTTACACCCATCAAAGCACTGACATTTCTTAGTCTGCATCCTCTTTGGGAGTTCTGCTGAAGTCTGCTTTTCATTAGCTACAACTTCCTCTTCAAATGTTCTAGATCTTGTCTTTCTGTTTGTTAATGACTCGTCCATTCATTTCTTTTTGTTTATCAGAAATGTGTTTAAACCTGTCTTTTATTAATGCCTCTCCCCCAGTGCTCTAAGCTGTCAATTTATTTATTTACCTTATGTACCTTTATTATACTTGCATATTGGGACTTGAAAAAAGTGGAGGTAGGCACCAATGCTTTATCTACTATCTTGCCCTGACGAATGCACCTCTCACACGAAACAGTGAGTTACTGAAAGACAGCAATTGTGCTTTTTTGTCTTTGTATTTCTAGTTCTTATCATGGGGCCTGGAATATGTTACATGTTCAAAAAGTGTGTGATATAAAAGAAAACAAAGTTAATTCTATCCTAGGCAGATGTGTGGTATCTAAAGGTCATTGCATTTTCACTGTACAATTCTTGAAGAAAGCAAGGCTATGCTGTGTGAAGCAAAATGTCGCAAGAAAGTCTGCCATCATTTCAAATCCTTCATGTGATAATTTCTGAATTAGAGTGTTATTATAATGAGGAAATGGCAAATTTTCTTAATAAGGAAAATAGTAAAGCCATGAGCCTGTGAAATTAATAAGACTTTATAAATGAAATATATTTATAATGAAAATTTCATGCAAGGGAAATATTTAAATTACATGAAATCCTTGCACAGAACAGCAATGATAAATATATTTGGATTTAATGGCATGTACTCATCAAATACTCATATCTGTGCATCATATAAAACATTTATATACAATTACATTTGTCACCAATGCAGGCAGTTGATAGCCCAGTAACTCATTCTATGTCATTGATTCAGAACAATGATCTTTAAATATTACCTACATGGTAGCTCTGGAGGGGTATAAAATAAATAACATTGTTATAACTTCCAAGTGTTTATGGGGAACATGCAATTTAATTCAACATCATAGTGAAATGTTGTCTTTTTAAAAAGACAAAGTAAACCAAAGCAGTGTGTTTTCTTTTTAAAAACTCAGTGAACAGTTTTTAAATGCCATTTCATACCTTTTATGTATAAAAGAGAGAAAAGATAAATTCCTACTTAAAAGTCAACTGACACCCTGATGCTATACAATTACTACCCCATTACACTAGTTTTTCAGATAAGGAAATAGGGTCCTAAAGACAGTTTAATGTGCACTCAATCTACAAAGTTATTTACAGTTTTAGAACTAGAAATAAGGACACCTGAAACCTAGTTCAATCTACTACTTTTTATATTACACAGTTTGTAGCCCATATGTGGAAAAATTGTGGGGAAACAGGAAACCATCTGAAAGGTAATGACTTAAGTAGACCTATGCTTTAAAAGACTTGTCTTCAGGTCCAAAGGAAACAGGGCATGATTCTTTACAAACCACATCCATAAAGAATTCCAGAGAACCAAGCAGTTTAAAACAACCTTGGCCTTAAAGAAGGAAACTAGTGATGTTGTTTGGTTGTTTCTCAATAGTTTCTGAATGACTGAATATGGATTGCTGTCAGTTAGGGCTGGTGTCCTCTTTCTGAAGGACACATCCATGTTGATCTCCACAAAGCACTTCTATTGACCCATACTGACATGAATACACTTTAAGAGCTGTACCTTCTTGGGTAAGAAGATGAAAACCTTGGCAGCACAGATGGCATTGTCATCACATAGTCTTCCCAAGAGTTAGGAGTTGAGAAAATGATCTAATATGTGAACAATGGATGGGCAGATGGTATCAATAAACAGCCTCTCAATTCCTGGATAATGGAATTGCATGTCAGAATTATGAGCTCATAGCTGGAGGTGAAGTTCACATTATGAGAAAAAGAAAAAATATGTTTACTAGAGCCTGCAGTACCTGCTCAGAGGGCTTTGTTCTAAATATAGATCAACGAGGGAGAAAAAGGTAATAAATGTCAGACAATGACTAGCAAATGAGCAAAGCAAAAACAAAAGGAGAATGAATGGTTTAGATGATGTCACATATCATCACAAAAAGTCTGGCTGGGGTTATCCGGTTGCCCCTCTGGCCACTTGCCCAGGAATGAACCTTGGCAACTATGTACTCACTTTGTTCTGAGGCTTTTGTGGTCTTGTAAAAACATTTGAAACAGTAGTCTGAAAAATGTAAAGTGATTAATAAAAGATCAACTGTTATTGGTTTCCATATGGGATATGTCTAGGCAGAAGACTGGTATTTTCTGTAACAAGAGGATTCTACTCAGACATTATAATACTTTTTCTGAGACTCAGTCTCAGTAAGCTGTAAGTAGAATGTACTGTCCTAAAACATAAGAGTAAATCTTTTCCTAAGTATTTGCTTTAAGGAGCATATTGTCAGTAGATGCAGTGTAGTATGAAGACCCAAGAATTTCAGGGACATCTGTCTGACCTTAAAGGTGAGCTGCCCTTTGGATGACTGTAATGTCTAACTATTTTAAGCCCTATATCTGTGTTTCCTGAGTTTTTAACCTCTGCCTGCAATTGTCTCTGCTTGGAAGAGTAATAATTAGTTCTGTAGTTCTTTAATATTCACATATGTAATTATTGCTTTGCATTCATTGAGCTGTGAACATTTCTGTCTTCTACTTTCGAGATATAGGATTAGAAAAATAAATGAATTTCATCCAAAGAGAACTAGCACAAACATACATATATACACAGGAGTGCACACAAAAATTAATCTTAAAGAGGCTAGTAACGGGGTGGTTTGGGGTTCCTGCCACGGAGTAGAGAGCAACCGGTACCAGAGATTCAAAACTGTTGAGTGGATGATGAGGATCTCTCTCTCATCTGTCATAAAGAGTAATTCAAACAGGAAAACTGGCATACAATGATATATTGTTGATGCAAGAGCTGAGAGGATGTAAAGACATAGAGAAAGTAGATATTGCAAATAAACGGATGTTAACATGACATAATTTTTAAGAGAGTTGAAGAGAAGGATTGATGGGATACTTATATTCCTCTAAATTTCACAGATAGTGATGTTCACAAAAGAGTTTGGTGAAATAATTTTAAATTTTGGTGAGCACAGACTATCAATGCCACAGGAAACGGGTAATTTTCTGTGTCAGCTTGGCTAGGCTGTGATCCCCAAGTGTTTGTTCAAACAGCAATCTAGTTGTCCCTGCGAAGGTATTTTTAGATAAAATTAACATTTAAATCAGTAGACATTGAGTGAAGCAGATGACCCTCAATAATGTGAGTGGGTCTCAAATTTGTTTTAAGTTGAAGGCCTTAAGAGAGAAAAATTAAGGTCATCCCTGAAAGAGGGAATTCTGCTGCCAGATCGCCTTTAGACCCAAGCTGCAGTATCAGCTCTTCCTTGAGTCTCCAACCTGACAGCCTGTCCTAGAGCTAAGAGCTTGTTAGTCTGTCTATCTCTCTCTCTCTACACACACACACACACACACACACACACACCCCCTATTAGTTCTGTTTCTCTGGAGAACCCAGAGTAATGTACTGCCTCAGTAATTATTGTAGTATTCTGGATTCTGTTACGTTACTATCAGCCTTAAAATTGCAAAAAAGAAGAAAAATTTTATTAACCATTTCAGACACTAAGGTTTCAGATATTTTGGATAAAAGAAAATGCAGTCTCATTTCAGACTCACTTGCCGTTATCTAGAACGTTTATATTGGAGATGGTTTAAAATTTCTGTATATGCATTTTTGTTGCAAACAAGCAAAATAAAAAGTAGATTTTCCGCTATATCCATATGCAGAGCATAAAATCTGCTTCTAACTCAGATTTTCCAAAATCTCCTTGGATTGCAATGTTGACAAAACTGTCTCTTAATACTAAAAACAAAACAAAACTAACCGCTGGCAATAATACCTTTGCACTATAAAATATACTACTGAGTCTGAATTAGGTCCACAGGAAATAAAAAGCTGCATATTAAAAAATCTTTCATTAAATGCATTTGATGTGAATACATAACTGTAAAAGGTATATATTTCTAATGTACATGTGTGATATAAATAAATGTGAAGCCAAGCTACAATCTTTAAGTGTCTTTTTTCAGAATGTCCCATTTCAGGTGTCAGATGATGACAGCTTACCAAGTGGCATTAGAGAAAAACAATAACGTTTCAAGAGAAAAATATTGCTGCAATTTGTTTTATTGCATATTTAATGAAATTCTTTCAATAGACCTCAATCTGAAGAAGTATTAGTACACAAATATCCAAGTAATTACCAGCTATTTAATCCCCACACACACACTTTTTCTTTTTTTTTTTTTTTTTGTTTTTGTTTGTTTGTTTTTCATTCTCTAGAGTAAAAAACATCCAGGAGAGGAATGAAAAAGTAGTATATTTATTGTCCTCCTAATAGAAGATTTCAAATTTCTGAGTATCTTACAATAAGTGTCTGGTATTTTATTTACTATCATTGTATGTTAACTAACCATCACATAAAACTGACATGCTGTAAATGGGAGAGAAAATAGTACCAGTTCCAAATGTTTGGGAAACATAAGTTTGACCCAGCTAGGCTGACTTTTCATCTTCTATCAGTACATACCTAGAAGCCAGATAGATGTGCCTTGGACTCTTCAGTCCCACACATCTTCAAAGTCCACTCTTAGGATGTTATTATTATAGTTAACATTTCAATTCTCTCATTTCAAGGGCCCAGATGGCATGTATTCTGACAAGACCAAGGGTGGCTGCCTCTCCTTTGACCTATTACGATGACTTTGGGTCCCAATGATTGTCAAAATGTAAGCCTCTGTTACTCCTAATGATATTTCAAGAATATGTGAAAAGGGCTGGCATAATCTGTAGAAAATGGCCACGTACCTGGAATCCAGTGATGACTTTTCATAAGATCAATAATGAAGACCTTTCATAAGATCAGTTAAAGGCAAGACAGTAGTGGTTCTACCTCTGCTTCAGCAAAACATCAAATAGCAAAGCAGATCTACTGATTTTAAGCATTGGATAACTGGCCCATAATATTTTCAGATGTTGCATCATAATATTTTTCTAGCCTATTGGTTGGTCAGTATTTGATTGGCAATCTGCAACTTTAGAGAGTTTTATAAAATTAAGATCAGAGAAAGAAATTGTAAATATGAAATGCAATTAAAAAATAATTCTAAGGAAAGAGACAGCTGTTAGGAAATATTCTAAAAAATAAGTTTAAGAAATATTAGAGTGGGGGACAATGAGCAGAGTATGATCGAGGAAGAACTAGACCAGGAACACAGAAGCTCCATTCACCTTCCTGTAGAGGAGAAATCAGGTCTACACTGGCACAAGAGCATTCATATTAACTCGGCCAAGGTAAAGGTACTGAGATGCTGAGTAATTCTGTTGAAACCTAGAATCATGAAAGTGCTCATGTTTCTCATCTGACCATTCTCAGAAAAGCAAATAATTTTGATGATAAAGAGCTACTACTGTGATTCAGTTATGTTTGCAAAAATGTCTCACTCCAATTGATCAGATCATACTAGAAACCGCTGGCACAAATGTTTTTGTGATCAGATACATTTCAAATAACAGCTGAATCATTCAGTCATGCATAATAGTCCAGAAAAAAAAATAAATGACAAAAAATTGTAAAAACATAAACGATACACTCTGTTCTGCTACTGAGGAATGGTGACATTGATTTTGCTTCACTATGTAACATAGCGTCCAGAAGAAAAACAGAATTCAAGCATGTGGATATAAATGTCTTTTTCAATTTCACATATCACTAATAAGGCATTGAAGATTCAGAGTCCAGAGTCTACACCAACTAGTTTAAATAAAAATTGGTTTATTACAGGACATTTCAACTTATAAATTACATAACCTAAAACAAGGAAGCCAGAAAAATACCTAACTATATCGCAGGACTGACTCAGCAGAAATCCTACTGCTGCTGCTTGCTAGTCAAGAGCCACAAAGCCAGGATCTACGCTACACCTGTTTAGGAAAGAAAAATGAAATGCCTTCATGATTATATTTGTGAAAGATCCTTCCCTGTCCAGTTCCCACACTGGTGCATCTACTAGTAAATTCCTGGTCACATCCGGAGCAGCAGCTGCAAAGGAATCTCTGGGAAATGTAGTGTTCATATTCCATACTCTGAGCTCATCCAGTGTATCGGTCACTGGCACTGATAAAGAGAAGTCAAAAATGGATTGACCATTAAAATGTTGGAGAAAGATTAGAGAATTGTTAGAAGAGATACTAGGGGAATTATAGTATTATAATTATTAAAATACACTTTTTATATTTTGAGAGTTTGAATTTATAAATCTCTCATAGATTACATAGATTAACTGAATTATTACCAGTCCCAAAATTATGTTTTATTTATACTGTATTTTAATAGATGCCCTTTTACTTACAAAAATTGTAGCATTTTTAAACAAATTTTCTTAAGAATGTGATACAGGAGAAAACTAAAAAACAACATATTTGGATTTTATCTGGTTTTTTTTTTTTCAGTCAGCTGGTGAAATTTGGAAATCCTGCTAATAAGTCTTTATACCAAATTACATTTTAAAATTAGTTTCATAAAAGGAACAACAGCATGTTCATGCTAGACAAGATGTGGTCATTTATAGTCCATTTAGCTTGAGCCACCTGAAATAAAACTACACTTTAACATTCGAAGATATTTGTTACAGGAACTAGATAACATAATCCACAATGTGATATGAGGTACTTGTGAAAAATTTTAACGTTTATAACACATAAGTAATCATTTGAAAGCAAACCAATTTGATCTATAAACATTTAAAAACTAAAATTTAGCAAACCTTTTTAAAGAAATACGGTCTTGCTTTGCTGCCTAGGCAGGAGGGCACTGGCTATTCACAGGTGCAATCATCGCACACTACAGCCTCAAATTTCTGAGCTCAAGAGATCTTCCTGCCTCTGCTTCCCAAGTAGCTGGGAATATAGGCATGCCCCTTTACTTTTATATATGAAAAATCTCATAGTATTGAGGAACTGTGTTAGAGGGACTTCCTGAGGTCAGCGGCGGGCATTGTTTCCAGTGCAGGAATTCTCTGGTTTTCCTGCCTCTGGACAGGTGGGACCCTTTGTTTCTGATTTTTTCCCCTCTGGCTTTTGGAGGTAAGGGCTCTGTGACTCAGGGTTATAAAACAAGTACGGTAATGGTCTAGCGGTTAGAACTCCAGGTTTTCAACTAGGCGGCCCGGGTTTGATTTCTGTGTGTGAGAACCAGGGAATCAGGCTGTAGTTTTACTCTGGTCACAGTATCACAGTCACGTGAGTTATTCACATTTCCCTGTTGCTTCTAACAACCACTTGCCATCCAAACACCTTGTTTCTTTTATGTGTCAATTATTCCCTGTGCCATTTAGCTAGCACTGAGACCACACTATGCCTGAACTTTAACTTCACTTTTCAACCTTGTCCTGTTGTTAGCGTTGACAGACTTTTTTGTTTATTGGGAAATGCTGCCTCTGGAACTGACGGAATGCAGCGGTTTGCACTCTCTTGCATAGAAAGAAAAACTAAACTTACAAAACGGAGAAGTGGAACACAACAGCTTTTTCTTTTATGTCAGATTGTAATGATCTTGAGGCCCCTCACATGTTTTTCCATCTCATTTGTGTAAACGACTCTCTCATGCTTCGGCATTTGTGAAGAAAGTCTGAAAATTATGGACTTAACCCTCCCTAAACTGGCAATAAAGAAAGAAAAAAGGAAAGAAAAAACATGTTTATGCTTCTTAACTTCATAGCTAAAAATTAAAAAGGTGTTTATTTATATAATTTATCTAGCACTGGGTTTAATGTAATAACCTAGCTTCTAAATAAAATATATTTCTGAATTGATTCCATAATCTATTTGGTTACCAGGGATTTCCTCCTGGTAGTATAGAAATAGAGAATGGACATATTTTTCTATTAACTATTTCTTCCTTATCTTTTGAGAAATCTCATAACACCACAGAATGTTATGTTTCACACTATGTCAAAATGTGAAACAGTTTCCTCTTACCAAAAAGTGTAGCTGTTGTTGGCTAGCAGCTCATCAGTGAATTTCACACGCAGATGTTCTGTTCTGATCTGCACACTAAAACCTAGTGCTTTCAGTACTAAAGATCTTCGTCCTGCCACATTAAACTATGACAGGCCCTGAGCTATCCAACTGATATGAAGACTCAAACAGCTTTATTTACTTCTGAATATACTGAAGGAGTTAGGGGTCGGGGAGGGCATGAAATCTTTAATTTGAGCCAGCTGTGAAGCTTCCAGAGAATCCCTCTGTAGCCAGTGCTGGGCTAAGATTAAACCAGGCAAAATGCCTGAAGAGATACTGAATAGGTTTGATACAAATTACATTGTCCTGCTGGTTTGAAAGTGCACATTACTGGAGTCATTAACCATAATCATCCTCAATTACAAGCACTATAAGCCTGCATACAGCAGCCCAGTAAATGCAGCCATTGTTTGTCTGCAATGTCCATAATCTATGAAGACATTGCCTCCCCTCACTGGACAAGAAGCCACCTCCTTTCTGTCGTTTTCCTCTCTCTTGTCTATGTGGTCCCAGTGTTTCAAGTTTTATCTCAAAAATAGTGAAGTCTGTTAAAGCAATTTTTTTCTCTCAAAATTCAATATCGTTAAAGATATTACTTTTCCTATTCCATGCTAAGGAGTATGCATTAGTTATGACAAATTTCAGATTCACTTTTGCTTGCCCTATTAGCTTGGCCAGTCTTTTTATTAAAAACATTATTAATTTTCTAATTATTTTGCAATGGTATTATAACACTTCATATCACAAAGTGGTAATAAAATAAGGAAACAAATAGGATATGTGGATTATAACTCTCATATTGTAACATTTAATTACTCAGAATCTATATGCTTCCAGTCAATGTTGAACTGAGCAAGAGTTTGGGAAGACATACCTAATACACACACACACACACCCACACACACACCCCTAATATATATATATATATTATATTAGACATACATACATATACACACACATATATATAAAGAAACAAGTGTGTTTGGATATATACATTCACATATATATGTGGGTGTGTGTCTGTGTGTATATATATATATATATATATATATATGTGTGTATGTCTTCCCAAACTCTTGCTCAGTTCAACCTTGACTGGAAGCATATACATTCTGATAATTAAATGTTATAATATGAGAGTTATAAACCACGTATGTCTCATAAATGTTATGAGTTTCATATATATATTTGAAATATTTCATACATATGAAATATTTTCAGACTAGCATAGTCAAAAGACAAACTAGTACAAAAATAGTACGAAGCACTGTAGTATCTTTACCCCTACATTTCCTGAATGTTAACATTTTTTTATATATGCTTTATCATGCTCTTCACTTTCTGTCTATCCTTTATCTATCCTCTATCTATCATCTATCATCTCTATCATCTATCACGTCTATCATCTATTATATCTATCATCTATCATATCTATCTATCATCTATCTATCTATTTTTGTCTGTGTGCTGTACTTTGCATATTTGTCCCTTTTAAAATTCCTGTCGAAATTGAATTGCCATTGTAACTGTATTTACAAGGGAGGCCTTTATGAGATGATTAGGTCCCAATGGTATCATCCTCATCTGTAGGTTTAAATCCTTAATAAAAGAACTAGGAATGAAGTATCTCCCCTGTCTTCCACTCTTCTACCATGTGAGAACACAGGATTCCTCCTCTCTGAAGGATGCATCATTCAGGGCACCATCTTGGAAGCACAGATGCTTCCAAGACCTTACCTTACCAGGCAGCAAATCTGCCAGCAACTTGATCTTGAACTTCTCAGCCTCTAGAACTGTGAGAAACAGATTTTTATTGTTTATAAATTACCTATCTATAGTATTCTGTTATAGCAGCACACTTGTGTGTTTTGTTTTTTTAAATACATATTTTGAAAGTAAGTTGCAGATTTTACATTTAAATACCCCTTTACCTCTCAAAACTTCAATGTGTTTATAAATTCAGTATATTTCTAAAAATAGAATATTTCTTACACAACCAGAATCCAATTATTGAAAGGAGGAAAATAACATTGATAAAGCAGCATTATTTAATCTAAATGTTTTAATCAGATTTCACCACTGCTACCACTAATGTCCATTCCTGTTCCAGAATTAAATACAGAATGGCATGTTATCTTTAGTTTTGGTTTCAGTCTGATTTAACATTACCTTACATATTTAAAGAGATAAGGCCAATTATCTTGTTGACTCTCCCTCATTTTGAGTTTGACTAATGGTATATAACTATTAGATGCAAATTATAAAATTTTTGCAGGAATATAGCAGATGTGATAATTTATGTTTCTCAGTATTTCTTCTTAGGAGGCATCTAGTATTGATTTGTCCCATTGCTGATAATGTACATTTTAAATCTGCAGTTAAGGTTGTGTCTGTCAGGTTTCTTCACCACAAATCTACTATTTTTTTCCGTTGTAATTAATAAGCATCTTATGAAGAGATGTTATCGAGTAAATATTTGGCTTGTAGTTATACTTTTGCCCATT
The DNA here is from genome assembly GCF_049354715.1 of Callithrix jacchus. Taxonomy (NCBI): domain Eukaryota; kingdom Metazoa; phylum Chordata; class Mammalia; order Primates; family Cebidae; genus Callithrix; species Callithrix jacchus. The sequence goes on along the minus strand of NC_133514.1, from coordinate 72,413,525 downwards.
ATCCATTGATATTCTTGCCTGAAACTATTACTACTATGATTACAAACAAATGGCAATTTTTCTAATTCCATGATTGTTTCTACATTTGTTACTTGGAATTCTACAGTAAGAGCTCTTTATTTTCCCCACTTATTCATGTATTAGTTCATCTCATCATTGAATCCTTGATTTTTGTTATATTCTGTGTGTTATGTTACTATTATTGTGATTCATATTAGTCAAATTGTTCCAAATTTGGTCAATGGGGGAGACTTCAAGCTGGCCCTTGTGTTCTTTATACATGTCCTCATCATTTTTTGAGCTTGTTTTTTTAACCTCCTAACACCACAAATGTTCTAAGTTCATCTTATAGTTTCCATGTTTCAGTCCTAGAATCAGTCATATCTACAAGGATACCTGCATACCATTGAGAAGAGAATAATACTTAAAAACAAAAATCTGTGTGTAATGTTTGCTCAGTGACGGTGGGATGTTATTGCTTTTAAGAACTCTCTCTGGTTAGAAAATAGATTCACGTATGGACATTGTGTGTGTATGTGTGTGTGTGCACATGTCCAACATATCTCTACCTATTTGTTATAGATATAGTGTGGCTGTTACTTGCTGATATTTGGTGAATAGTTCTTTTCTTTTTCTTTTTATTTATTTATTTATTTATTTTTGAGACGGAGTTTCGCTCTTGTTACCCAGGCTGGAATACAATGGCACAATCTCGGCTCACCGCAACCTCGGCCTCCTGGGTTCAGACAATTCTCCTGCCTCCTGAGTAGCTGGGGATTACAGGCACGCGCCACCATGCCCAGCTAATTTTTTTTTTTTTTTTTTTTTTTTGTATTTTTAGTAGAGACGGAGTTTAACCATGTTGACCAGGATGGTCTCGATCTCTTCACCTAGTGATCCACCCACCTCAGCCTCCCAAAGTGCTGGGATTACAGGCGTGAGCCACTGCGCCTGGCCCCTTTTCTTTTTAATTTATAGGTAATTTTTAATTTGGGATTTTCTGCATTTGAGCATATTACTTTTGCGGGTTTTTTGTTGGTGTTTCCTTGCTTTCTTATTTTCTTTTCTGCACTGTTTTGAGAGCAACTGTCGGTTAACATGGATATAGTTGGGTGCTGTTGTCTCTGGCTATGCGGAAATGTGAGCATAATTTTTCACTGTATTTCACTAATTTTCACTTGGAATTTTTTTATTCAACAAATACTAGGAACTATGAGAAATACCTGAGATAATTCTTACGTAAGGGAAATGGAAAAAAGATAACATTCCTTATCTTTAAGAAAAGATAATTATAGTGTAGGGCAAACAAAACCTAATGTCAGAAATATCAGGTATCAATAATCAATAATAAAACATTATTTATTGCTAGACTCTTTTTTTGTAGTTATTTCAGTAGCTTTTGTTTTGGACTCTGACAGTAAGTTTCACTGAATTTCTTGCCTTATTTAAACCTTTCCAGCAGGCAAGCTGGAGACTACATGGGGAGTTCATTCAAACCCAGGTGGATTTGGGTTTGTAGTTACAGTTTTTGCTGACATTTCTTGCCAACTCTCTTTCAGTTGAAAAAAATCTAGCTTGGCATTAGATGAAATTATCTTTACCCCTTTTAATAACTCCTTTCAAGGAGTAAGATAAAAATTCATAGTATTTTGCCAAAAATATACCTGTCCTTGAACATTAGTAAGTGATTATTTCAAATAAAGTTTTTTAATTCCTTTAAATATTATTGTAAATTTACAATTTGAATTATTTGTCACTCACAAAATATTATATTATTTAAGAATTAAGTTAGTAAGTTCATTAATATAAATTTATGTAAAGTTTAAGTTGTTTTTATGTTATTTAGTAATTTTCAATTTTCGTATTTTTCATTTGAGTAAGGGTTATTGTATTCAAAGCTTTTTCCCTCAATTATGAGGCATTATTGAGATTGTTGAGATTTCAAGCTTCATATATTTATCATTTAATGTGGATATCATAAACATGGATATCATTTAACAAGAGTGGAAATAAGTACCCATGAGGCATCCTATAATTTTTTAAAAAATGGTCAGATAGGAAAAAAAAGAGAGACAAAAATGTAATTAATTGATATCTAGGTTAAATAATTTACCTATTTTTAAAATTTAGAATAATTTATCTAAACTAATGAGACAGGTAATTCCATATAACATAAAAGAAATTTCTATTAAGAAAATTAAACAAAAAATCAGAGCATATGTTATTTCAGAAATGTCAAGCAATAACCTTTAGCAATATTTGTTACTCTGAAGTAGACAGAATAACTTTTACTACCATCTCAACTATATACTACTATATATTGCTGCATTTTTGTAGTGTTTACCATGGACTGTGCTATGTCCTAAGTGCTTTAAATAAACTAACTCATTATTCTTATAACACCCTGTGGATGGGGTTCTAATATCACATCAATTTTAACTTGAGCAAAGTGAAGTAGGGAGACTTTAAGTACCTTGTCTAACATTACTAAGCTAGGGAATTGAAGAACAAGTCACCAAATAGCAAACATGTTATTATAGCAGAGAACAACTTAGTTACTGAGAGACATTTAGGTTTTAGCCTTAGAGTTTAGGCCCTCTGATTAGCAGAATTTAAAACTATGATATATAATTGGAGAATTACGTACCTTCACATTTTACATAGCAACAGAAAACTTAATGTTTTCCTTTGGCTATTAATAATTCATAACAAAAAATAGTGTAAAACAACAAACGTAACTACTTTATTGTTGAACCTCTTTGGATTTTTTATAATGATATCATTCCAAAATCGCTCTTACTTTAATTTGTGAATGCTCTTAATCAGGTCATTCTCACTCCTAGATTGAACATCTACTCAGGTGCAGGCCACTTGCAGTTTATTGAACTATATACTGCTATCATTACAGGGAAACTACTTTCCAGACATATGAGCTTCTCAACAGCACATGGAATATTCTCCAGATAGATTATATGTTAGACTACAATACATGTTTCAACAACTTTCAAAAAATTGAAATTACATCAAATATCTTTTCTGATCTCACTGTCATAAAACTGAAAATCAATAACAAGAAGAACTTTAAAACAATAGAAATACACGAAAATTAAACAGCATACTCCTGAACACCAAAGTGTCAATGATAAAATTAGGAGAGAATTTAAAAATGTCATGAATAAATGATAATGGAAACACAACATACCAAAACCTATGGGACACAGGAGAAGAAGTACTAAGAGGAAAGTTTAGAGCAATAATTCTAGATTCATAAAATAGAAAACCCTCAAATAAAAAATTGAATTTTGTGACTCAAGGAACTGGAAAATGAAGAATAAGTGAAACCCCAAATCAGTAGAAGAAAATAAGTAATAAATATCAAAGCAAAAATAAATGCAATAGAAACTAAAAATGTAACACCAAAGGTCAACACAATGAATAATTTCTCGAAATGATAAACAAAATTGACAAACTTTTAGCTAGACTAAAAGAAAAAAGAGGATACTTAAATAAATATAATTATAAATGAAAGAAAAAAGTCATTACAACTAACACCACAGAAATATAAAGAATAATTAGAGACTATTATGGGAAAATTACATGTCTAAACAAATTAGACAATCTAGAAGGATGGACATATTATTAGACACATAAAATTTACCAATATTAAATCATGAAGAATAGAAAAGCTGAACAGACAAATAACAACTAATAAAATGGAATCAGTAGTAAAAAGTCTTCCATCAAAGAAAAGCTCAGGACCAAATGGCTTCATTGCTGAATTTTAACAAACATTTAAAGAAGAACTAATACCAATTATTTTCAAATGATTCCAAAAAATTAAAGAAGAAGATCTTCTTCCAAATTCATTGTACAAGGACAAAATTACCTTAATACCAAAACCAGACAAGAACAAAACAAAACAAAAATAAACCAAAGTACAGGCTCATTTTTCTGATAAACATAGATGCAGAAATTTTCAAAAAAATATTAGCAAGCTAAATTTTAACAGCACATTAAAAATATTATTTACCATGAACAAGTGGGATTTATTTCAGCAATGCAAAGATGACACAAAACATGCAAATCAATAAATTTGATATATTACACTATTAGAATGAAAGACAAAACCATATGATCATTTCAATAGATGCAGAAAAAGCATTTGATAAAAAATAATATCCTTTCATGATAAAAGCTCATAACAAATTAGGTATAGAAGGAATGTACCTCAACATGATAAAGGCCACATATAAGAAACTCATAGCAAACATTGTACTGAATGGGGAAAAGCTGAAAGCTTTCTCTCTGAGATCTAAAAGAAACAACAAAGCCCACGTTCACCACTTTTATTCAATACAGTACTGGAAGCCATAGCAATCAGGCAAGAGAAATGAATAAAGGGCATCAAAATTGCAAAGGAATACGTCAAGTCGTCCCCAATTGTATATATAGGTGACATAATCTAACATATAAAAAACTACAGAAACTCCACTGAAAAAGAATTAAAACTAATAAACAAATTTATTATACTTGCAGCATACAAAACCAACATGCAAACATCAGTAGTATTTCCATATGTCAATAACAAATTACCTGAAATTGAAATCAAGAAACAATCACTTTTACTATAGCAAAAAACAAAACAAAACAAAACAAAAGCTTGGTATTACAAGTTACTAAGGAGGTAAAAGATTTCTATAATGAAAGCTATAAAAAACTGATAAAATAAATTGAAGAATACATAACAAATGGAATGATAGAACATGTTTGTGGATTGGAAGAATTCATATTGTTAAAATATCCATACTACCCAAAGTAATGTATAAATTCAATGCAATTTCTATCAAAATATGAATGACATTCTTCACAGAAATAGAAAAATACCCCAAAATTTGTATGGAACCACAAAAAAATCCTGAATAGACGAAACAATCTTCAGGAAAACCAAATCGATGGCATCATGGTACTGAATTCAAAATGTACTACAAAGTATAGTAACTCAACACTATGGTACTGGTTTAAAAACAGACATGTAGACCAATGGAACACAAATAAGAGGCTGCTAGGAAAACTGTATATGCAGAAGAATGAAACTAGACCCTTGTCTTTCATCATATACAAGATTAACTCAAAATGAATTAAAGACTTAAATTTAACTCCTGAATCTATGAAACTACTAGAATAAAACTTTGCAGGGACTCCCCTTTGGTCAAGGCAAACATTTGTTGCCTATTTGTTTATTTGTTTTGAGATAAGTTCTCACTCTGTCTCCTAGGCTGGAGGGCAGTAGCAAAATCAGGACTCACTGCAGCCTTGAACTTCCTGACTCAGGTGATCCTCCCATCTCAGTCTAGCAAGTAACTGGGACTACAGGTGCATGGCACCATGCCCAGATAATTTTTGTATTTTTTGTAGAGAAACGGTTTTGTCATGCTGTCCAGGCTGTTCTTGAATTCAAAGGCTCAAGTTGTCTTCCTACCTCAGGGTCTGAAAGTACTGGGATTGGTCAAGGCAAACATTTTTTTGTATAACACCTCAAAAACATAGACAACAAAAGCAAATCTGGGGCCGGGTGCGGTGGCTCAAGTCTGTAATCCCAGCACTTTGGGAGGCTGAGGCAGGTGGATCACGAGATCAAGAGATCGAGACCATCCTGGTCAACATGGTGAAACCCCGTCTCTACTAAAAATACAGAAAAAATTAGCTGGGCACGGTGGCGCGTGCCTGTAATCCCAGCTACTCAGGAGGCTGAGGCAGGAGAATTGCCTGAACCCAGGAGGCGGAGTTTGCGGTGAGCCGAGATTGCGCCATTGCACTCCAGCCTGGGTAACAAGAGTGAAACTCCGTCTCAAAAAAAAAGCAAATCTGAGCAAATGAGATAGCATAAAATTAAAAAGCTTCCTCACAGCAAAGGAGACAATCAACAGAGCAAAGAGACAACCTATGAAATAGGATAATATTTTTGCAAACTATACATCTGATAAGGAGTTAATATCCAAAATATATAGGGGGCTGGGCATGATGGCTCATGCCTATAATTCCAGCACTTTGGGAAGCCAAGGTGGGCGGATCACTTGAGGCTAAGAGCTCGAGACCAGGTTGGCCAACATGACGAAACCTCGTCTCTAATAAAAATACAATAGAAATACAAAAATCATCCAGGCGTGGCAGTGTGCACCTGTTATCCCAGCTACTTGGGAAGTTGAAGCACAAGAATTGCTTGAACCTGGGAGGTGGAGGCTGCAGTGAGCCAAGATCGCACCACTGCGCTCCAGCCTGGGTTACAGAGCAAGACTGTCTCAAAAAAATTATATATATATATATATACACACACACACATTTAAATATATATTTTTATATGTTTATATAAATTTTTATATATTTATATGCATTTATATATATATAAGGAATTCAAAAAATCAACAACAGAATAACAAACTACTGTATTTAAAAATGAACAAAGGCCGGGCGCGGTGGCTCAAGCTTGTAATCCCAGCACTTTGGGAGGCCGAGGCAGGTGGATCACGAGGTCAAGAGATCGAGACCATTCCGGTCAATATGGTGAAATCCAGTCTCTACTAAAAATACAAAAAATTAGCTGGGCATGGTGGCGCGTGCCTGTAATCCCAGCTACTCAGGAGGCTGAGGCAGGAGAATTGCCTGAAACCAGGAGGCGGAGGTTGCGGTGAGCCGAGATCGCGCCATTGCACTCCAGCCTGAGTAACAAGAGCGAAGCTCCGTCTCAAAAAAAAAAAAAAAAACGAAAACCTGAGTAGACATTTTTCAAAAAAAGAAAAAACACATAAAAATGACCAACAGATACATGAGAAAATGCTTAACATCACTAATCATCACGTAAATTTAAATCAAAACTACAATGATATATTATCCCATCCAAGTTATTTTTTTATGTTTATTATCAAAAAATAAAAGAAAATAACAATTGCTGGTGGGGATGTGGAGAAGAGAGAACCCTTAAGCATTGCATAAGAGGAGGCATATTAGTATAATCACTATGGAAAACAGCCTGAAATTTCCTCAACAAATTAAAAATAAAGCTATCACATAATCACATAATATAACATAAAAGTAAAACTAAGGTCATTACTGGGTAGATTTCCAAAACGAAATGAAATCTGTATTTTGAAGAGCAGACTGCACTTATCTGTTTGTTGCAACACTATTCACAATAGCCAAGACACAGGATCAATGTGAATGTCCATCACTGAATAAATAAATGAACAAAATGTGGTGTAGATAGACTATGGAGTACTACTCAGCCATTAAAAGTGAATGCCTTGCTATCATTTGTGGCAACATGGATTAACCGGGAGTGCATTGTGTTAAGAGAAATAAGCCAGGTACACAAAGACAAATATTGCATGATCACTGTCATACACAGAATCTACTCGGGGAAGTAAAGAACAAAATAGTGATTACCAGAGGATAGAAGGGGTAGGGAAAAGGAGGAGATGGTGAAAGATTGGTCAATGGGTGCAAAGCTACAGTGAGGTAAGAGGAATACGTTCTGGTATTCTATTGCACAGTAGGGAGACTGTAGTTAACGATGTATTGTATATTTCAAAATAGCTAGAAGAGAGGTTTTTGGATGTTCTCATCACAAAGAAATAACAAATGTTTAAGGTGATGGATATGCTAATTATCCTGATTTGATCATTATATGATGCATACATGTACTGAAACATTACACTATACCTCATAAATATGTCTAAGTATTACATGAATCATAATTTTCAAAAACACGGTCTGGGTGCTGTGGCTCACACCTGTAATCCCAGCACTTTGGGAGGCTGAGACAGGCAGATTACTCGACACCCACCTGGACAGCAAGGCAAAATCCTGTCTTTACAAAAAATACAAAAATAAGCTGGACATGGTGCTACACCTGTAGTCCCAGCTATTTGGGAGGCTGAGGTGGGAGGATCACCTGAGTCAGGAAGGTCAAGGCTGCAGTGATGAGCCCAGATTATGTGACTGCACTCTAGCCTGGGTGACACGGTGAGAACTTATACCAAAACAAACAAACAAACATCAGCAAAACACAAAACTGTGTGATACCCTACAATCATACCAGAGTAACATAAATAAGGTTGCACCAGCAATAAAACAAGTTCAATTGGATGTTAAAACATTGCTCAAATGGCATGCAGTGATTCTGTTTTGAGTTGGAGACCTAAGAGTTTGGGATGGGGAACTTGGCATAAATATCTCTCAGCACAGGTGATTGGATCAGACTGCTGGGAAAGCAAAGGGACACTGTAAACAAATCTTCCTACCTCAGACCTTTGAGAAAAAGTTATTAATGTCTTATAAGGAAATGGGCAAATTAAAGCAAATATAAAATTGGTGCAAATCATAGGAGTTTTATGCACATGATGATGCTGTTTACAGAGTTATTTTTCTTCTTTTCAACATCGGTTTTTTTACTGTGATGAGTAAAACTGGTAAAAAGTGTTTGGAGTTTGCAATCTTTACAAAAATGTAGTCCATGGGCTTCTTGCATTAGATCATTTTTGGGTACTTACTAGAAATGCAACTTTTCAGGCCATAGCCTGGACCTACTAGGTTGGTATCCCTAGACCTACGAGGTGGTTGATTCTAGATAGGTGCTAATCTACATTACAGGTGAACTGTATGCATCTGAAATTTAGGAACCACTGGAGTAGACACTATGTATGGCCCAAAGAACATAACACTATCATCCTCATTCTTGTTTTAGGTGCCATTGGAAGGTTGAGCAAAATTGTAATGGTTGAAGGAACATGCTAAAAGAAGCGGGTACTTTCCTTCACAATCTTTAGCCTTATGTTTTAGAACACAACACCTTCTCCACAGAGGGTCAGCATATTCAAACCATAAAAATCGTATGAGGGAACAAAGAGGAAAAAGGAGAAAGAGGCATATAAGAGAATTATTTATATAATGTAATCTACTGGAATTGCAAAAGTGAATTATTAAGTGACAAAAATGCTACAATAGTACAGAAAAATGCGATACATTTCTTCAAGCTATTAGTCGGTAAAAAGAGAAATGAGAGAACATATGAATTATATGACGTATTCACAGATACTCCTCCATGTACATGATAACAAAACCAAATGTTTCTTTTGAGTTCAGCTTCCCCGTCTCCATTGACCCTGATATTAACATCCAAATCCCAGTATCTATTCCTACACTCATTTTTTCTCCTTGAAACTAAACTGCAGAAATTACTTAGGGCTGACTACCTCTCTTTGCTGTAAGTAAGCACTGGAAGAACCAAAATTTCAAACAGTACCAAAGACCTTCAGAGTCTCAGGAGTTCATTTTATCTGGGTCCTATGAAGCCTTTCTTCCTTCTCTTTACAGTAGTCAGTGGCCATCCTCAAATCATCTTCATTTGTTCTTTTTTTTTTTTTTTTTTGCCAATCAGTTTGAGCTTATGAGGTTGCTCAGGTTAGCCTTGAACTGATGACCTCGCCTTCGCAAGCGCCATGCCCTCCGGCGGGAGCCACTTTGGACCCCCATCTTCATTTGTTCTATTGCAGTGTATGTCTTGACTTCTTGAGTCTTATTGCTTAGGTTCGACCATAAGTTATGTATCCCAATCCAAAGCCGTTGATGTATACATACATAGAAATATTAAGACATCGATTGACTATCTATTGAGGGAAGACGAGGAAGAGCCACACAATATTAACTCTAATCTAGGTAAGTCCAGATTTTCTTGAGCCTCATTAATATTAGTACTCAGTAAAGGAAGCAAATACCAGTTTCTTTTCATGATTTATCCAGTATTTTGGAAATTTTTTTATGTAATAATAAAAACAGTTTATATTTATATAGTGCTGGACAGTTTAAAAATTTTTTCACGTAGATTTATTTATTGGATTCAAAATAGAACCACATGAGGCAAGCAAGGCATGCATTAATCAGAATTTCACAAATAAAGACGAATAGAATTTTTTTCTTAACTCATGCAGCTAATAGAAATAACCTCCACTCAAAATAAGATTCCAAATCCAGAAATGTTTCTTGAAATTAATATGTTAAGTATTGGCTCTTAGGATGAAAATAAAGGTAGAAGTCAAGATTATAACCATAGTTGAGAAAAAAAATTAGATTTTGGCAAACATATTCTACTCACTTGGTCTGGTCTATATTGTATCAACTGGATTGATTGTTCACTGATCCGGGAAAGCAGTTGTAACAACCTTTTTTTTCAAGGCATGTCAGTCAGGATGTCCAAGATAAACATCAGTGGATGAGATATCTTTACCTGTCATGTCTCTGAAACAGAAAATCCACCAAGTAATATTTTTATATCTACAAACTACATAGTACTTGATGTTTATTGGATATAGAATGAAAACAGTAATAGGTACTCTATTAAGAGGTCAATATTTTGAAGCTCAGAATATATGATGAAGAGTTTTCAGCTTCATGTACACTATCAACAAAACAATATTGTAGGACATTGCAGAGATAAGAACTCACCGGTATATATACTTTAAAGAGTAATCAGGAAAAAACTAATGAGATTGATCTAAATAAAACATTTTTCTGTTACTAAATGGAGTTTAAGTAATGATACTTTTGAAAAGTAAGGACTTAAAATTAGAGCATAATTCAAGTGCAGCAGGCAGTTGAGATTCACAAAGCATTTCATACATACAAATCATTTCTTATACTGCTACCTCATCTCGAAAAGAAAAGATAGAATCAAGACATATGAAAACTGTAGAAAACTAGATCAAGAGATCTTTTTTCGGAGTGGCATGTATTCAGCAATCTGACTGAAATTTATAAACTCAGCAGACATAGCTTTTTGCTTTTTTTGTTTTTGGTTTGTTTGATTTAGTAAGAGTGTATGATTTTATTGACAGAAAATTGCACCACTGAAATATTTTATACTACAGTCTATTTCAAGATCCCTGGAGGTTTAAATAGCTTAAAGTCACTCTTTGGAGAATAGCAATTGACCCCTGAATAGGTCATATTTTATAGTGTTATTTACTTCCAAAAGAAATCAGAGCACTGGAAAGATTTTGAAAGTCAATCAGCATTTTAGAAAAATAAAGTGATAATTTGTTCAACAATTTATACCAATAATCACTGTCAAAAATAAGATATGATTCAGGTTAAATTTCAGCTGAAATGCAATTTAAATATAGGGTTCTCAGCTTACATGAAAGCTCACCTGAACCATACATAACCACATTAAAATGACAGAGATCAGTAAGTATAGTGCACCTTATGGAAATAGAATTATTGTGCAAAACATATAAACAGTTTCATGCAGTGAATGTAATATTGTATCTCTGAGATTTTTCTCCAGGCTCACTTGCAAATCCAAGTAATCAATTTCTTATCATATGTGACATTTATGGCATGATTTTTTGGATGTACAATAAGGAGAGCTGGATTGGTATTTGGCAAGTGACATTTCAAAGTAGAAAATTAAATTACAAAAAGGCTAAATGTTGAACCACAGAACCAAAGGGTTTGGCAGGAGCAAAAGCTTCAAAGCCATTTTTCATATATTCTCTAAAGGATCATTTCACAGTTTATGCCGAAAACCCCATATTTCAGTGGTTATTAACAGAAGTTAATCCAGATGACTGTGTGTGGAATAGACTTCATAAACTTACAGAATGGGAATTAACTGTCCATCATGAAAAAAATAAACTATTGCAGAGACAGATTCATCACAACTATAAGAGAAATAGAATTGTCTGTTTTGTGCTGATCAGCTGCAAAGTAATTTCACTTCAGCAAATGTCAAATAAAATACGCCTACTATAAAAGCTAACGTAGAATATTTGTAATCAACATTTTGTTTCACAATTTTAAAAAGATTTTTTAACCCAACTTACATGTTGTCTCTGTGCTATCCACCAGAAATTAAACAAAAATTTCATTATTGTCAAGTTATTTATAATTTAAGCCATACATGTGATACTATATTTTCTAAATTAATTAAAGAAAAAAACAGGTTTTAGGCCTAGTTTTACCTGACCATACCAAACAAAAATATGAACAGATAGTAAAAGTTTCATTTAGACCTATGTATGCAGTAGAAATATTTTGTCACATGCGTTGAGTAAAATGTATATGCTCCAAGCGAAATTTCTGGCCATCATTTCATGGAATCATAAACCCCCTATCTTCTTAAGTTCACATGAATAAAATATTTAGAAAGTTTTTTATGTTTACTTAGATTATTTCCTTAGGGTTTAAATTGTGTGATTCTGCTACTAATTAGCTGCCCAATCTTGAGAAAGTCAACTGAATTTCCGTGTCTTGGTTTTCTCAGCTATAAAACAAGTACATAGGCTTAGATTATTTTCAAGGACACTTCTAGCTTTAGGTACTATAAGGTCTTGATTATCCTAACTATCATAAAAACATCTTGATAAGTAAGATTGTATATCATTATGTTTTTAAACTTATTTAATTTTTGAATTTGGAAAGTTATTGATTCAGTGATCTATATGATCATGATACAACAAAACTCAAATACTGTGGTATTTCTAATATCACATATATTCTGATATCATAAAAATTTTATAAAACCAAATTTAATATATGAAGATCTAGGAAAAGATTTATGAATTCTGGAAGCAGACAGAAGACAACAAGACTCACAATAATTCTTCCTAACACTGATCCTTCTCACCTAGTTCTATGATTGTTGCTGTTGCCACCACCCTCCTATGCCATGAAATAAGAAAACTCACTTACTCTGTGTTTCTCTGTGTTCATTCTGTCCTACATACATTGCTCAGCAAATTCTGTCTTTTTGACCTCAACGGTGATGCAAAATATTCAATATTCTTACTACCACATCTGTAAATTTGTCATCTTTCACTGAACTATCATAATACAGTAACCTAAATTGCCTACCAATCTATTACTAGCTACTATTTCCTCAGACTTTACACCAAAGTTGATGACACAAATTAGCGAATATAATAAATCTGACTAATGATGCATTCAATCTGGTTATTGCAAAGTGTGCATGTATACACACAGTGTGTGTGTATATATGGCATAATATATTTATACTTTTTTAAGATCATTTTAAACCTTCCAGTTCATTGTATGTCACACCACTCCCTGCTGTATTTTTCCAAGCTTCTTTACACATAATAGTTAAAAAGCCAAACTGAATGTTGGAATCCAGCTACTTAGAACTCTCCTGACTTGCAAATTAATCTAATTGCATAGGCTATTCCTATTACTTTAATGCACTCATCCAATTTGTCTGTCCCTAAAACTCCCATTTGCTTTTGAAACTCAGTTCATGCATCATATCTGTAAGAACTGTTCCATGAAATTTTCTCAACTGGGACTTTGCCAATCAGTTAATACTTAGAGTTGTCCTTATAATTTGTATGTACTTAATTTATTTTTCTTCAAACTCTATCATATATTCTACATTTCAAAAATCCTGTCTACATGAATAAAAAAAGATAAGCAGATTGAACATAAGTATTGCCCTTTTTTAATCTCTTAATTCTATTAATAATCTTATACCTTTTAAATGGTAGCTGTTCAATGAAAGAATAGAATCAACTCATTTCTCTAGATCAGACTTTCACTAATAGATTTTTTCATGAAACATCTTAAAATGTACTGTGTATTTATAAAATAAAAGTACTGTGCATTTATAAAATACATTTTATAATATGTACTATGTATTTATAAAATAGGATGTATAATATGTACATAGAGTTTAATTGCTAAGAAAAATATTCAAAATTTGATGGTTGTTTAATTTGTAATAAATATCCAAAAGGTCCAGTAATATATGTTATATTATATACATTTTAATATGTATTTAAAATAAAATGAACACTCTGAATTTACACTTAATAATGACTAGTGATCATTGAATGACATTTTACTTATTTGCTCACAATCCTTCATTGACAACCCTCCACTTTCAGAACAAATACCAAAGTCCTTGCCATGTCAATAAGCCTCCCTCACTCCAAACATCTTTGGCTTCATCATCTATCTTTCTCCTTTCCTCTCAAGCCACACTGAACTCTTAGACCTTCCTACAATTTACCAAGGACATCAACACCTCCTTGTCTTTGAGTTTGCTCTTCTTTCCCTTGCATCTAATATATAGTTGCCTGACAGCCCCATGACCCCTCACCTTGAATTACATCTCTGCTCAAATAACCACTTATGTGAGAGGCCATCTCAGAATATCCTGTGTAAAATGGTATCCCTCAAACCACTGTGATCAAACCTCCTAGGCTACTTCTTCCTAGTACTTATCATAATTTGACATATTATGTATATATGTGTTACTTTGAGATTTGAGTCCCTCAGCAGAACATTAGCTTCACAAGGTGATCACTTTGTCTGTTTTATTCCTTGTCAGGCACACAGTAGGTGCTGAGAAGATGTTGATTCAGTATATGAGGAAGTCACATAAACTTAACACTTCACGAAGCTCATTTTGGAAACTACAGCTATGACCATTTTCTTTTTAAAAATTTATACATAATAATTGTACTATTCAGCCAATCATGTCACTTGTGACAATATGAATGATCCTGGTGGACATTAAGTGAAATAAACCAGGAAGAGAAAATCAAATATTGTATAATCTCACTCAGTGGCTCTAAGCAGTTTTCTGAAACTAATAAAACAAATTTCAACCTTATCTTATTTAGTCATATTTCCACTAAACAAAACTGTCCATTCTGTCAAAATAGTTATACATAATCTATATGCAATAAGATTTGAATAAATAAATGTAAATGTGTATAAAAAATCTTATGTAAATTTTGAAAATGTTTGAAACTTTGCTGAATCTTTCAACCATACTCATATTTATTTGTATAAAAATATCATCAAACTATCCTACAAAAGCTAAAGAGCTTAGTTGTTTAGTATATAATTTAGTAGTCTTTTTTAGAGTATAAATATTTTTTTTCAATCTTAGTGTTACTAATAAGCCCTATTATGGGCAGATTCGCTTCAAGTAATTATGTTCTGAAATCTTTGCAGAAGTATAAGCTTTTATCATTAGAATAAAGCTTCTGAGCATTTAACTATTTTTGAATATTCACAGCCTTTTTACCATAAATTACTATCTCAAAAGAGTTTAATTGAAATAGATTTTAACTACCAAATGTCATAGAATGGAATAATTTAGGGGCTCATTTGTACCCTTAAATACATCTTCCCTCATTATGTCTTCTATTTGATGTTGCATTAAGCTAGAGAAAAGGTGAATCACACATGCCATTAAGATTGCTGAGGCTTAAAAATCAGTACTGTGGATAAAAAAGGTATTACTCAAATGTGTCAAAATGGAACCCAACCATGCCTGATCTTAATAAGTCCATTATAATCGGTATTGACCAAGAATGCTTGTCAATCATTGAAAGACATTTTACAGAGATATTTAATGTGTTAGAATATTTTAGGATATGAACAATTGAAATAAGCTGTCAGATATGTTTAAATGACAATCAATCAACTATTGTTTATTGAATAAAATCTCTGAATTAAAGACCACTAGAAATATAAAGACAAATGAATATAATACTTGTTCTAAAGAGCTCTGAATTCCAGTTGGGATGAAGGATATGCACACTTTTATAAGTTATCTATGTTGGTCCTCAATTCATTTGTTGTAAATATGAAGCTAGTCTATCTAATGCATAAATTCCCTTTTTTTGCCTTTCCCTTCCTCTTTCTTTTAAATTCATTTTTTAAATTTCTATACTTGAACAATAACAATAAAGTTATAAACTACTGGGAATTTTCTTAAAACCTGTCTGGATAGGTAACACCATGTATTAGTTTCCTATATAGTTTACCATGCAATTCTTATACGTAAAGCAAGCAAATATGAATGTACACTCTTTTTTTGATACAAAAAGTTTCATACTATATAAACTGTATTTTACCCTGAAATTTTCAATTAGAAATGCCCTAAAAATGTAATGGTTCACCATTTTTTCTATAGCTGCATAGTATTTCAAAGTGTTTATTTAATCAATCTCTGATAAGTGGATACTCAGGGTGTTTTTTGTTTGTTCTGTTTGTTTTTTCCCCTTAACAGCTTGCTGTAACAATGTTGCAGTGAATATTTCACTGTTTATAAATCACCTCCCATAGCTATGTATATGTATGTGATGTGTTCCCAGAAGTAGAACCCCTAGGTCAAAGCCAAATGCAAATACAACGTTGCTGTAGAGTTGCTGTATTTTATTCCCATCAGCAATGCATGGGAGCTTAAGTCCTTCCTAAACTGAAATTCTATGTGTTTCTTGAAAAACAATACAAAACTAGAGTTACCATAGTTCAAATAAAATACACTTTTAAGCCAAATGTATTGCTCCCTTTTTATAAAGACGCAATGGCATATAAGGTACGTTTTATCATGGAAACTACTTTAGGCGCTTGTCATCAAAGGTAGAAGGAACCTTACTTTTCAATGGAAGACAAAGGCTCATCTTTTATCCTAAGATGCTTTTCTCTGTGTTTTTCCATGTGAAATTATCTCCGAGCACCTTTGCCATCCAGCTAATCAACCTTATGTCCCCTTAGTGATTTTGCACAGCACAAAATAAACCTTTTTAGTTTGTAAAAGTCTTGGTTCCTATCTGTGAAGTTTCTGAGATATATCAAGATCCCACCAAATAAAGAATGACTTTCTGTCCAGGTGGAATAGTGATCATGAACCCTAAAATGTGACTTTACAAAAATAATTTTAGAGTCATTCTGTTGCAAACCATTGTCAGGCACATTGTCTCATTATCAAGAGCTCTGACCATTCTCTACCTTTATCTGACTACATTAGTGAGTGACAGGAAAACCCAGACCCAGAAACTGCAGATACAGAGAATCTCAGAAAGATTGGTAAAGCCAGTCAAATGATGGGAAGTAAATTGCCTTGGTCAGATCTATATGAGTCAAATTGTTGTACTGTTCTTCCATAGTTTCATTTAGAAAAATCACAACTTTTTAAACTGAAGGAATTTGAAGATGTTTTTACTTTACTTAATCAACTGAGAGCTAGACTTCATAGACCCTGAGAAGAAAGGAAAAAGGATATCAGATTCATCTTCCATATGAGCCTATGCACCTCTGGAATATGTCTTCCTTAACCCTACATTGTTTGTACAGAGCTAGTACCTCCTTACTCTTTTCGAGAGAACTGAATTCAATTTTCTTTTAGTTGGGAAGAATTTCCATTTAGTTCTGAGTCATGTAGAAGCATTAAAAAGTTCAAATAGGAAAGGTGGAAGCCAAATTGTCTCTATTTGCAGACGACATGATAGTATACCTAGAAGACCCCATCGCCTCAGCCCAAAAACTCCTGAAACTGATAAATAACTTCAGCAAAATCTCAGGATATAAAATCAATGTGCAAAAATCACAAGCATTCGTCTACACCAATAACAGACTTAAAGAAAGCCAAATCAAGAGCGAACTGCCATTCGCAATTGCTACAAAAAGAATAAAATACCTTGGAATACAACTCACAAGGAACGTAAGGGACCTCTTCAAGGAGAACTACAAACCACTGCTCAACGAAATCAGAGAGGACACAAACAGATGGAGAAACATTCCATGTTCATGGTTAGGAAGAATTAATATCATGAAAATGGCTATACTGCCCAAAGTAATTTACAGAATCAACGCTATCCCCATCAAGCTACCATTGACTTTCTTCACAGAACTGGAAAAAACCACCATGAACTTCATATGGAACCAAAAGAGAGCCCGCATAGCCAAGTCAATTCTAAGCAAAAAGAACACAGCGGGGGGCATCACACTACCGGATTTCAAACTATACTACAAGGCTACAGTAATCAAAACAGCATGGTACTGGTACCAAAACAGAGATATAGACCAATGGAACAAAACAGAGGCACCGGAGGCAACACAACATACATACAACTATACAATCTTTGATAAACCTGACAAAAACAAGCAATGGGGCAAGGATTCCATGTTTAACAAATGGTGTTGGGAAAACTGGCTAGCCATGTGCAGAAAGCAGAAACTGGACCCCTTCCTGACACCTTACACTAAAATTAACTCCAGATGGATTAAAGACTTTAACATAAGACCTGGCACCATAAAAACCCTAGAAGGAAATCTAGGCAAAACTATCCATGACATAGGAGTAGGCAAGGACTTCATGAACAAAACACCAAGAGCATTGGCAACAAAAGCCAAAATAGACAAATGGGACCTAATGAAACTCCACAGCTTCTGCACGGCAAAAGAAACAGTCACTAGAGTGGATCGGCAACCAACAGAATGGGAAAAAATTTTCGCAGTCTACCCATCTGACAAAGGGCTGATATCCAGAATTTACAAAGAACTCAAGCAGATTTACAGGAAAAAAACAAACAAGCCCATTCAAAAGTGGGCAAAGGATATGAACAGATACTTTACGAAAGAAGACATATATGAGGCCAACAATCATATGAAAAAATGCTCATCGTCACTGGTCATCAGAGAGATGCAAATCAAAACCACATTGAGATACCATCTCACGCCAGTTAGAATGGCGATCATTAAAAAATCTGGAGACAACAGATGCTGGAGAGGATGTGGAGAAAAAGGAACACTTTTACACTGTTGGTGGGAGTGTAAATTAGTTCAACCATTGTGGAAGACAGTGTGGCGATTCCTCAAGGCCTTAGAAATAGAAATTCCATTTGACCCAGCAATCCCATTACTGGGTATATATCCAAAAGACTATAAATCGTTCTACTATAAGGACACATGTACACGAATGTTCATTGCAGCACTGTTTACAATAGCAAAGACCTGGAATCAACCCAAATGCCCATTGATAATAGACTGGATTGGAAAAATGTGGCACATATACACCATGGAATATTATGCAGCAATCAGAAATGATGAGTTCGTGTCGTTTGTAGGGACATGGATGAATCTGGAAAACATCATCCTCAGCAAACTGACACAAGAACAGAAAATGAAACACCGCATATTCTCACTCATAGGCGGGTGATGAAAAATGAGAACACATGGACACAGAAAGGGGAGTACTAAACAGTGGGGTCTATTGGGGGGAAAAGGGGAGGGCCAGTGGGAGGGGGAGGTGGGGAGGGATAGCCTGGGGAGAAATGCCAAATGTGGGTGAAGGGGAGAAGAAAAGCAAAGCACACTGCCATGTGTGTACCTACGCAACTGTCTTGCATGCTCTGCTCATGTACCCCAAAACCTATAATCCAATAAAAAATTAAAAAAAAAAAAAAGATCACAAGGTCAGTCTATAAAGAATGAGTCTCTACTTCTTCAAAGAGTCAAGGATGTGGATATAGTGTTCTAGTATTTTGTATATTCTGGTGGTACACCTTGAGTATATCCCCAGAAACTTAGAAGGTATTATATGTGCCTTTTAAACATAATAGAATATAGGAGAGAGAGATAAGTAACTTCTAAAACTTAAACACCTGGTAAGTAGCAGCATTGAATTTAGAATCTGGCTGTTTTAGATATGAAAATAGAAAGCTGTCTCATATTTTGTTTTATATGCATATACAGTTGTTTCTCATTATTCATGTTAATTATGTTTTATAAAATCAATGCAAATACTGAATTAAGGAATACTGAATCATTACTCCTGGGAGAAAAACATGATGAGGTTCCCATAAACATCTTGTCACAACATTTTATCAACAAACCAATAACTTTGTTTTATGTATATTTCTACTTAAAGTTACTTTATTTAATATATAGTTAATTCATTAACATTGAATTTACAGGAAACAGAGCTATAACTTTTGCCTGATGAACTTTATTTAATATAAATATAAATGCTGCTTAACTTATAAGGGAGTTATCTCCAGATAAAGCCATAGTAAGTTAAAAGTATGAGGAAATTACATTTGATATTCTGATAAATCTATTTTAAGTGAAACCATTGTAAACTGGGAAGCATGTGTATGTTTCCATAAGGAACATCAAAGTCTTCTTGCACTTAGGAACCCTAGAAAAAACTTCAACACTGTGCTTGTGGGCCACATTAACAAAACCACCAAAAACAAAAACCAAACCAAAAAAAAAAAACAGCAAAATGTGGCACTAAATAGATTATAAAAAGACACACTTTTATATCAGTTACAAGAGCTGATATGAAAGGCAGAGCACCATCTTGCTCAACCTCAGCTGGGAATATTTTAGGCAACTTACTCAAAATTTTCATACTCTATTAGCATGTTGGTGAATAACATGAAATCACTGTGAGTATTGATTTCTGCATTACAAACAAATTTTATTGAGTAGCAGAATTCACAAATACAGAATCTATCAATAATGAAGAGAATATATGCAAACATGTGTTTGTGTTTTTAGGTATTAATTTGAAGCCTCTGTTCCCTAATCTATATGAGAAGAAAGAATACTAACAAGTATACTCGTGCATTACTTAATGACAGGTGTACATTCAACGAAACATGTTTTTAAGCAATTTCATGATTGTGCAAACATAATATATTTACACTGATCTAGATGGTATAGCCTACTGCACATCAGGACTATATGGTATAGCCATTATAATCTTATGAGAGAATAGTCATAGTCCCTGAATGACCAAAACACCATTATATGGTGCATGACTGTATTAGTATAATTATTAAAGTTGGTGTTTGAAGGGCCTCAAAATTAGCACCTTTCTCACTAATGAGTGTGGAAGTGGTTAAAAGATCCAGACAACAGGAGAATAAAAATTAAAATACCTTGATTAGTGTCAAATCCTTACCTGGAGGAGATGATTTAATTCAATGCAAAAATGGACTGATACTAAATCAGACTACCAGCTCAGCCATGAAACACAGCCTAGAATGCCAGCCAGGCCTTGAAAAACATATAGTATGAAAGGTATGAACCAAAGGGGTTCTCCAGAGTCAAGAGAGTGAATGAGGGAACAGTCACATACTGATTTCCAGCATTAACATGTATCTCTTGTTTTCAGAAACAAACATCAGATGCAATAAGCTAGTATTCCTGATATCAAGTAATAAGTCTTGTTTTCTAGGATTCTACTAAGGCATAAACATATGCTACATAATGCTCAACATGATTCTGAGATATCCATACAAAAATCCCATTTCACAGCTGAGTAAATTGATAGAGAGATTAAAATTTTTACTCAAATTTCACTATGAAAAATGATAGAAGCTGGATCTTTACAAAGATCGGTAAGGCTCTGAAGTCCACATGCAGAGCTGCTTTGAAGATAATTCTGTAAAAATCCATCCACTTGCTAAAATCAAACACAAATGTAATGAAATATGAATATGACTTCTAGGCTGATTCAATTTTTGAATGTCCAGCTCGGTTTATTTAAATTCCTCACAGTGATAATTCTGTGTTCACTGATATCAAATGACATGTGAATTTCCACATCATTTTCTCACTCCATTTTCTGATTGACATTTATATTTTAGTCTAGACCAGATAGACCAGAATTAGAAATTAAGAAGTCATAGTTCATCAAACACACTGTTAAGTATTATTTAACTTGGTAGTGATAGGATATTCCCAGAAAGGTATAAGTCAAATTCATTTTCATTCATGAAATAATTATTGTGCCCTTTGTTTTAGTATACTCCAGCTCCCTAATAGTTTTACTCCTCCATTGATTGTTCTCTGAAGTATATCTCTTGAGTAATTTGGTAGACGTACATCTTTAAAATCCTTTTAATGGAATCAAGTTTCTACCTAAGAAACAGATTCATTTAAACCGCTGTCATATTTTCCCTTACCTCCAAAAATATCCAGCCATTCTATGATTACTGAGTGTTATAAAATTTACATGTATTTTAACTATGTATATGCACATATAAAACACATATATTCATACACATATATTTTGCATGTTTTCAAAAATTATCTGAGCGTTGGTCGCTGATTATCTCATTGAAAATATAAATAAATTCAGGCTGAGCATGGTGGCTTGCACCGGTAGTCCCAGCATTTCCAGAGGCTGAGGCAGAAGTATCAGTTGACCCAGAGATTGAGGCTAGAGTGAGCTATGATGATGCTGCTGCATGCACTCCAGCATAGACAACAGAGAGTATTTCTAAAAAAAAATTTAAGTTCCATTTTTTAGCAACAGGTACGCTTTATTCTTCTTTGTCCTTCTCATCATGACTGTTAAGTAGAAAAAAAAATGAAAAGGAATGCATGGAAAAAAGGAGAGGTTTTGGACTAGTGATCTTGGTGCAGTACTATCAAGACTTAATTGTTCATTGAGAAGTGCTAATTTCCTTTTCAAAGAACCCTCCTGTCTCGGATACCCCAGTGCAGCAGTTGTAGAATAAGAAAAATCTCGGAAATACTGGAGCTACCCCTAAGGGTTTAAGTGTTGCTCACCACCACTGCAATCGTTTTTTTGTTTTTTTTTTTTTTTTTTGAGATGAAGTCTCTCTCTGTCACCAAGCTGGAATGCAGTGGTGCAATCTAAGCTCGCTGCAACTTCTGCCTTCCAGGTTCAAGCTATTCTCTTACTTCCGCCTCCGGAGTAGCTGGGACTACAGGTGTGTGCAGCCACACCCAGTTAATTTTTGTAGAGATGAAGTTTCACCATGTTGGCCAGGATGGTCTCAATCTCTTGACCTTGCGATCTGCATACCTCGACCCTCCAAAGTGCCAGGATTACAGGCATGAACCACTGCTCATGGCCCATTACTGTAATCTTAGGGCATTGCTACCCATGTCATCATAATAGCTGTGAACCAAGAGCTGTCCTACACTCAACCTCAGTTTAGACTTACGAATAGTCTTGTCCTTATTGGACAAGCTCCAATAAGGAATTCAATGACAGCAAAGAAGAAAAGACAAAAGCAACTTATTTCCCTCTCTAGTTCTTGATTCTCTTGTTAGGAAGTTGAGAGCATGCCTGTGAACTAAGTGAAATGATAGGGGCTGCTTTAGTGTGCTAGGGCTGCCAAAACAAAATACCATAGAATGGGTGGCTTAAAGAAAGAAGTTTAGTTTCTCACAGTTCTGGATCTGAGAAATTCAAAATTCAGGTGTTGGACTATTCGGCACTTGATGAGAACTCTCTTCCTGGCTTGAAGATTCTCCCCTTTTTTGCTGTGTCCTCACATAGCAGAGAGAAGGAGAGAAAGACGGAGCTCTATGGAGTCTCTTCTTATAAGGATATTAATTCTGTTGAATCAAGGTCCCATTTTTATGGCCTTATATAACTTTAATTACTTCCATAAAGTCCTTTCAAATATCATCACACTGAGAGTTGGGATTTCAACATATGAATGTTTGGATGAACACAAACATTCACTCCTTAACAGAGGTTAAGTTATGGATCAGGAAGGACGCTTGAAGAAGAAGGTACAAGATTTTCTAATCAGTTGGAACAATGACGACGACAACAGTTAATCAGAGAAATAAAAGTTATTACAGTATTTGTCTGGTAGGCTGGTAGTATGGGTCATCCTACCACACATCTATAAAAAGAAAACAAAAACTTAAATACTGTTACTTTATCAGTCAGTGAAAGTAAACTGACATTAATACAGTAAGTCCATTCAGCTGGGTTGTAGATATATAGAATCCCTTGAATAGTAATCTGATGTTTTGATTTGTATTGAACTTTTTAAAAAATAAAAGTTATTAGATTCTAACTAGGGATGATGTCATGCATTAATGAAATATCGTAATGTACAATACAATTTTTTTCAGTATTTACCTTTTCAACATAGCATGAAATAAAAGGCTTAGGTAATGAAGGACACCAACTTTGTAAGTCTTATGACAATGTTTTTATTGGCTAATGAATTTGCAGGTAGATCTTTGATAGTTTTCTTTTTCTCCATATAACCTCTCCATTCCCAAATGCCATGAACAATTTAATCAGCAGTTGTAGCCTCTGAAGATTATTTCTGTTTCCCAGGAATGTGGTGGAAATGTAGAAAGGCTATCCCCTAGAAAACGTGGCGAACCCCTGAAACCAAGAAAAAGTGTAAAATCAATCATACTTTTAATAAAAAAAAATTTAGATGTATAAAGAAAATAAGTTTTGTATATATGTAAATCCATGGAAATATTTAAGGTATTAAATATATGCAAATATATTTCACATTATTCTAATTTAAAACATTCCATCAGGCTTCATATAACCTAATATCCTCCATATGGTCATTAAAGAAGATCATATGATCTGTTTTTGAGAAGTAAAAGAATAGTGGAAACATAATAACTGAAACATTACTTAAGGTGCCACTAAGACAGCCAGTCTTGTCAATCTCCATTTTAAAAAAATTCATCACATATATATGTGTATATATACATATATATAAATATATATACACACATACAATTTCTTTATGTAATATTCAGTATTGTCAGCAGCATATTTTATGGAATTAGTAAAATGTAGAAATTTAATAGTTAATAAAATAGAAGCAGAAATTTAAATTTCATATAATTACTAAAAGCTACAACTTACATTTTACACCTTTCTCATAAAAATTTTACTAAATGAAGCAATCGTATTATAGAATTTGCTTTTCATATGCTTCAACTTAGTTAAATCTTCATATGTGTATCCTGCTCTGGAATCATATTAATATTTATATATTTTCCATTCTAGCCATAAATGACACTTGATATATCTAAAGAACTGCTATGTATTCTTGACATGAATGCAAGGTAACACTTCTATTTCAGCTGATATGGAATAAATTTAGAAAATATTTTCCAAGTGGTTTTGCAGTTTTATATACACTGATCATAATGCAGAAGGTATGTTTTAGCTAGCTTTGGTATTTTTGAGATACAAACCAACCAAAACAAAACAGAAACCACACCTTTACAGTTATCCGATATAGTATTAATTATAGTTCCATATGTTCAGAATTGTTGAGAGGTCAATCTTGCAAAAGTTGACAACACATAATATTTAGAGACACATAAATAATTTTTAAATTTTAAATATGTACATAATTGTAATGGAAGACAACTCAAATGACTCCCAGTGATCCCTGCCTCTGAGTGTTTGTGCACTTGGGTAATCACTAGTTGAGTATGGGCTGGACTTAGTGATATGGTTCAGCTCCATATCCCGGTGCAAATCTCATGTCAAATTGTAATCCCCATGAGTTAAAGAAGGGACCTGATGGGAGGTGGTTGGATCATGGGGGTGGTTTTCCCCCATGTTCTTCTCATAATACTGAGTGAGTTCTCACAAGATCTGATGGTTTAAAATGTGACTTTGGGAGGCCGAGGCAGGGGATCACGAGGTCAAGAGATCGAGACCGTCCTGGTCAACATGGTGAAACCCCGTCTCTACTAAAAATACAAAAATTAGCTGGGCATGGTGGTGTGTGCCTGTAATCCCAGCTACTCAGGAGGCTGAGGTGGGCAAATTGCCTGAACCCAGGAGGTGGAGGTTGCGGTGAGCCAAGATTGCACCATTGCACCCCAGCCTGGGTAACAAAAGTGAAACTCCGTCTCAAAAAAAAAAAAAAAAGTTTGTGGCAGTTCCCCTGTCACTTTCTCTCTCTCCTGCCACCATGTAAGACGTGCCTCTTCCCCTTCCGCTGTAATTGTAAATTTCCTCGGGCCTCCACAGCCATGTGGAACTGTGAGGCAATTTAACCTCTTTTCTTTATAAACTAGCCAGTCTCTGGTAGTTCTTTATAGCAGGGTGAAAATGGGCTAATACTCCTAGTGTCTTGCGTCTAATAAGCAGAATACTACAAAAGTGTTGTGATGCCATTTCTCATATTAGTTTATAAAAGAATATGACTTCTACCTTGTTGGAGCTTCTCTTGCTCATTCTGATGAAGCCAGCTGCTGTGTTTTGGGCTGTCCTATTGAAAGGACCAAGTGGCAAGTAAATGAGAACAGCTTCCATCAGTCGCCAGGAAGAAACTTGGTCCAACAGCCTGCAAGATCCAATTCTATCAACAACCACCAGGAGAGCTTGAAAGCTGATCCTGCCCCTGTAAAATTTTGAGATAGCTGTGGCAGCCAAAATCATGATTGCAGCCTTGTGGGAGACCCTGAAACCAAAGACCCATGCAAGTATGTCATACCCAGATTTCTGATCCACAGAACCTGTGAAAAAATACACAGGTGGGCCGGGCGCGGTGGCTCAAGCCTGTAATCCCAGCACTTTGGGAGGCCGAGGCGGGTGGATCACGAGGTCGGCAGATCGAGACCAACCTAGTCAACATGGTGAAACCCCGTCTCTACTTAAAATTACAAAAAAAATTAGCTGGGCACAGTGGCGCGTGCCTGTAATCCCAGCTACTCAGGAGGCTGAGGCAGGAGAATTGCCTGAACCCAGGGGGCGGAGGTTGCGGTGAGCCGAGATCGTGCCATTGCACTCCAGCCTGGGTAACAAGAGCGAAACTCCGTCTCAAAAAAAAAAAAAAATACACAGGTGATTTTTTAAGCTGCTAAATCATGGATAACTTGTTATGCAGCAATAAATAATAAAATAATGTTTTACTATAGAATCACCTAATTCTAATTCTTTAGGGCAAAAACAATTTTCTGTTACATATAATGGTTACATGCTGTTGTTTCAGTGATCCCTGTTCTCTAGCCCTTTGTTACCATAACTGCAAAGTAAGAATGTCAAAAAAGAATATCTCTAAGATTGTTTCCAGGTCTAAATTTTATCTTATTTACATAATTCCACTATTAAATTAACATACAGTTTTGATGGAAAAATAGAAAATAAGGCTTGTAAAGATTACACGCTACATGCATGAAAAAGTACCTTGCTCAGTGCTATTCACTGGTAAAATACTTAGAAGGTGTAAAGAAACCGATGTTGCTTGCCATAGAATGGAATGCAAAGAGAGCAAGCCTGGGAGTCCAGTTTAGCTGCTATTTCTTGGTCAGTGTGTGTTTATCAAATGGGCTAGAGAAGAACAATTGGTGGCTGAAGTTTTGATACATCCAGTGGAAAATTTTCAGTCCTTAAGAATCTTTCACACAGATGTTTATTTTGGATTTACTTATTTTTAATGTTTTTGTTTTTGTAAGATCAATTCTTAAACTTTCTGTAGAAAAATGTTTAGAATGTCAGAATAAAAATAAAAGTGTGAAATATATATTCACAGCCTTACATTTTCAAGTTTAATAAGTACATGCTTTTAACAGAAATACAAGTTGAAAACTGAAAGGAAGATGATGAGGAAGTAGCTGCTTTGTTTCCTTTTTATATTATAAAATTCAAAAATTTAGAAGCACTAGTTCCAATGGCTTTTATGACTTCTCAGATATACATTGACCAGGGTCCCTCCATAGGATAGTTATGTGAGAAAAGGAATTTTGCAACATGATTCTACTACATTAAAGATAGCTGAAAATTCTTTGTGGTTCCTCCCATTGATAGGCACAGGCAAAATTCACCTCCTTTTGCATCAAGATTGGACTAATTAATTAGCTTGACAAATGGAATATGGCAAAATGATTTTCTGGGATTTTCAAAGCAAAGAAGACTTTTAGCTTCCATCAAGACCTCTTGTAGTACACACTCTGGGTGAAGCCAACAACCACGTAAGAAGTTTAGCTACTTTGAGACCACCACATTGGAGAGAACACAAGTAGGTCAACAGTGAGAGACACCTGCAGCTTTTAAGCTATCCCCATCAGGTGCCAGACATGTAAGTTGAGCAACACAGGACCCTTTATACCAGCCCTGCCATAGCTGAGTATCATTGCATGACACCATGAGAATTCAGAAGAAATACCAAGCTGAACTCTTCCCCAATTCTTAGTGAACTATATTAAAGGACTGCTGTTTTAAGCTATTTGATTTCGGGAATAGTTATTTTACACAGCAAACAATAACAGAAAATACCATTATATTCACCTAATTTTGAACCAAGTTTTTGATGTCTAACCAGATGCATGGTAGCCTCTAAGTGTCAAAAAAATACTTTGCAACCTTATCTAGAATTGACAATTCGGGCCCAAAATTAGATGGTACAAATATGTTGTTGGAGACCCCTACAAAAATCAGAAAGGAAAATAACAATAAAACAAGCATGGGGGATTTTCTTTCTTTCTTTCTTTCTTTCTTTTTTTTTTTTTTTTTTTTTTTTTTTTGAGACAGAGTTTCGCTCTTGTTACCCAGGCTGGAGTGCAATGGCGCGATCTCAGCTCACCACAACCTCCACCTCCTGGATTCAGGCAATTCTCCTGCCTCAGCCTCCCGATTAGCCGGGATTACAGGCCCATGCCACCACGCCCAGCTAATGTTTTTGTGTGTTTTTAGTAGAGACGGGGTTTCACCATGTTGACCCGGATGGTCTCGATCTCTTGACCTCGTGATCCACCCGCCTCGGCCTCCCAAAGTGCAGGGATGACAGGCTTGAGCCACCGCGCCCGGCCTGGGGGATTTTCATATTAGAAGCAGATGGTAGTAACTTTATTGAAATTCTATATTTCTGTTTGAGTTTCTATAAAAAAATATAAAAATGAATTGGTATTCATGTATATGTGTATATGTGTGTATGTATAAACACATACATTAATACCTATATAGAGAATGTATAATATATATTTATATATAAAATACTAATTTAAAGAAAACTTCTATTTATTATTTTATGTAGAACAACTACATTGAATCCAATTTACCAATTAATCATAGCACAGCTTGTAATGATCACAATAGACAACACTAGGTAAATAATGTCCCCGAAAGAACTCTGTCTTTGAAAGGACCCATAGCTCTTTATGTAGCACATACTTTAACATAAAAATAATTACTTACCTTCTATACCAAATAAACAACAACAAAAAAACTTTAATTCAGTTAATATTGAAAACAGAAAAGTGATAGCTTGACTAACAGATTCTTACTTAATTTCTTCCTCAAAATCTCTAATTAATAAATGCTGTCTTACACACTGAGCAGGACTCTGAGGTAGATATCCTCAACAGATAACATTCTATTGGTAGTTTCCCATATGATATAGAAACACGGTTTTCAACAAAAGGAAAGAAAAACTAGTGGCATGTGGAAGATTTAATGAGAAGCATCCATCTGGCTGTTGCCTCAGCCATAATTCTTCTAAGAGGCAAACACACTGTTTCATTTTTCAAGTCTTCTTATGTTTACCTCCAAATCCTCTGTATCAACCTCATACTGTTACTTCATAATTTATACTCATTAGATACCAATAAAATTTGATTATTATCTGTTGAGATTTTTCTAGAATTCAGCTATGAGATACTGATTTAGTTCCCTTATACCACCTCATTCTCTTTCCTCTCTCCTTGATTATTATTAGTTTCTTAATTCTATTATTAAAATTCAAGCTTCGTGATTAATCTTTCTGCCCTTTCCACAATAAAATTGCATTTTCAATATGATATACTTACAAAATCCTGATTTACTCACTTTTGATAATCAACATAATATTAAATAATGTTTGTGAAGGTATCTTAGTTTTAAAATTAAGAGTTTTTACATATACTTAAAATTATTCAACGAATGTAATGATATAAATTTTACAACACATACTGATCAAATATATCTATTTTCATCCAGACTGTTCTCTTTTGCACCCCAGGGGTAAATTTTTCAGTGGTGCTTTTGGCATATACTTTTCAGAAGAGTCATATAGAAAAAAATAATAAAAGAGATTTTATACTTAAAAAAATTCATTGATATGTCTTGTTAAAATACCGTCTTCTCAAATCCCAGAGGCTCACACCTCCTGGTATGATACTTTGTCTCCACCTGTGTGAATCAGCATGATATCTCAGCACAGGAAATCTATAACATAATACTCACCAAATGCCTTCAGAAAGGTAAACGTTCACACCAAAAAAAAAAAGGCCTGTTTTCATTACAAAAATATTTGAAATGTGCTTAGGTATTTATCCTGCAATTATTATAGCAATTAATGATAGATTAAAATGATTTAAATATCTTTGGAAAACTAAATAGTATATATTACAGGCTTGGCACAGAGAGGGTTTTTTGTTCCCTATTCCAATTTCCTTATTTGCAGACCCAGAAAAGCTTCTAGGAAACCTTAACCGTAAAGAGGCATTCTTCTTTCTCTTTCAGCTTAAAGGCAAATGTTTACTTTTGAATAACTAAAGATTATGCTATATTCATATTCTATCCAATAGTTAATAATGTTACTTTTATTGCAAAAGAAAATCAAATATGTTTCTACTTATTTCTCACAAAATGAAGGTAAAAAACTTCATTATCAAATTTTCTTTCTGAAGTGCTTAATGTCCAAATAAAGATACTGTCTTCTTGGAGATGACATAGCACTTGATTTCTCAGCTGCCTATTGTAAAACATTTATTGTTTCTTCTCTGTTTTAGATTTTTGGGCATAATCATTTTTTAGTTGCCTTTGTTACATTACAGCTTCGGATAGGTTTTACAAACAAAAGAATTTCTAGGATTTAATCAGATTGAAACTTCAGTTTCTGCCAATAACACAAATTATATGTCCTGAAAATATTCTCTATAAAGGCAACAAAATAAGATAAATAAAGTAGAATAAATAAACTTTAAATATGTAACCAGGATTACAAGTCATTAAAGTAATTCTCTTCAGTGGGGAACCACGAAGATTCCAAAAGATGCCAAATAAAGACAGAGAAAACTCTACCCTTCAACACATAATACTAAAACTATAGAACATGAAAGATATCAAGCAGATTTTAAACACAGCTAGAGAGAAAGGAAAAATTACCAGGAGTAATAGCAGGCTTCTGAAGAGTCATTTTCAGAAGAAAATTAAATAACATCTTTCAAATTATGAGAAAAAATTCAACAACTAAACATACATAGCTAAGATATTATTTTAGAACAAAATCAGTATACAGACATTTTCTGAGAGTCAAAACTCAAGTCTCAGACAAATCTCAAAAATGTCTTTTGGGACAAAGGAAATTATATTTGAAAGGATAAAGATAAAATACAAGAAATAGTAACACCAAGAAAATCAGTAAACATGTAGAAAATAAAGAAAAATTAAAATAAAAATGAGTGTTAGGGAACTAATATATATATTTTAAAAAATAGAGCAAATCCAAAGGTAAGTTATTTGTAATATTTAACAAAAGAGATAAACCTCTAGCAAGACTATTATAGAAAAAAAATTGGCATTGAATATAATTGGGCCCACAAAAAGGAGAGATATTGTTAGATATTAGTCAGGGTTCTCTAGAGAAACAAAATATATCTCAAAATATAAATAATATATTATGAGATATATTATGTTTCTCTCATAGTATAAATAGTATATTTTGAGATATTATTTATCTCATAATAAATAAAAGCAATATTTATTATGAGAATTGGATCAAAAGATGATGAAAACCAACAAGCACCGTAAATATGCCATTTGTAAGCTGGAGACCATAAAAGCCAGTGTTGAAATCAGGCCAAATGAGAAGTCCTGAGAACCAGGGGACTGCTGATGTAATTCCCAGAGTCAAAAGGCCTGAGAACAGGAGCGCTGACGTCCCAGGGCAGGAGACAAGGAGAGCATTTACCTCTCCTCGACCTTTTATTTCTAATTGAGACCTCAACACTTTAGATGATGACCCACTTTGTTGAGGAAGATCTTCTTTACTCAGTCTACTAACTTAAATGCCAATCTCTTCTGGAAACACCCTCACAGACACACCTAGAAATAATGCTTTATTAGCTATTTGGGCATCCCATTGAGGGACTGTGTTAGAGACACTTCCCTGGTCGGCTACGGGTTGGGGGAGCATTGTTTAGAGAGCAGGAATTCTCCCTTTGTTCAGTTTTCCTGCTGCAGGCCAGGTAAAGCTCTTTATTTCACCTTCCAGCCACTGGCAAGGCACGTACAGCCCTTTGTCTCTAATCTTCCCACCTCTGCCTCTTGGAGGTGGGGTTCTGTTGCTCAGGGATATAAAACAAGTAGCCAATCCAGTAACAGAGTCAAAGATCAATCAATCCAGAGGAAGTTTGAAAGAACTTCTCTCAGTGGACAATAATATGAACCCAGAAGGAATAACTCAAGAGTAAAAACACTTCCTGGATGTGTTCTTCCTGGATGGCCTTCTCTTTCCAGATCACCTTCCACGAAAACGTGGGAGTTGTTTTTCACTCTGCCTAATAAACTGCACTTTTGCACACTCTTTGGGTCCACAAGTTCTATTTGAACAGTACAACTCACTGTGCCTCAGGGACCCCTTTCCTCATTCTTCCAGGTTAGGAAGGCCAAGAACCTAAGCTCTAGCTGCAATGGCAGTTTTTGCTTCCCCCGTGGTCTAGCGGTTAGGATTCCTGGTTTTCCCCAGGCAGCCCAGGGTACAACTCCCAGTGTGGGAACTAGGGAATGCACCTGCAGTTTTATTCCAGACACACCATAATCCAGTCAAGTTGACACATAAAATTAGCCATCACACTAGAAATATAAAAACAATTTAAAATAAATACAGATGATAATTATCCTGATTTATGCCCAACATATACACGTGAAGTAATAATTACCTACCTAAAAATAAAGGAGACACAACAAAGATTTGGAAAAACAAATGACAAGGGTACAGTTACCTAGAACATCAATAGACTCCACAGAACAGTTATGAGTAAATAAGACTGTACAATAAGATTTCTGGATGTCATTTTTATATTTCATGTCTATTAGAAAATATAATTTTAAAGATAATTTTAATTTTAGCCCCTTATAAAATGTACGTAGAAGTATGTCCACCAAATGTAGATTAAAAACTCTAAAAAAAATTAAATGGAAAGATATTAATGAGGAATTAATTAAAAGAAGATATAACACATGAAGATTAGAAATAAGAAAGCTCCAAGTGTTAAAAATGCCACTTTTCTCCAAATTAATTTTTTAAATTAAATGCAATGCCAATTGGCATAGTGTTTTAAGAAACTTGGAAAGGTGGTTAAAAACAAGAGACCAAGTAGAGATCAAGAATATAGAAGATACCAAGAATACCAAAGGTGATTCTTGTAGATAAAAACAACAGAGATTTAAGTTATTATAGAGATATAGTAATTTAGAAATAGTTGAGGAAGCATTGGCTGAGTGACAGATGAATAGGCTATCACAGAAAGGGATAGGCTAGGGTATACTGGTATACAGTATAGGATCAGGTAAGATATGCTAGGATAGATAAAGATAAGATAACATGTGATATGATAGGCAAGAATAGAATAGAATAACAAAGTATTAAGTAATAAAGCCACCAATGTATGAAAACATTTCAAATAGGTGCCATTGCTGATAATAGATGAAACAATGGCATATTTATTAATAACTAAAGGTGCTGGAAAAATCATTACTCATATAAAGAAAATCAAGTCTCTACACAAGGACTTTAATCTGAAAACGAAAATTTTATATTTTGATATAAATATATAATAAGTAAATAATAAATATATTCTCTTCTAAACCTGACCTCAGGATAAGAGTGTCTTTTCTTGAAAGTACAAGCCATAAAATATACTTTGTAAAAGTACTTGCATTAAATGACACACAAACATGTGTGCACAAACACACATACACACACACACACACATACACAATCCAGAGACTTGGAGAATTATTTCCATGGCATAAGATATACAAAGAAGCAATATGCCAAATATAAAATAAATAGTACCTTTTCAAAAAAAAGTAAGGAAGGAAAGAGAGAAGAAAGGAAGGAGAAAGGGAGAAAAAGAAATAAAGACACTCCAGCAAAATGGAAAAAATATAGCAATGGAAAATTCCAAGAAGAAATGTCATTTGTGTGTAAACAGGTTTACTCTCACTAGCAATAAGAGGAATGTAAGTTAAAGAAACCATTTCACACTCAGAGACTGGCAACACTTAAATCTGACAATAATATGTTTTGACAAGGATATGGAACAAAAATATTTTTTTATAACCTGCTAGTGGGAATTTAAATAGTTTCAACCAATTGAAGAGTAAATTGACAATCTAAATAAACTGAAGATATACGTACTGTAAGACCCAGCAGTTTTTCTCTAGGGAGGCAGTCATACACAAACATGAATACATAAAGATATATACACAGAATCACTTATAATAAAGAAAATTTAGCAGCACCCTAAATTTTCACACAGTGAAAAGCAGATACATATATCCAACTTATTTAATAGCTGTGGAATGAATGCATACTAGTTATATATTCCAAGATGTATTATTCTCAAAAATATATTGAACAAAAATAAGTAATTTGCAAAACAATTTGGCAACATAACATTTGAATAAACCTTAATATAATAAAATATAATATATACTTCAGGGATTATATATATACACTATAAAATGTAACACCTGGCAAAATGTAAAAATATGAAATTAAACATAGTGATTGTTGTTTATAAGAGATTTAAAAGGAATTGAAATATTTTATTTTTTAAGCAGGTGATAGAAAGTGTACAAGATATTACTCTTTTGAATTTTTTAGGTGTAACATTTTTCACAGAAATAAACATGTGGTCATAAGCTTCTGCAAATCTGTAGGGCCATTCAGAGGAAATGGAAAAAGATAGTAATTTTACCAGGACAATGCCGATACTAAATGGGCTATGAGTATGAAAAGTATCTTCTGCAAGTTTCATCTACCTAATAAAAGGATCCCAATTATGACAATCCAGAATTGTAGTAGAAGTTGATCTTCACCAAAGTATAGAATCTGTTTATGACTAAAGCTGTTGAGATCTTCATGTAGACAGATGAAGCAAGGTTGAGATAATGAAAGAGAATATGGATCTTTCAGTTAAACTTCAGCTTTAGTTATAACAGCATTTTAAAAAGAAATTGACCAAATACAAGTCTGTATATAATATACTATAACTTTTAAACTCTTTTTAAAATTATTTTTTTCACAGCAATTTCCAAAGGGAAAATCATTAGTATCTATATCTGTATGTCTATATGTGTATGTATGTATATAGGTTTGCATACATATGTATATGCATATATATATATATATATATGCATTAACTTTCCAAACAAGTATGAAGGCACAGAGTGAACTGATGGCAATTATGAAACTATATAAAACAAATGTCAACTAAGCCAGGGATAGAAAAATATAATGGAATAGAGTTGAATGGAATTGAGATAGATCAGCCAGATTTCTTTTCTGATCACAATCTAGCTGATCAAAACAGAACCTAGCAGAAAAACCTGCCACCAAAACTAGTAGATAGAGAGGAACGTGACCTCTAGTTGCCCTCACTGCTCACTAGCATGACACTCCCACCAGTGCCATGATAGTTTACAAATGCCATGGCAATGACCCGGAAGTTACAGTAACTTCCTTGTTCCCTTTTCCAAAAAATTCTGAATAATCTACTTCTTAATTAGCATATAAATAAGAGTAGGTATAAATATAGCTAGTCAGCACTCCACTGCTGCTCTAGACTGCTACTATTGCTGTACATTGCTTCTGCTGCTGCCCTGGGTGACTCTGCCTATGGGACAGCCCTGCTCTGTCTATAGAGTAATTGCGGCTGCCAGTGCTGCTCTGAGTGACTCTGCCTATGAGTTAGCCCTGCCCTGTCTGTGGAGCAGCCATTTGGCTGCACACTGTTGAGCTAATAAACTTGTTTTCTTTCATTGCCGGCTCACTCTTGAGTTCTTTCCTGAGCAAAGTCAAGAATCATCCTGGGCTCTGCCCCAGTTTTGAAGTATGAATGCATCAGAATGGAACTGGGCTATTTATCAGGTCTTAAGGGCTTTCTCTCCTTTAACTTGCATTTTATGGGGAGAATGGTATTTTCTGATAGTTAGACAAGTGTATTAAGGTAAACCCAGACACATTTTCAACAATTGCTATGACTAAATGTATTTCAAGATAGAGCTAAACTTAAACAATTTAAACCTACTCTTAATCTACTTTAGTCAATATAGGAGTAAAATTAACTAGCTGTACCAGTTATTAAAGTGCCACATAAAATATTACAACAATAACATAATAAGCCAATTAAAAATTGAATTATTATTTTATAAATAAAAAGACTGAGACTCAGAAAATGTAGATTAGTTTTTACAAAGGAAAATCCTATATATAACATACAACTATTTTTTTCCCTAGCAACAAAGAGTCACAGCCAATGTTCAAAACCAGCTGTATCTGATTCCATTCACCGTGAATTATGCTCTCATGTGAAATGGGATTATTACAGCAATATCAGGCCCTCCTAAGATGGGAGCTATATTACCAGATACAGTAGGAAGAAACTCAAAGCCCAGTCTGTACCTGCTCGGTAGAGACTGCTTAATTTCTCTACTATTTGAAACATTACCATGAGTCAGATGTAGTACCTCTAAGAAGTACATAATAATAACTGGTTGGAGCTCAAATTAAGATTTTTAACTTCTACTATTAAATTAGTAGTAATTAAGTTTTCAGATTACATTGCCATTATTTAGCAGGGTAAAAAAAGAAGAGAAACTCAGTGACAGGAAAGAAAGACAGAGACCACGCTGGGCAACCGATCTAAATGACATCCTGCACACATGGCCCAGGAAAATAGCAAAGCATGAATGAGTGTTAGTTTTGCATATTCAAATGAAGTTTCCAAAATCATAAGATACACTTTATATTGATGAGAAATCCATATGCATTTAACGCTTATAAATATTTTATACAGTGTTTAGTAGAACCTAGAATTCTTAGGCACATTATCTCTGACAGACAAAAGCCCACTGTAGAAAGAACATAGTGTTATTTAATTCTGGGTAGAAGTTTTGTGTCACATCGTTTAGTCTTGTTGGCTTGGTGGTGTCCCTGTGGCAAACTTTCTAATTAGGTCACTGTTTCATCATTATTAGTACCGCCACCACTGCTAACACAATGAAGTTAATTTACAGTTTAGAAAACATTTATACATGCTTATTTACCTCTATGTGTGGATATGGGGTGCTGTATATTTTTCTGAAGGAGATATCTGAGATATATTTTATTGTCATTGCAATAGGAGTAACTTACAGGGCTTTTAAGCAGGAGAGCAATAATAAATTTCAAGCTTTAGAAATATTTGTCTGGTTGATTTGCAGAGAGTAGATTAGAAAGAAGCAAAAGTTTAGGGATAATGATGGTTTGTAGTTAAATGACAGGTAATGGGCAAAAATATAGATTTGACTAGCATGTAAAATTATGCCTAGAACCATTTAAATGAGGTTTAAATGAAAGCACCTAATGAGAGAAAAGAAAGAGATAAGGGGAATAAGTCTGCTATATTTAGAGGACTGGCAGATCAGAAAGTGAATCACCGGTACTGGAGAGTCACCAGTAGTGGAGTCTGATTGGCATAGACAGCTAAGGTAGTATCACACTAGCCTACGGAAATAAGCTTTCCAAGGAGTTGGTTGTGGCCAACAGATAATAACCATTGACTTTGGCGAAATAATTACAGCATATTTTTTGCTGTCTTGGGGGAAAATTTCCAGATCAAACTGGTTTGTGTAGAAAAAGTGAAGTTACTGACTGCAGGCTTGTCAACTCCCTGCTTAATGTTACTGCTTCTAATCTCATATTCTGAAAGTCCTCTGAGGTTATATAACTGACTCTTCTGGAAAGAAACTTTATACATTAAATTTAAGATATTTATAACTGCCTGCCACCACTTTTCCTATATAGTTCTATTTAACACTCTCTTTGATTGTGACTGCCTGGGTTTTACCTCTTAATAACTTCAGTTCCCATGATGGGTTATAAAATCTGGAAGTTTTGCAGTACAATGTATGAGAAAATTTTCAATTAATATTATAGCAGATGTTTCTTGATGTGTTTGAAATATATTTCTAATTTATACATCAATTAAACAATACTTTTTAACAGCTTAATTCCTTCGGGTTGAATGTGTGTATAGATATGAAAATAAATACATTTGTAAATACATCTGATTTTTATTTTATGTAAATTCACACATTTTAGATAAATTTAATTTTTAAATTGGATTTGTTTTCTTTAACATGATAGAAACTCTCATTAAGATATGCAATTCATTATCATAAAAAAAGTGTAATTATAGGTTTTCTCAGTTTGTTTGGGCTGCCATACAAAAATTCTGAGTAACTTATAAACAACAGAAATTTATTTCTCACAGTTCTGGAGACCGAGGGGTGTCTGGTCAGGGCCTGCTCTTTTATATACCATACGTTCTCCCTGTACCTCCATGTGGTAGAAGGGGCTAGTTTGCTCTCTGGGGCCTCTTTAAGGGCACTACTCCTGTTCATGAGGGCAGAGACCTTGTGACATAATCATCTTTAAAGGGCCCCACCTTCTAATACTCTCATATTGGGGATGAGGTTTCAATGCATAAATTTTGAGGGGACACAAACATTTAGAACATGCCAGTCATACATACAAAGAAAAGCACCATCTTGCTTATTTGTATGTATCTTAACTATCTCATCTTCTAAATATATAAATTTTTTAATATTATTTGCTTTTTTTTTTTTTTAAGATGGAGCCTTGCTCTGTCATGCAGGCTGGAGTGCAGTGGCACAATCTCAGCTTACTGCAACCTCTGCCTCCTGGGTTCAAGCTATTTTCGAGGCACAGCCTTCTGAGTAGCTCTGATTACAGGCATCTGCCACCACACCTGGCTAATTTTTGTATTTTTAGTAGACACAGAGTTTCACCATATTGGCCAGGCTGGTCTCAAACTCCTGACCTCAAGTGATCCACCCGCCTCAGCCTCCCAAAGTGCTGGAATGACAGGCATGAGCCACTGTGCCCTGCCAATGCTATTTACTTTTATATTTAGCAGTCCTAGCTTTTAAATTTTATCTAGTCTTATTGATCATTTAAGAAAAATGTAATACACACACACACACACACACACACGCACGCACAGAAATAAACCAGTATTGTAATATCAATGTGCTGACAGGCAAACTCCACAAGAATGCTTTATTTTATGTGAAGTTTGGATGTAAATTGATCTAGCTCTGATTTGTTCAATGTCTAGCTTTTTATATCTCCTTCAATTCATTTGACAGTACTGCAAAGGTTAGAGTTGGATAAAACTCTTTACAAAGTCTGAAATATGCTTCATACAGTCTTCCCTGCGATTCATTTAATGTAACCTTTATATAGTTTATTAGAGATGGAGCATGTTGACATGGAGAATATGAAGTAATTCAAGTGAGAGAGCTGCATATTATAAATTTTTGATACCTTTCGCTTCAGGGTAAGATCTATATCCTTCCTTCTAGACTAAAACTCTCAAAGTACCCTAAATAGTTAATATACATTTGCATTTCCAATTTTTCCAGGTATTTTACAGTAATTCGAATACTACAGTGTGGCTTGTCCCTATTAATGATTTTAAAACAGTAATTTTTTGTGTTTTTTCTATGTGCAAAGTAATATGTATAGTTTATTACATTTATTATTTCATTTAATCCTCACAACTGTTCTATAAGGTAACTACATATTCTCTTAACTTGTGTATGAGGAATTTGAGTCACAGAAAGTTTAATACCTTAGGTTACCAATCTAGTCACCAAACCATAACATTGTAATGAATATTAGTATTATTTTAAAGCCTAAACTATTGATTACTAGACTGTACTATTTTTGCATAGTTTTGATGCAAATACTATGCCAGGAGATGAATTTGAGCTGAGCTTACAAAAAGGGGGAAGAGGATTATTTGTTTTTTTAAAAAAAGTATAATTGTCTTTACATAGTAGAAAAAATACATAATTCAAAGGTTATACTTAAGACATAAAGATTTCTAGACTAAAATTATTAAAGGGATGTTAAATTGCTAAAAAATCACTATTATAAAAACTATTAAGAATCTCTCTTACATTACAAAGTCAGAGTCATTTTTACTAGCTGAACCTCTATTTCCAGATGAACATAAAACATAATTACTTATTTCAATGTGTCATATACTGTTGTAATTTATTTTTCACAACCCCATGTCCTCAGGATTGTTACTATGCCTATTTCCCAGATGGGATTTTTGAGGCCCAGAGATATTAAGTAAATTGTCCCAGGTCACATATCTAGTAAGCAGCAGACTAAACATAAACATTCTTGTGTGATTTCAAACTTTCTGATGATGATCTATTTCTGTCTTAGGATTATAACATCCAGTTGTTAATACAATAGTAACAACCTATCCCCATCACCATCCTCTTTCCCACTTACCTGTGTGCCCCAGTTACTGAGAATAGTCCTTGGGATCCAAACTTACTTTCACAGACAGAGTATATTTAGGTAACAACAGATAAATTTCTCAATGATCAATGGTTCTTTTATCCCCACCAACTTCTCATTGACAAAGAGGCTAACCCTTGGCCTACACAAACACACAGACTCACCCCTTCACACACACACAGTTATAGAATGAATTTTTATGTTGTCCCCAAATTCATTTGTTGAAATTGTAACCTCCAAGGTCATGGTATTAGGAAGTGACGCTCTTGGAAGGAGATTAGGTCATGAGGGTTAAGCCTGATGTATGGGATTAGTCCCCTTATAAAAGGGACCCCAGAGAGCTCTTACTCCTTTCTGCTATATGAGGACACTGCAAGAAGAAAGCCAAATATAAGCCAGAAAACAGGCTCTCGTCAGACCCTGAATCTGCTAGTGCCTCTGTCTTGGACTTCAGCCTTCAATATTGTGAGAAATAAATATTTGCTAGTCAAGCCACTCAGTCAATGGGTATTTTAATTATAGTAGCCTTAATAAACTAGACACACACACACACACACACACATACACACACACACACAGAGAGAGAGAGAGAGAGAGACATACACACACACCAACCACCAGACCCTTCTTTATTCAAGTTACTATATTGGCAAATAACAATGATAATTGTAAAAACATCTGTTTTTTCACTTCCAGAAAAGGGTAACTAGAAATGTTAACCCAACAGGTTGTTTCTTTCAACTGTTAAGACAATTTTTGAAGGACATATTCCTAGTCTTTACTTATTATATAAATTTAAAATTCAATTCTTAAAGTAAATTTTATGTGAAATGTGTACAAAACTCTTTCTCAACTAGCATTCAGCCCTCAAATGTTTAGGAGTTTATGTCACTCCTACTGCTCTCAAAAGCTCTCACATTGTATGATAAGGGATATACTTTGCAAATGCATGTAAATTAAAAGATTTTGAAAAGAATAATGTAAACTTATGATAAAATGAAAAATCTGCAGTAAATCATAAACATAAAATGTTTAGGGCTTTTTATTTTCTAGAGTCATCTAATTGGTAAAACAGAACACTTAAGACTAGAATGCAAATGATTAATAGTGTGACTCCATAAACCCAATGGCAGAATGACAAAAAAAGAACACAGAAGTGGAAGGGAGTTTAGATCTACTAATTTACTCAGGATACAGGGTCAAAATGATGAACTGAGAAATACAAATCCAAGCATAGCCTCTAAAGTTATAAAAGTAACTTTAAAAATGAATTAAAATTATATGTGTATCACAGTCAGGCAGTGGTAAAATAAAACGCATGAAGACAATATAAGTGCAGTTATTTCCTTAGATACATAAATTCTGAAATAAAAGTAAGAATATGTTATTTTTAACATTACAATGATCACCCACAAAAGAAACAGCAATCGAAATACTTATAAATTATTTCTATGAAATAAACTCAAATTTAGAGAAAAGACTTGCTTCTGCACTGCTGAAATATTTTTTCTTATTTACATATTAGAATCATTTATATATAATTAATAAAATACTTTAATAAATAGTTAAAAAGGAGCTAAATTTTTTGTTTAATATCAGAAAACAAAACTCATAATAAACTAAAATCTGAAAAAGCATCTTTAGTACACATTCTCCTGTATCCAGCTTGATTACAGTAAGCAATTCAACTCAAAGATTTAATTGTCAGAGGATGCATTTTGTGGCTAACTTACTCTGGTTAACTCATTGGTTTGTGGTTTCACATGAGCATGTTCTTGAGGTATCATTTAAGCTTTCTTTGTGATAAAGAAAGGCATTTAGCTATTTCTACCCCAAATATCTCCTAGGCTAAGATAATGCTGTACATATTAGTGATAGACAGTATTAGGCCTTCATTGAAGTATATTTTTGGAAAATATAAATCACAAAGTGCTTTGTGAAAGTGATTGGCTATACCTATAGGAATTGCATTTAACCTCCATATGAAATGGGGTGTCCCGTCGAGACTGAAAAGTGGTATTTCATTGAAAATTATATAACGAAATTTTTAATTTGATAACTACGTGCTTTTTATGTAAAAATAGGTTTTGCTTTGAAAAAATTACGATTCTTTCATTTAAATATTTACCAATAGTTTAATCATTAATCGTGGTCTATTTATTTCTCATTAACAAGCTTCACAAAGTCAAATCATCTTAAATGGGGATAGTATAAGATGTGTCAAGGCAAACATTCATTTCTCAATTTTCTCAAAATTTCAGTTTTGTATCATA
Organism: Callithrix jacchus; assembly: GCF_049354715.1. Lineage (NCBI taxonomy): Eukaryota > Metazoa > Chordata > Mammalia > Primates > Cebidae > Callithrix > Callithrix jacchus. The sequence continues at coordinate 72,371,077 of NC_133514.1, read as the reverse complement.
TTAAATTACCAACACAATGCATTAGCACTATTTGTATGTATTTGTTTCTGATTTAAAAAGCCTCATAGAATCATAATATTATGTTCACAGTTATGGTCTTGTTAAGTGAATCATATAAGGATTATTTATTTTTTATTTATTTTTAAATTTTTATTTATTTATTTACTTATTTTTTTTGAGACAGAGTTTTATTCTTGTTACCCAGGCTGGAGTGCAATGGCGCTGTCTCGGCTCACCACAACCTCTGCCCACCCACCCCCTCCGGCCGCCCCACCCTTCCTGGGGTTCAAGCGATTCTCCTGCCTCGGCCTCCTGAATTGCTGGAATTACAGGCATGCACCACCATACCCAGCTGATTTTGTATTTTTAGTAGAGACGCGGTTTCTCCATGTTGGTCAAGATGGTCTCAACCTCTCAACTTCAGATGATCCACCTGCCTCCCTCCCAAAATGCTAGGATTACAGGCATGAGCAACTGTGCCTGGCATATATAAGGCTTAAATGATACATATGCAATTTACTGTTTTCAAAATAATCATTCCCAATTAAGACAAATATTATGCATAAAGATAATATTAAAGGTTTAAAATATTAGGTCATGTATCCAGTAATGCAAGAGTTAGTATACATTGTTTTATTAATAGCAAATATGATTTCCAATTTTTTTCTCCTTTCTATAATTTTTAATAAGAAAGAAATAAAACAAATACAGTTACTATATTTCTTTTATGATTTAGGGTAAGCCTGACTAAAATCACCAGAACAGGTGATATTTCACAAACGTTAATTTCCCTGCCTAGTTTTTAAACCCTTCATATCCTATTCCAAACTTCCTATCAGTTTTAGTTTCCAAAATAAATAGAGGAGATCATTTGTTTTCTTTGAGTCTTTTCAAATTTCCTGGTCCTGTGATTATCTTATTTCCTGATTGCCTTTAAAGCCACCTAGGAATATACTTAACCAAGGAGGTGAACGTTCTCTACATGGATAACTACAAAACACTAATGAAAGAAATCATAGATGACACTAACAAATGGAAAGATAAACCATACTCATGAATTGAAACAATCAATATCATTAAAATGATCATAGTACCCAAAGAAATCTACAGCAATGCAATGCCTATCAAACACCAGTGCCTTTCTTCACAGAACTAGAAAAGAACTATCCTAAAATTCATATGGAACCAAAAAAGAGCCCAAATAGCCAAACCAGTCCTAAGCAAAAAGAATAAAGCTGAGGTATCACATTACCTGACTTCAAATTATATTAAAAGGCTATAATAGCCAAAAGAGAATGGTACTGTTATAAAAAAGACACATAGGCAATGATACAAAAGAGAAAACCCAGAAAGAAAGACACACCAACTGATCTTTGAAAAAAAAAAATCCACACCCTGAGGAAAGGACTCCCTATTCAATAAATGGTGCTGAGAAAGTTGGAGAGCCCTATGCAGAAGAAGGGAACTGGACCACCTTCTCTCACCATATTCTACTGTTAACTCAAAGTAGATTAAAAGCTTAAGTATAAGACCTGAAATTATAAAACTCCTAGAAGAAAACCCTAGAGGAGCTCTTCAGAACTTTGTTGTCAGCAAAGAATTTATGACTAAGTTATCAGAAGGAAACACGACAAGAATAAAAATAGAAAAATGAGACTTAATTGAACTAAAGAGCTTCTGGAAAGCAAAATGAGTAATCAATAGAGTGAACAGACAACATACAGAATGGAAGGAGATCTTTGCAAACTATACATCCAACAAAGGATTGATACCCAAAATCTATAAGGAACTTAAACAAAACAACAACAAAAAATAAAAATATAAATAATGACCCCATGCAAAGAGCATAAAGAGACATTTCTCAAAGAAGACATACACGTAGCCAAAAACATGCAAAAAAGATGCTCAACATTATTAATTAATCATCAGACAAATGCAAATTGAAATCACAGTGAGATGCAATATTATACCAGTCAGAATGGCTATTATTAAAAAGTCAAAATCTAATAGATGTTGATACAGATGTGGAGAAAACAGATTGCATATACTCTATTTTTGGGAAATAAAATTAGTACAACCTTATGGAAAACAGTACAGAGATTTCTCAAAGAACCAGAAATAGAACTTTCATTCAACCCAGCAATCCTATTAGGTTTCTACTCAAAGAAAAAGAAATCATTTATCGAAAAGTCACCTGCACACCTATGTTTATCACAACAGTACTCACAACAGAAAAAAAAGACAAATTGGGCTTAAAATTAAATGAAAAGTTTGCACAGCAAATAAAATGATCAATGGAGAGCACAGACAATCTAAAAAACGGAGACAATATTTTCAAGCTATGCATGCCACAAAGGGTTGATATTCAGAATCTACAAGGAACTCAAACAACTCAACAAGAAAAATACAAATAACCCATTACAAAGCTGGCAAAAGATATGAACAGATATTTTTCAAAAGAAAACACACAAGTGGCCAACACACATGAAAAAATGCTCAACATCATATTTATCAAATAAATAAAAATAACAATGAGATACCATCTCACGTCAGTCAAAATGGCTCTTATTAAAAAGTCGAAAAACAACAGATATTGGTGAGCATATGGTAAAAAGGTAACACTTATACATTGCTGGTGGGAATGTAAATTAGTACAACCTCTATGAAAAACAGTATGGAGAGTTCTCAAATAACTAAAAATATAACTACCATTTGATACAGAAATTCCACTGTTGGCTACCTACTCAAAGGAAAATAAAACATTTAATCAAAGTGAAACCTGCACACATATGCTTATTCCAGCAATGGTCACAATAGCAAAGTCATGGAATTAAATCCAAGTTTCCAGCACAGATGGTTGCATTAAAATGAGTGTGTGTTTATGTGTGTGTGTGTAATACAAACACACTCATTTTAATGTATTATACACACACACACACACACACACACTCATGCCATGGAGTACTACTCAGCCATAAAAAAATAAAATCATGTCTCTTGCCTTAGCATGGATGGAGCCATCATATTAAGTGAAATTATTCAGAAACAGAAAGTGAAAAACTGCATGTTCTCACTTTTAAGTGGGAGCTAAGCAATGGGTACACACAGCTCTACAGAGTGGAATAATAGACACTTAGAACTCCAAAAGGTGGGATAGTGGAAAGGCAGTTGTGGATGAAATACTAGTCTATTGCATACAATGCACACTATTTGGGTGATGGGTATACTCAAGTCCAGAGTTCAGCAATACATCTTTGTAATATGACTGCACTGTACCCTTAAATATATAAAAGTAGAAAAGTAAAAGCCACCTCATATTAAATTAATATTCTCAAATTATGTTAATATTTTTATTTATTCAGTAAGTCTGTTACAGAAAGTAAAAATTCCATGTCCTGGGTCGAATATTGAATATTGATCTAAATATTCTATCTCCATCTCCATTAAATATTGACATGATAGGCCTAAAGTGATATCAAATTTGTTAAAAGCAAGGAGAGAATTGGGCCAGGTGTGGTGGCTCACACCTGTAATCCCAACTTTTAGTGAGACTGATGCAAGCAGATCACAAGGTCAGGATTTCGAGACTATCCTGGACCATATGGTGAAACCCCATCTCTACTAAAAATACAAAAAAAATAGCTGGGCATGGTCGCACATACCTGTAATACCAGCTACTCGGGAGGCTGAGGCAGGAGAATTGCTTGAACCTGGGAGGCAGAGGTTGCGGTGAGCTGAGATTGTGCCACTGCACTCCAGCCTAAGCGACAGAGTAAGTCTCCATCTCAGAACAAACAAAACAGTCACGAGAGTTACTCAACATGTATAGAAAACCTAGAACCATTGGTATAATAAAATTTTGCATGGAAAGTTTGTTTGTATGTCTATTTTACCTTATTTTATTTTCTTGGAAAAGTCTCAAGCAGTCCCTAAAATGTCCTTATCCTTCTGCAATATATGTGGAAATATTACTCACACAAAGATAGTCATTTTGATTTTAGAATATTTTCATGTTACCTACTGTAGGTTATACAATCTAAATGAGTAGTTCTTTCAATCCAGCCAGCAATGCTATGTATCATAAGTCCATACTTTTCAGGATGATTTTCAATGTATAATCAGAGAATCCATGCATGTTCTACTACAAAATAACTTTGGAGCTAGGACTCTATCTTTCTGCCAAGAATGCCACTAGCATGAAGGTTCTTGTATATAGCCACTAACTTGTTTACAGGGAAGTTTGATTGCAACCATCCTTCTGATAGGTAGAGAGTAAAGGGGTTACAGATGGCCCATTATCTGTGGAGCCGTTGGGCCCCACAGGGTCATGGGGTGTCCCTTATGCTGTGGTGAAGTGCAGGATCCAAGAAGTAAAGAGACAGGACATTGAAAAACTGGTGAAGAGCAGCTGGACTCGGGGGCCATGCAACCTGTGAGTGGAGATCAGCAAGAGCCCCAAATGCCCAGAAGCATGTGTATTTATTAGGTACAAGCAGAATGCAGGGTCGTGAATGAGGTCGTCATCTATAGGCTTAGTAATAGGGCATACATAATCGTGTGAGTCACAAGCGAAGGGCCACCTCGTTATGTCACCTGGGCAGAGAGAAGGGCCATATGCAGTAGGGGGCTGCACCATGCACAGTAGTAGAGGGTTGTATACAGAAAAGGGGTCCACCCTAATTAGGTCCCCGAGGCAAGGAGGTGGGCTGTCTGCAACAGGTGTCATGTGCAACACTTCTTATCTGGGGGCTGGAGATATCAAAGGATTTCTAATAGAAGTATACTGTAAGCCAATGCAGTGGGAGCTGACAGGCTTGTGCTCTTCTCTGAAGATATTCATGGGAGGATGATTTGAGTTATCACAGAAGTGAGAAAAGACTGACCAGGTGTACAGCCATCGTGACTGGTCACACCAGATCTCCGTTGGTTATTTCCAGGATCTCAGGCCTGAGGCCTACTTTCCACAGGAACTGGATGCAAGGTACTACAACTCCTTTTCAGGAAGAGAGAGTCTTGCTCCAAGCCTGCCATACAGCGTATGCCTTTCAGGTAGGGCCGTCACTGCCTGGGTCTTTGGTTCTTGTCCTGGTCTGGCTGTTTTCCCATGTGCTGCTTCTGTTCTGTGGCTGTTCTAAGCATTCCTCCTACTACAAACTACTATACGGTTATATAGAAGGATTCTATAAATCAGCACTAAATGTGTCAGTACAGCTCCGACTACAATACCTATATGATTATATAGAAAGATTATATAGAACTAAATGTGCTAGATATAAGTATTAAGTAGGATTATATAAACTAGATATATGTAAACAGTAAGTTATACTTCAGGCACTAATTCTATAAACTAATATATGATCATATATAAAGGATTACATAAAGGAAATAGCTGAACAATAACACTATAAACTAAGATATTCTTCAGGCACTAGTTGTGCCTGGGGTCTGGACAGTTCTCCTTCCTCAGTGCCCATGGCGGGTATTACCTACAATTATCTCCTATCCATTTTGACTATATTAAATTTAAGGAGTTTTGTTTATCATAAGAAACAATTAGGAGAGAGACAAGGCAACACACCAACTGGAAGAAAATATTTTAAAAACGTGAATCTAACAAAAACTTTATATCTAAAGTATTTTAAGAACTTATAAATCAATAAAAAGACAAAATAACAGGAATAAACAGGCAAAAGATACTCCTAAATAGGATACCCAATGGCTAAGAAAAGACGAACAATGTCAGGTATTAGTGAGAATACAGAATAACCAGAATTATTATACGCTACTGGTAAGAGTCTATGCAAGTACAACCATTTTGAGAAACTCCTTGAAAATAACTACTAAAATTGCATATGGGCATACTGCACCAGTCCACAATTCTAGTCCTGGTGATACACACATCAGAAATCCATGCATATGTTTACCAGTAAAGCATGTCCTAGAATATTCGTTTATCAATAACCACAAACTTGAAGTTTCTAAATGCTTATCCACAATCGAATGAATCAATAAATTCATCCCTATGACAGAATATCATATAGCAAGGGTAATTGAATGATATACAAATATGTACAAGATCAATGAGCCTTACGATGCTGAGCTGAAGTAAGCTGACATCATAGAACATTCACGGTGTAACTCTGTTAATATTTAGTTTTTTTAAGAAGAGGCCAAACTCTCGTCTGCTACAAGCAGTCAGAAGAGTTATTAGGGAGGTGGTGACTGTGGGGAAACACAAGAAAAATATAAGGCTTCGGAAATATTCAGTTTCTTAATCTTGATGTTGTTTACATGGGTACGTTTACTTTGTGAGATTTTAATGATGCTGTACTTAAAAAATCAGCACGCATATATGGTAAAACACACGCACACAAACTACAGAATAATAAAAGTTCCCCTTTCTGCCAACTCTTCTCCATTTAACCAAAGTTTCTTTATTCCAAGGGTAATGCAAATAAATATTCTTTTATTAACTTGAACTTCATTTGTGTAACACCTTCTCACATTAGGGGCATTGTTATTAATACGGTAAAACATAGTGGATACAAAAATTACACTGATGTGCAGCAGTTAAAATTAATTACTGGAGAAAGTGTTGGCTTTAAAAATAACAATAAAATTAGGGATTGCATTTCCCATAGGAATGCACTTTGAATTTCTGTTTCCAAAACCCTGGATTGGCTTTCTGTTAAAATATCTATTCATGAGTTTTGTCAGTCTTTCATCAAAGGAACAAATAAATATTTATTATTCCAAAAGAATAAAAAGGGCAGAAACTCAAAGAGTAATGAATTTTTGAATTTCGAGCATAACAAAAACAAAAGCCTACTAGAAGACTTTTTGTTTTAAATGCAGTCTAGAAAATTAAAAGCTGGCTTGGAGTAATTCTGGGCACTAATCAAAGATTCAGCCAGTGTACTCTGATCTACCTAAGTACCTAATGCTATATATTGTTTTACCCTTATAAACTGAAGAGTCACAGTAACCCTGTTCCAAACAAACAGGCAAACCCTTATTTGTAAAACAATTCTGATCTGAGCCGAGACATAAATTTCATAAATACACCTTGACTACAGATTATTACATTACTGATTGAAGTATTTCTTTGAAATTGCTTGTTGAAAGCCAATAAAATTTCTACTGAATTATACCAAAGCCTGCTGAAAAATTACTTTCAATCAGAATGCCAATACCTCTATTAATAACCTTTTTGAAGCTGCTTCATACTTACTGAGGTAACCAGGCAGCTGCTGTGAAACAGGGGACCTTGACTTTCCTTCCCCGCGATCCTTTCCATGACGGAATAATTTGAACGTCACTTATCTGCAATGATATTTTTCAATTGTCAACATATGTGACAGAAATGGTTTTAGTTTTGGCTAATATTAAAATGGTAGTAGTGGAGTCTCCCACCTATTTATATTCAACTTTATCTGATACACCTTGATATGTCTAATTGAAGGCTTGACCATGTTTTTATCAGGAAAGTCGTCAGGACCATTCATCAGTGCCAAAGGCAGGAAGTTGATATCATAGATCAAGTGTCATTTAGCACTCACACATCATTCAGAAAGATCAATTATTACAATATTTATTCTAAACTGCCTAAGTTGTATCCACAAAAGTAAGACATCCATCTTTATCAGGTGGCATACCTTTAATTCCTGACATTGTTAGCTGGATATTGCATACAACAGCCAGCCACTGTCTGAATTCTGAGGAGGTAATAATTTTTAATTTCATTTAGACATCTCTCAATTTATCTTCATCGTTCCTTTTTTTAAAACTCAATAAATCCTTGTTTTATAAATTCAGTCTGTAAGGCCTTGCTGAATAAACTATAATAACTACAAGATGTAGTTAAAGTGAGCAGTGGCTCTGCTGCCTCATTACTTAAAACTGTAAGGAAAGATTATGTGGAATAAATTTCATTCAGTTATACCACACTTGAACTTTGGAATCTTCCCAGAATCCTTCCTTTCTATCTTGTGAACAAGAACAAGTAAGAAAAGGAAAATTTCATCTTATACACAAAGATGAAATTTCTAGTGACCACATTATCAATGGAATTTCCCTAATCTATTTAAATGGCCCTGTTTTCCTCTTTCTGTGAAAGGCTGAAACTGTGCGCCAGAGAACCACTTGCTTTGATGTTAATAATTTATAGAAGTTGGCAATAGATATAATCACTTTAAGTGTTATGGGAATAGCATCTGTGAATAACTTAAATGTCTAGAATGAGGACTGAGGAGAGAGAAGTAGCATTCCTATTACATATTCAAAGTATTTTTATTTACAGTGCAGAATTAAATTTGCTCCCCTAAATCAAATCAGAAGATGGCGATAAATTTGCATTTAGCTATACTGAAGAACTTGACAACATATGGATTTTAAAGTTAAATATCTAAATATCCCAGTCAATATGGAGGGAGGAAAAAGGAAAACCAAACACTTTGAAAACAAAACTAAAACACTTATGAGACAAGGAGATGGAGGCTATTGTGGAAGTATTGCAGAATTTTTTAAACTATTAGTTGCAGTAAGCAATATTTTTGAGATTTCTGATTTTAAGAAATGTATGTTTTATCAGCGCTTTTCACAATTCCTAAAAACAGTAAAAAAATGCTTAATATTCAACACTTAGCTTCAATTTATTTTTGAAGTATTCCCAATATTATTATGGAAATATTCTTTGTCAGGAATTAACATTTACTCTCTTTCTTTTCAAATAATTTAAGGTGATATCTCCAAGTAGATGAACTTATTATCATTTAACATAATTATCAGTGCCAGATTTGTGTACTAACCGAACCTGGTGGCCTCATTATCTATCCTTTCTATATCAATTGGAACCCTACCCAGGTGCTAAACCCAACCTATGGTAGTATTTTTTTTATTATTCTAATTATCATACTTTATTGCTCAAATAGTTTGTTTTGGTGACGTAATACTGGTTCTGAAATTAGATTGTCTAGATTTGAATCCCCACGGCTCCACCAATTGGCTGTGCTGGTTGAACAGATTGCTTAACTATTTCTTGTCTCATTTCTTCATCTGTTAGATAACAATAATAGTATTTTCTCAAAGGGATGTTGTAAGACTAAGGTAAGATAATAAATGATACATGTAAAATTCTTACATGGAAAGTCAAATAATAATAATAATATAAAAACAATTATTCTAATAGCAATGAACATTGGAAGGATTCTCTCTGCTAGGCACATTTCTATGCACTTTATATGTATGAACATATTTAACTCCAATGAAAATCCTATCAAACAGATACTATTATCTCCATTCAGAAGCACTAGATGCTATAACACTTGCCCAAGTCACAGTATGTTGACTGGTCTTAGTTGTAAGCTTAGTTGTCAGCTTCTCTGGAGTTGGACATTTGGTTTCTTCTTCTAAGACTTGACAACATGGAGATGAATTATTAAAATGATCTGATGTGTAATAATTCTAAAGTATGTAGATTCAAAATGAGTTATTCTACAAAGTTACTTGTATAGGATAATAAGTTAGGGAAAGTTCTTGTAGTTATTTATTATTACCTGTTAGGTACAAGTCACTGTCTAGGTAATTCTTCAGATATTGATTAATAATTAATCCTCATATAGATTAAATAACTTTCTCAAGTTCACTGAGACAGCAGATGGCACAATCATGATGTGAGCAAGAAATTCTGACCCTCACATTCCTGACATGTCTTCTGGAAATGAATATTTAGGACTTTTGCAAAGGTATGACAGTAGGTACAAAACCCAACATTACTGTTCCCAGGGAAAGACTTGGTTTTGCAACAGGGGAATTTTGCACATTTATGCCCTATCTCTAGACACATTCCCCTAAAGTTGTGGTGAAGGAATAAAAAGGCACAAACATGATGATAGAAACATAAAAAAACAAAAACAAAAACTGAAGATGCCTGCTGAAGCTAGTCAAAATCTGATGAGACCCACCCAAAACTAAGAAGGATGCAACTCAGCCTGGCAGATCCCTGAAGTCTACAGCTTTGTAAATACAGTGGGTAGGAAAAAGGAAAGTTTAGATTGCACATATTGTACAAATAAGAAAATAAAAAGTCAACAGACTCACTTAAGACACATTTATTGTTACACAGGCATATACACATTCATACATATGCTTCTGTTTATATACAGACCACTGCATGAGTCTGTACTCCACAAAACATATAAAACTAATAAAACAAAAGGTTCTCCCCTCTGGAATTTGAACAACCTAATCAATCTGGTATGTAGGACTTCCCATATGAAGCATTACTCTTTGCCCGGACACTCAAAATCAAAGCCCACCTGTTCACAAGTCACAACCATGCAGCAAGGATGCCAAGTTATTGTTTATTCACTCAATATTAAATGTGAATTTATGAAAAAAGACTCATGAGATGTTTAGAGAATTCCTCTAAGTAAAAGAGATAAAGATAAATGAAGAAAATTACTCCAGAAGAAAGTGACATTTAAAAAAAATGTACATCCTGAAGACACAATGTAAAAAAATAAAACTAAACCATTAGAGGACAAAAGAGTTTTTTGAAAATTAAATTGGAAAATTTTTATTATAAAATGTTGAGAAAAAAATCAACACAAGTATTAAAAAATAAAGTTTGATGTGTCTTCCAAAGGGGTAAAAACAAAGAAAAAAAAGATATGAGAAGAGTAAAGAACATGAAGAATCAACTCAGAAGCCCTACCATGTAACTAATAGATGTTTAAGAAAGACCAGAACAACTGGAGTAGGGAAGGAAATTAAAGAAATATGTAAGAAATTTTTTTGCAATTAAGATATGTGTCTCTAAATTGAAAGAGCTTACACAGTGCAATGCATGGAGGAAGTGTGCACTCAATTACAACGTTATACAGTTTGAGAATTTTGAGTAAAAACAGATTGTAAATATTGGGTTAAAAAAAGTCAGCAGAGATGCAGACACAGGAATAAGATCAGAAAAGCAAGACTCAACAGAAACGCTGAAAGCCAGAAGAAGACAAGAGGGCAATTCCCTCCAACTTCTCAAGTGAAATAATTTTTATCTTAGGATTCTGTTCACAACCGAACTATCAATCATGTATGAAGAGTGGATTGAGCTGTTTTCGAACATGCAAGATCTCAAAAAATCACCCCCAGCAAATCCTTTAGAAAGTTACTTGAAAATGCATCTCTTTTTCTCAGCAAAACAAATACACTAAGAATGAGGATCCAGACACAAAATGGACTGAATCCAGGAAAGCATTAAATGGAATCAATCCTCAAGATGACTGCAGTTCAGAAGGGTCCCAAGAAGTCAGCCTGTGGAAAGTTTGAGAATATTTGAAAACATGAAAGTTAACCAAGGGGAAAAATGTCATTAGAAAATATTTGGAGCAGTGAGACACAGACATTTCAAGAAAAACAGTGTCAACATTTACAATTTAGCTCTGCAGTGAATTTTTTTAAAAAACACAAATAATACAAACATTGTTTATGTGAATGTTATGTAAGTAGAAATCACAAATGTACAAACAAGAACAGGGATACAGTTAAAAGAAAGAGGAAGCAGAAATATCTGCATTTTCACAAAGTGGAAAATAAAAAATAATTTTAATGGAACAAGAATAAAAGGTACATTGCTACAAAAGGTGACCAAAAAAGTTAATAAAATACAATGATATGTGTATTCTGATAGGATTGTGAGATGAAATATAGGCTGTTCCGTTCGACCGAAATTTTACATAAACAAATAATTATTTATGCAAGTATGTCCCATGTATCATTTGAGATACACTTTTAAAAAGATAATAATTCTTTGTTGATAGGAAATTACAATGCAATTGAGCATTGCATATTTTTATCTGTAAGTTGTGGCAGCCCTATATTGTCAGGATGGGAAAAGAAAGATGAAAGTTTTTATAAGCTAGCTAAATTCTTAAACAGGAAATATGTTTAAGCAGGTTTATTTCCTGCTTCATAAAACAGGAAATAAATAAGTAATATCTAAAGCAAGTAAATGAAAAATTTTGTGGAAGCATATTACTTAGGGTTATTGATATATCAGAAAAATAAAATGAAAACCTATACATGTTGCCTCTGTGGACAAAACGGGAGATGGAAAGGACTTTAGCATAATGCTGTTAGCTTAGCCATTTGCCTGTTAGTTTAATAATAGCATAAGCCTTTAAAAAATAAGTAATAAGGAGGTCACATTTTACTGAGTATGTTAAAGAAAAGCACTGATGAATAGTGAAGTCTCTTGATAGTAAAACTGTGAGCAATTATAGATTGGAAATGAGAAAGGAATAAGAAAATTACCATTCCAGAATATACTGGCAGGGATAAAAATAATACGGGGCATAGAAGTAAAGCAGTAAGGTAGATGCAAATTCAAACAAGCATAGATTTAGAAAAAGAATAAAGCATTCTTCTCGCCATATCTGGAGGTTCTTTACCATGTTCCTAATGAGGATACAATGTGGGTTCTCATGTATGATTATAATTAGATGTTTTGTTGGTAATTAATGCACACTTTCCATTACATGATGTGGGTTCAGTAAGTCACCCTGTAGTCTTTATCTTCACAGAGTCCTGGCTGAGCATTCTCTCAGGAATTTTTATCGGCAAATACCTGACTTAAAAGGACCCCAGCTGAGGGTGGGAGTCAGCATCTTCATATATAGGTGTATTAGTTCATGCTTGCATTGCTATAAATACATACCTGATACTGGAGAATTTATAAAGAAAAGAGGTTTAGTTGGTTCATGGTTCTGCAGGCTGTACAGGAATCATGATGCTGGCATCTCCTCAGCTTCTAGGGGAGCCTAAGGAAAGTTACAAACATGGTGGAGGGAAAATGGGGAACAAGCACTTCAGATGGCTGGAGCAGGAGGAAGAGAGAAAGGGTAGAGGTACTACACACTTAAAAAAGAAAACAGATCTCACAGGAACTCACTCACTATGATGAGGACACACACCAAGGCAGATAGTGCTAAACAATTCATGAGAAATCCACCGCCATGATCCAATTACCTCCTTCCAGGCCCTACCTCTAATACTGGGGACTACAGTTCAACATGAGATTTGGCCGGGAGACAGGTTCATACCATATCAGGAGGATAGATAAACAAGTGCCTATCAGAAGACTGCCCTTTCCAGTATTATGTTTGAGTTATTTGTGGGCGTAAGATGTTAGAAACTTTTCTCATTAGTTTTCTTAATATCCTGATAAAAAGAACATTCTAAGAAATAGAGTCTGCCACAGCTATGTGCAATCCAAAGTGTTGGAATCTGAGAGAAAAAGTCTAAAATAAATTATTTTAGAACCTACCTGAAATTAAAAAATAATTAAGTTGTCAATTACAAACATAACTGTATTCATACTACATGGGTTTTAAATATTTTCCACCTCTGCCTTTAGCATGTCCTTCATTCATATACTAGATCATTGATATGGGGTGGATAACAAGCTACTGTCTGAAAGGTAAGGACTACAGATTCATTAATACCATTTCTTCTTCCAAGATCTGCATGGATTAGAATTCACTAGAGAAAGACACCAAGTGTAATGACACTGAAACTAAGAAACCTTTTAGAGAAAAATAAATAATATCTATACTATCAATTTATGTTTCCTTTTAATTTATAGACTTGCTACAAATAGACTTTGAGTTCATAATACATGCTGCATGCCAAGAAATCCACATGATAGAAGTGATACTAATTCAAGATCTTTCTCTACAGCCAAATCATTCTAACTACCTTAGCTGAAAGGTGGATGATAGGATATCATGTTTTTTATTATTTCTGAACACTATTAGTGACAAGCAAATAAGAAATTTTAAGGAGAATTAACAGAAGAAAATCATATCAAATGCATTTTAAAAATTTTGCAGCATAAGATAAGTTCAACTCTACTAAATCGCAGAAGAATTATTTCCTTATACTCTATTAATTTCCTAAAGACATATTTGGAAAACAGCTGCAATTTTCTTTTTTTATTAAGTAAAAGAAAACTATGTAAGTATTAAATAACATAAAGACATTTTAAAGAAAGCACAGCTACATAACTACTTTGGAAAACAGTTTGATAGTTTTTTAAGATAAAATTATATGACATAGCCATTCTACTCCAAGGTATTTACACACAAAAAATGAAAATATATTTCACAGGAAGAAATAAAGAAACTTGCATGAGAAAGTTTTAGCACCTTTACTCTTAATAGATAAAAACTGGAAAAATTCAAATGTTTTTCCATGGGTAAATGCATATACTGTGGTACATCCACAAAATAGAATAATATTCAGTAATAAAATGAGAAAGCACTATTGATTCACCCAGTTCGCACATGAATGAGTCTCAATACATTCTCCCAAGTGAAATAATATAGTTTCAAAGGGTTGAAAACTGTAAGATTCCATTTATCCTAGCAAAGGCAAAAAAACAAGAGAAGAGAAAATACCACTGGATGCCAGTTTCTCTTCTATGTTATTTTTCGGCAGGGTCTGAATATAAAGGGGCAACATGAGAGAATTTTTTGAGATAATAGATTTATTCCATATTCCATCTCTGCTAGTGGTTCTGATAATCTATTTATGTATAAGAACTCATATGACTATACACCAAAAAAGTGAATTTTACTACACGTACCATTTTTTAAATAACATACAGTAGCATAGTTTATCAATGTGCAATGCAAAGGAGATTGGACACAGCTTTCAGCTTGGTGCAGTGGCTCACCCCTGTAATCCCAGCACTTTGGTAGGCCAAGGTGGTCAGATCACGAGGTCAGGAGATCAAGACCTTCCTGGCTAACACGGTGAAATCCCCATCTCTACTAAAAATACAAAAATTTGGCCTGGCATGGTGGGTGGCAAGTGCCTCTAGTCCCAGCTGTTTGGGAGGCTGAGGCAGGTGAATTGCTTGAACCTGGGAGGCAGAGGTTGCAGTGAGCTGAGTGAGATTGTGCCATTGCACTCCAGCCTGGCGGACAGAGCAAGGCTCCATCTCAAAACGAAACAAAGACAAAAACAAACAAACAAAAAAAAGGTGATTGGACACAGCTTTCAAAAGAGATTAAAAAGGAAATAGAAGTGTCAAACATCAAGCAGAGTCGTATTTGGGAAATCTCACCAAAATGAGTCCGAACCCAAGAAAACACTATTGATTCTTATTAGAAATAAATATGGGCCAACACCAGGAGTAAAACACGTAAAATATTCTACTAGTCAGCAGCTACACTAAAATGGAAAACTCGGAACCAACAGATACAATCAGAAGTAAGCAGGGCCCACCATTGCCTGTTCTTGGGAGGAGTTCAGTTAGTTGTGTTCTAAAATGTCGCTAAAATTCTAAAAGCAGATAATTACATATACAAAAAAAGTATTACCCTATTTTAGCTAGAAAGAGAGCCAGAGATACTGTGTGCTAATAGATTTTGTTAGCTATTTGGAAGTGAAGACAGGATGCAAATAACTGGCTGCCCTGTATACATTCAAGAGAAGGCTAGTAGGGCATGGGGAAAGTTGAACAGGAATATATCCAGTAATCTGATAATCTGGACAAATATTTATATTCTTAGCACCTGGTAAAATAATTCCATCAACAGAAGAGAACTTTTTTGAGAACAATACCTTTGCAAGGTAAATGCAAGAGCCAAGTGCCTGGGGTTAAAGTGGGTATCCCATTTTCCTAAGGAAAAAGAAATTTACTTTTCATGAACTATAGGAAATTAATTTGATATTTCAAAAAAGGAAACATGAAATAAAAATAGAAAACAGGAACATGGTTAAAAATTTAATGGAGAGAGCGGTTAGGGAAGAAAGCACCACTGCTTTTCTATATTCTTCAAGAAAGTTCTTGAAAAACGCATATGTGTGGTGTAAAAGAAAGTATTATTTGTGCAGTGATGTAATATTACCACCAACATTATCTCCATCCACAACCTCCTCTTCACCACAACAGTTTCTCCTACAAAATTGCCACTAAATTTCTCCAGTAAAATTTATTACTGACTGAAAAGCAGAAAAGATCTGATCTCTACACAAGTTAGCATAAGGTTAAAACAGGGTGTTCCCTGAAGGCTGGGGTGCAGCTGATATTTGAGTTGCCTAAATATTTGAATGGTCTCTGCTAACACTTCCAGAAAAATCAATAAATAAATGACTGCTGCAGCATTTCTGTAAATTACTTTCTGCAGCTGTCCTGATGGATTGCACCAGGTGAAACATATAACCTCTGTCTTTAGATGGGAGGTGGGGGTGGAGGTGCTTTTCTGGGATAAATTTCACATGGAAGATCCTACTGTCCTATTCAGAAATCCTTTTCGTCAAGAATAGTTCTTATTTTTCACCCCGAGATGCCTCCAATTTGCAGCTTGGAAGGTTAAAAGGAGTTTGCTTGCTGCCTTGCTTCGGGTATTAATCTGTGTTATATCTCTATATTCTGTTTGACCTTTTCATATTATATTGCTCTCACTTGATACTAACAAGAATAAAAATAAATTAGTAGAGCAGGCCTTCTTATTACCAATTAAAATATGAGAAAATTGAGGGTCAAGTATCAATGCGTTCAGGATCACACAGCTTGTAATTAGTAGAGGCACAAATTAAATTCAGCATTCTTTTCCTTTTTTCTCCTTTGTTGTAGCTGTTTTGCTTTATTCACACCAGGATAACATTCAGCTCTGAACAAATTCAAAACATTTAGAAAACATGTTCAAAAGAGAAACCTAACATTTTTGAAAGTAGAAAACATAGGCAGAGGCATTAAAAATAATTTTTAGCAGGATTAATAGCATATACTTATTCAGATACATCCAGGAGATTAAAAAAAGGCATAGCTATATATTTAGGTTGGTGCAAATGTAATTGCTTTTTTTGCTGTCACTTTAATGGAAAAACTGCAATTACATTTGCACCAACCTAATAGTATTACATTCTTGGGCTAAGAATAAATAATCACATGGATAAATTGTTACTTAAAGAAAATATTATGCTTGCATTTTACTTTAGAACACAGATATGTTTGTTGTTGTTTTAATTTTTTTAACTTTTATTTTAAGTTCAGGGGTACCTAGGTTTGTTACATAAGTAGACTTGTGTCATGTTGTCCAGATTATTTCATCACCCAGGCATTAAGCCTAAGTTAGTTATTTTTCCCGATCCTCTCCTTCCTCCCACCCACAACCCTCCAAAAGGCCCCAGTATGTGTTGTCCCCTTCTATGTTTCTATCTATTCTCATAGTTTAGCTTCCACTTATAAGTGATAACATGCGGTATTTGGTTTTCTGTTCCTGTGTTAGTTTGCTAAGGATGATAGCCTCCAACTCCATCCATGCAAAGAGCATGATCTTGTTTTTTAATTTTTACAGTAGAGAAAATAACTTGTTTTCCTACTGAAATTGTTACTTACATCAATATTATAACAGTTTAAAATTATTCTATGAATAGCATAAACAACTAAGCTGGAGGCATCACACTCTCTGACTTCAAATTATACTGCAAGGCTACTTGTTACTACCTGTCTTTTTTATCCTGTCTTACCTGTTCTGATGGGTGAGTGGTGGGATTTCTTTGTGGTGTTAATTTGAATTTTCTTAATGATAAATAATGTTGAGCATCTTTTTATGTGCTTATTGGTCACTTTTACATCTTCTTTAAATAACTGTCTATTCAAATTATTTGCACATTTTAAATTCGGTTGTCTTTTTATATTTGAATTTTAAACGTTCTTTATATATTCTGGGTTTGTTTCTTGTTAGATATGATATATAAATATATAGTTATATATTTATGTGTATATATGTAATTTTTTTGCAAATATTTTCTCCCATTATTTTTACCTTTTTGATGGCATCTTTTGAAATCACAAAAGTTTTCATTTTTTTAAAGCCAATTCATCTTTTCTTTTGTTACTTCTGCTTCATGATGTCATACTTCAAAAGCTACTGCCTAACCCAAGATTACAAACATCCACTATAGTTTCCTTGCTGGTTTTAACTCTGACATTTAAGTCTATAATCTATGTTGACTCCATTTTTGTGAGTAGTGTGAGGTAGGGATTCATCTTTACTCTTTAGCATGTAGATAACCTGGCTGACTTATCTAAAACACTGTTTTGGTTTTATATATTGAATTGTCTGGGCAACTTTGTTGAAAATAATCTTTATATTAATAATTTATTCTTTGTATTAAGATGAGTTCCTTGTTGAATAATAGATTTGTGTTATGTTTTTGTATCCAATCTGACAATTTCTGCCTTTTATTTGGTGGGTTTAGTTGGTTTATATTTAATGTCACATTTTTAATATTGCTGGATTAAAATCTAACATTTTGGCAGCTGTTCTCAACTTATGCCTCTTCCCTTTGTTAAACCTCACTCCTTTATCTTCCTCTTCTTGGATTAATTGAGCATTTTTTATTGTTTTATCTCTCCTATTTTCTTATTTTTTATACCTCTTTTTAAGAGATATTGATTGTTCTGTTTATAATATACATCTTTAGTAAGTACATTTTGTTTGCACCTTCAAATAACATTATGCCACTTTATCTGCTGTGTAAGAACCTTGAAAATATATATAACTAATTCCTTCTTTTATCTTTGTACTAATGCCATGAAATATTTTTATAATATTTAACAGACGTGATACTTTGGCATTTTGGGGGGGGGTTCAAACAGGCAGTTAATTTCAAAAGCAATTAAAAGAGTGAAGACAAAATGAAATTGGTCTTACCATTATTTGTTGTATTTTCAAATGTACTTCATTTCCTTGTGAACCTTAAGTTTTCTGTATGGTATCATATTTCTTTTGTGTGTGAACTTTAATAACTTTGTAGAATAGACCTGCTGGCAAGGAGTTCCCCAAGATTTTCTCAGCTGAGACTGTTTTCATTTCTACTCTACTTTTAAAACATATTTCACTGGGTATAAAACTCTGGGTTGACTTCAGTTGTTTTTCTTTTTCAGCTCTTTAAATATATCACTCCAAATTCAAAGTCCGTTGTAATTTTTGTGTTTATTCCTCTGATTGCAATTTGCCTATTTTTTCACCAAGCACTTCAAGATTTTCTTTTAGTTTTTTGGCATTTAGTTGTTTTTGTATGATATATTATTTAAATGTGCTTGGTTTTATATTTATCTGATTTTATATTTCTTTGATTTTTATGTCCATGGTGTGCTATTTGTCACTAGTTATAGAAAATTTGGGCCATTATTTCTTCAAATATTACTTCTGCCTTGTCTTCTCTCTTTCTCTTCTTACTAGGGTACCAATTATATGTATTAGAATTTTATTATTTACCTATACTTTTTGTATTTTCTTTCTTTGTATTTTTATTTTTCACTTTACTGTGGTTTTGTATATCAATTTCCGTTTTAAATTTGTATTTTCAAATTCACTGACTTTTAATTCAGCTGTTGAGTCTACTTATGATCCTATGGAAGTTAGTCTTTATATCTGTTACTGTGTTTTAAAATAATTATGGTATTGCTATTTGATTATTTCTTATACTTCATTTCTCTCTGCTGAATGTATCCTTATAATATGTCATCCTCCTTCTTTGTTAGAAAACTTAACATATTAAACTGCTACTTTATATTTCCTTTAAAATAGTTTCAACATTTGTGCCCTATCTGAGATCTGAGTCTAATTTTATTGATTAATTTATCTCTTAGCAGTGTGTCTTTATTTTTCTTGTTGTCTTTCATTTAAGTAATCTTTGGTTGAAAGAAGGACATCACATGTATAATAATAGAGAAAAAGGTAAATCCATTTTTTTATTATTTGTCATTTTGTTTTTGTTTTGATGACTGGAAATGTGTATACTCTTAACTCTGCTGGTAAATAAAGACAGAGATGATCTTTTGCATTTGAGTTAAGATAGAGATGATCTGGCTTTGAAGATTTTCTTGCTTAATTAACCTCAGAGCACCACTCTCTTCAGATACCCTGGCATTCCCCTAGGTTTAAGGTGGGGGCATATTCACAAGACAGCTTTTAAATGTTTATTTCACTTTTAGCTTTAGGTTCTTCCTTGCACTGTCCTTAGGGATTGGCCTGTCTGCATGCTCTTGAAACTCTTCTTGCAGTATTCATTGCTATTTGTTACTTGATACTTGTTAGGCTAATGATGGTGGTTGGGAGCAGGAGTGAAGAGGTAGAGGCTGTTTTTATTGCGTTGATTTAGTCTCCGTATTAAGTAGGAAATGCGTACCTGTTTGTCAGAGCCAAAATCTTTTCAGTTTTTCTACCTCCCAGTATTTTGGCCCCTCCTCACAGGTAGGTTTTCCCTCATTACCTATATCCAGCTATGATGGCTTTTGCAAATACACTACATATGATCGTGTTTGATACCTTCCCCTTAATACAGATTAAGACTTCTGTTCTAAAAAGGAGAATGGGTAGAAGTGTTTGGGTAGAGTTTCATGTCTTTCCCATGCACTTACTTTTCCTCCCTCAGGTCTGCTCAAGAAGGGACACTTTACCACCATTTTAGGCAATTGGGGTTACTAGAGGAGAAAACCTGCAAAGGATATGAACTCTCAGTATGTGCCCAGACCCAAGGGTTCACACACGTTCACCAACCTACACTTGACCTCCACTAATTTGTTAAATATTCCAAATTACTTTTTTTTTTTTTTTTTTTTGAGATAGAGTCTTGCTCTGTCACCCAGGCTGCAGTGCCTGGCATGATCTCGGCTCACTGCAGCCTCTGCAGTAAGCTGAGATCCTAGGTTCAAGCAATTCTCCTGTCTCAGCCTCTCAAGTAGCTGGGACTACAGGTGCCTGCCACCATGCCCGGCTAATATTTGTATTTTTAGTAAAGACGAGGTTTCACCATATTGGTCAGGCTGGTCTTGAACTCCTGAAATCAGGTGATCCATCTGCCTCAGCCTCCTAAAGTGCTGGGATTACAGGCGTGAGCCACCACACCCTCCCCCCCCAACTTACTTCTTTTTAGTTGTGTTGAGCTACATCTGTTCCAAGTTCTGGCATGTCATTTCTCCCTCTATAGGTGTCTGTATTTCCTTAGATCTTAGACTAGTTTCTTGCACTGTGACCACAACTTTCTGATGGGGCCAAAAAGTTCATCAACTTAAGTTTGTCCAAATATTACTCATCTAAGTGTGGAAGTGATGCTATTTCCAGCTCTATATATTCCCCAGCAGAATCTAGAAGTGTATCTCAACCATTAAATTTTGTTTTTTAATTATAATTATAATTTAATTTTTCATCATAAAAAATTTTTGATTATACTATTCCAATTGATTTAACTAAATAAAGCAAAACTCCAGTAATTTCATCTTCTCCTTCTTTCTCTGTAAGTCGTTTTATTCATATCCTCAAATCTGAAACAAATCACTCAGGCTAGTTTTCACAGTCGTTCCTCTGTTTTACTAATGCCAGTCAAACTCTGCTAAGTACTAAAGATGTGCTCTAACCTAATGGCTCTAAAACTTTTACTTTAAAACATTAACAATTATCTGGTGATAATATTTTTTATTAATAATTTATTATCTGGTGGTATTACAATGCAATTTGCTTAGTTTTACCCAAAGGAAATCTGATTCCCTACACTTGGGGTGGAGCTAGACACTGGATTTTTGATAAGCCACTCTGGTATTCTGATGCCCGTGATTCCATGATCATTCTCTAAGAAACTGTCCTAAGCCTCTATCCCAGTACTGTTTTTTAATTTCTTCCATTTGCATTTTTCTTGGTCTCACATCTCTGTCTCCAACTTTTGCCAATATTTTAATGTTTTTCTACTCCAAATCCTCTCCCTGAGATAAGACGTGATAATCAAATGATAACTGGCAAATTCTCTGCTCTGACCAATCAGAACACAGGCTACTCCAGTCAGAATAGATGTCAGCAGTAAAGAACAGAACTGCTGTGCTGTGCCTACCAGCTAACATCAGACTTCAAGGAATGCACCTGAAGCTGTCATGTTTTTGTAAACCTTAATTTGCATTTCTGTAAATATCAGTTTGTACACAGCTTTTTTAGTAATTTATTGAGATAAAATTCGCTTACTATAAATTCACGTACTTAAAGTATTATATATGATTGCCCACAGTACTTGCCACCTGATGGTTTAGTGAATGTGTATCATTTCACTAAAATATGATTTCAATTATTTTTTAAGAAGAGGTATGTCTTCTTTTGTAGCATTTTCCATTGTTACCTATCTAGTTCCCTCCACCTAGTAGATGTTTGGTGAACATATTTTATTGAATGATTGAGTAAATAATGTTGATTATTAAATATTCTTAAGTTATTTGAGTTTATTGCTATGTTTCAATAGCTGCTATATTCAGGGGCCTAAATACATGAAAATAGAACAACGGTCACAAAATTTTAAAAAAGCACACTGTTAACTAACCTTATAGATGTAGTCCTAAAATGATTTAAATAAATCTGGGAGCAGAAATTTATTGCTATGTTTCAATAGCTGCTATATTCAGGGGCCTAAATACATGAAAATAGAACAACGGTCACAAAATTTTAAAAAAGCACACTGTTAACTAACCTTATAGATGTAGTCCTAAAATGATTTAAATAAATCTGGGAGCAGAAATTTTACCATTTTAATAAAAAGCAAACAAAAAATTCAAAAACAGGAACACTGAAATACATATGTCTACACATAGTATATAATAAGGATATAGAGTATTTTGCATTTCTCAACTGAGAATCTAACTCAGTAAGATATATGCTCCTTCTAGTCAGTGTCTAACTTAGACTATATTAGGCATGTTGCTATATCACAAATCTTCTGAAAATATCATTCCAACATAAGCATTCTCAAGAAGCCAATTTTGTTACAATGCCCACATATTAAAAAATATACCTCAATGAACAGCATCGAGAGAACAGATAATATATTTTGCTGTTTAACAGTTATTTTATTTTCTTTACCAATATTTAAAGGTAATTATAATAAGACTGAACTATTTGATGTATATGCTTTTAAATCTAGGACACATTTCTTAATCTCCAGAAGTCTGTTCTTACAGTTCTTCTAGTTATAACTCGACCGTCAAGTATACTTTTTTCCACTGGGACTGAAATCCTCTACACAATCTGTGTTAAAAAATATTCATAAATCATCTAAAACACAGCTGCCTATATTTCAGTCAGGCATAACAAAAATACTCCAGACACAACTTATATTTTTGTCTCTACCAACTTAAAAGAAAACAGGGCTAATCAGAGCAAGTCAATAAAGTTTGTCTTCTGTGTCACTAGATCCACAATTGTCTTATGTTTTCCCAATCAGTATTTATTTATCTCTGTCATTCAGGTCTTCAGTTTTCATCACCCTTTATCATGTCTTCCTTTGTCATATCTGGTAGGGATGTATTTGTCATGTAGGTGGTAGAGAAAAATAATTTCAAACAAAGACCATTGTTTTCTCTTTGGTTATGTAGATATCCCTGAATGCAGATCTGACCTACACACCCTGAAGATGAAGGTTTTAATCCTTTTAGGGCAATGCACAACAATAATGTAGATTTTCATCAAAGAAAGAAATGCAAGAGACTGAGTTTTGAAATAGTTGGGATTTGGTTTATTACTGAAAGTTCAAGGAGTATGGAAAGAGCCCTGTATCATTTTTCAGGGCTTTTTAAAGTTCTGAAGCATGCCATTTCTTAATTCAATAAATATTGTTTCAAGCATTCTTCCTTCATTAAGAATGTAGCAGGGATTAAGATACATAAGGTCTCTACTGTTACTTGGTTTCTAAGAGTAGAAAGGAAATATATCTTATGTAAAGTAAATGAATATGCAAGATAATTTCAAATATGAATGAGTGCTGTAATGATTCCCCTCCCTGGCTACCACCCCCAAATTAATGTAATAAATTGTCGTTGAGAAGAACCCAGAGAAGCAGCATGAACACAGAGTAGTCAAAAAAGTTATTTCTCTAGGCGGCAACATTGGCAGAGAGCCCTGTGTAATGACAGAGAAAACCGCTTTCTTTCAGAAGTTCTATCCTGAGGAACAACAATTGTGAAAGCTTTAAAGGATAATAAGCTCAATATATTGGAGAAATAGTGAATAGGCCAGGGGATCTAGCATAGTGAATCCTGGGAAAGACAGAATGATAGATGTTTGTGAAGCAAAGCAAGGGAGAAATCTTGTAGTATCTTGTGAGTCAAGATTAGAAGTTTGGATTTTAATTATCTAACTAGATGACAAGCCATGGAAGGGTTTAAAGTAGTGAAATAGCATAATCTGATTTTCATTTTAAAATATTGCTCAGATTATGTATGGAAAATGTATTGCAGGAAAGGGAGTTGGAAACAGGAAGATCAATTACAAGAGTACATCATCTCTCATATGCAGGTGAGAGATGATGACTTAAACTAGAACACTGCAGTAGAGATGAAAGTAGAATGTGTGTGATATTTCACATATTTTACGTTTAAGATCTGCCAAAAGATGATTCAATAGCTTTACAGTCGAACACACCTGGGCTTGAAGCTTTCTCTAAAACCGACTTGGTGTGGGACATTGAACAAGTTATTTAATTATATGAGAGTCTATGCACGCAACTCCTCAGTTATGAGCAGTAGAACACATGGTAAATTGTAAAATTGGTAAAATTGTAAAATTCCATCCCTGCATGTATGCTTTGTGGTGTGATTTGGCAGGTACTTATATCAAGAAGTGGGGCCTGTTTCTTCACTCCTTCACTCTGGGTTGGCCATGTCATCTTTATTTGCCCAGAGAACATTAGCATTATGATGTGAACACATACTTAAAACTTTTTTCACAATGAGGTTTTCTTGCTATTTATGCTATTTGGATTCCTGCCACCACCATCATGTGACAAAACCACAGCTAGCCTGCTGTTTGAGTGTGACAGGTGACCCAGCTACTTCTATCATCACAGCACACAGCCATTCAGTTCCTAGCATCAGTCTTCCAAATGACTGACAGGTGACTCTATTTAATAAGTCAGCTTGGTCAAGACCAACAGAAGAACCACACAGCTGATACCAAATTGATAACCCACAGAATTCATGAACTAAATAGTTATTTCAAGCCATTAGGCTTTTGGGTGGCTTGTTAAAAGCAATAGATAACTGACACCCAAAGTCACTGAGAATTAGGTTAGGAGATGATTCAGCACTAATTAGAGTTTGTGAATAGAAACACTGGAGGTATAAAATTCTCCATGGTGATTTACAGTATTTGTCAGAAGACAACAATAAATCATTATATTGATTGGCAGTGCAGGGAAATAGCTCATCTCTATGCTAACAGTGAGAAAGAACATTCCTTTTTAAACATGTTCCGTTTTGAACATTCCTACTCACATACAAATTCACACTTAGTGAATTTGAAGTTTTGGGGTACTAAGAAGGGTAGACCCATAGTATAGAATGTCAACCTAAAAAGCATGTAAGAAATGTTATTCACTTTGACTATTTAAATGTACAATAAAACATTTTAGATTTTAACTTTTTCTTAAAGTCACATGAACCAAAACTTTTCCACCGCTATTTTTTTTTTTAACTGCAATGGAAAAGATAGTTTTTGGCATGAAAACTTTTATGGATGTCTCTGGAGATCTACCTTATAAAAATAAAATTCTACTTCTGGGAAAATAGAAATGAAATTCTAGAAAACCAACTAACAAAATACCTTTCACCATAGAAACATCATCTTAATTCTATGCGCCTATGTATGTTTGTGTGTAATTCCTGGATATTGCAAATATACATCAGAAACAGAAAGAATAGTGTCTGGGTTTCTTGAGCTAGATATTACCTATTATTTTGGCTTGAGCAAATCATTTATCTGCTCTGCTTCTTTATTTCACATCTGTAAAATGAGGGTGTTGAGTTAGGTTCTCTAAGGTACTTTTTGCTTCACAGATTCTCTGATTTGTGATGCAGCTTTCTATTTTTAATTTTATATCATCTAGCATTTACTAACCATTTAATTTGACAATGCCACTACTTTCACATGAGTATTTATTGTTTGCTTATTTAATTATATGCACATAAGAAGACTCATTCATTAAGTTCCAATCTTCTTTGTGTCTGTAAGCAGTGAATGGCTCAGATACCAGTTTATCTCCTCCGTTCAATATAAGACTCTTCCCAATCAATGTTATGTGGTCACCTGTCAAGAAAATGCAACCAAGACTGATCACCACAGGCGCACCTTCAACCTTGATATTGATTTACCATCTTTGATTTATAAAATATATCATGGTTTCCAATTAATGTTATTCAGCTGTATTTGATTGCCTCAGTGTCTGAAGAGTTTCATTATTGATTTATTTTAATGGCAATAACATTAAGCATCCGATCAGTTTTATGCAGTTTTTTGAAACATGTGAATAAGTTTCTTCCATTCAGTTTTTTAAAGTATTTTTATAATGGAACAAAAAACTATAAAACCTTTTTTTGTGATGAAACATTTTGATTCGTGTATTACTTTGTGTTCTTGAAAAAGTTAAATTGTCCAGAGAGAAGAAGAATTATAATATAATACCAAATAATTCTTGTGGGCTTCTTAAATAATAATGGCCCTAAAAGTGATAATAGATTAGCAATGAATGCACAGAGATAGAATGGGAGACCTATTGTTGGGGCTGATTTGAAGGGTCCAAAAACACTAACCAAGATAAAATAATTACAACAACAGCTCAGTTTACAATGTGGAATTCTCTTTATTAACATATCATTTAAAGCATTTTCTCAGAAAACAAAATTAAAATGCTTTTATCTAACCTATACCACTAACTAATATATTATATTAATTAATTTAAACCTAGTTTTTAATAGAGTTTTAAATAAAATTTATTTGCTGGACATTCAGTATGATTTAAAAGTTATCTAAATGGAACAAATCAACTTGATGAATTAATGGTGATGCACAAGTTTATACATTAGGAGTAGAAATTTGGACTTCCAGGTTAAGCCTGCTAAGAAGCCGAAGTAAAACTATGCGTACCGAGAAACATTTCTTATGAATGAAAGTAAATCTAAGAGGTGGCAAAACTCGTCCTGGAATCTTCTAATGATGCGCCTATTATTCCTATGCTCAATCTCATCCAGGATCTGACTTAGAAACTCTAGGCTACAGTGACAGCATCTGTGTCTTTGAGAAGCTCCACAGAAGATTCAGATATTCATCAAAGCTTGAGGGCCACCAATAGGGACAAATTATGAGAAAGTAGAGGAAAGTGATCCAAGAAAAGCAAGACTCTGAGAGTAAGCAAAAATTAAGCCCTTTATTAACATAGCACCTTTACGTGATCTTTGCAGAAGCAACTGCCGTCACAAGAACACTCTTACCACAGCCACGAGATGTTAAATAGAAACTTAAATGAATGTCAAAGCGCAGCCAGAATCATTGTCTTAGTCTGTTTTGCACTGCTCTAACAAAAATACCTGAAAGCAGGTAATTTATACATAAAAACTTATTTTCTCACAGTTCTAGAAGCTGGGATCTCCAACATCAAGGGACAGGCATGTGGCAGTTTCATTTGTCTGGTGAAACCTGCTCTTTGCTTCCAAGATGGAGCCTTGTTGCTGCATTTTATGGAAAGAAGGAGCACTGTGTTCTCACATGGCAGAAAGCAGAAGGCTAAGTAAGCGGAACATCCTGTGAAACCTCTTTTACAAGGGACTTAATCCCATTCAAAAGGAAGGAGCACTTACGGCCTTGTCATCTCTTGAAAGTCTCACTTCTTAATACCATCACAGTGCCAATTAAGTTTTATCACCTGAATTTAGAAGAAGACACATACATACAAAGCATACCAAGCAGGAAATGGATATAAAGAGCAATAGATATTATTAAGAAGTGAATTATGAGTTAGTAAAAAATAAAAGAAGAGTCTAGTTAGAGGTGTTTTATATATATATATATATAAAGTAGGGAAATTAGATCAGTGGAGATTCTTTTTTAACCAAGCACAAATTATGTTTAGACAGTAAATGCTGTAAAATTCTAAGAGATGGAACTCAGAGGGAAGGGTTCTTAGTTAATTGCATCTGCTTTTATTTAAGAAAACACAATTGTCATACCCAAACTTGTTCCCCAGCACATAGACTAAGAGGTTTCTCATTTAATTTCTGGACCATACCAACCATCTGAACAGAAACTTGATACTGTTCCTTGTGCTCAGACAAAAAACTTACACCATTTTTTGACTTTTAAAGATTAAGTTGAATGTTATTTTGGTCTTACATTTTCCTTGTAATTCCATGTCTCCATCTTTTGTATTAAAGATGCTATCCAATTATATTTTCCAACTCATTAAGACTTGAGAGGGGCACGTCTCAAATTTCCTCACAGAGCTATTACAAGGTAACCAGCACGAGAGAGTGCAAGAGAAAATGTAAGCTGTAAAGACATAGAGAATACCTAATGCTTAGTTCCACTGCCTTGTAAGTTACAACTTACACACATTTCCTCAGGCAATAGCCTTGCTGTATCATGGCTTCCTAGGTTGCGTTCCAAATTGATGTTCAGAAGTAAGCACTGCAACTTCCAAGTGGCCAAGAAGCCCCAATCCTGATTCTGTAAGATTGTCCATTGCTGAGTGAGCTTTTACTAGATGGCAAGCATTTTGTTAAGTGATAGGTAAATATTTATATGCATGACAATCCAACGAGGGAGACATAATTGGTATAATTTTCCAAGGACATATGTTTACAGCCTTGGCTTGAAAGATAGTTTGAAACTTCTCCATTATATTGCCTGGGGCATGGTGATAGGTTTGCTCTGCTATCCCTCATTATTTCTATATGTTTTGTAAGGAAGTGCAGTATGTGTCACTGTCAGCCATTACAAGATTGGAAGCTATTGAAGGTCAGAGATGTTAACTGTGCTCTCTCTTTCATACATACCATTATATAGTGGGTGTTGCACAAATATTGAGTAATTGCCACCAGCCTCATCTTTCCTGTCATAATACTAATTTCATCCAGGAGTGTTCAATTCAATTCAACAAACATGTATTGACAACTTCTCATTTTGCTGGTATGAGACCAGTTTTAACTTGAGCTTTCTGCCCCAAGTCAAATGCTAAAATATTTCCCCCAATTGAAAGTAAAACATTATCAGATCCCTTTGCCAGTGATCAGCAGGAGCCAAGTTGGAATTAGCAGCAACAATGAGATCAGCCCTGAGAGTCAAGAAAATAATGTTGTCTCTGAATTGAGATTTTCACTCTGTCGTTATTTCAGCTCACCACTTGTCCAGGCAAACAAAACTAAGCCAAGGCATTAGATTGGCTAGAACTGCAGCTAGAACTGGATGGAGTCTGGTAAGAAGTCCCCATTATACATAAATAAGTGAATGGTACTTATATGGTGAGACCGCTACTATTTTTGTTTAACTAGGCTTATCTATTAGTAATTTATATATTCTTGGATGGATTTATCAATGAAAGGAAATATTTTTACTCAAACCATGACTGAAATCCAGTGACTGATTGTTGTGATAATGCTATCTTTTGAAAAATCTGAAATTACTTTTCAAAACCAGTTTAAAAGTCACATAAAATAAGTAAAACGGACATATCTTTTGTCATCAACCATGTAAGAATATTGGTTTTCTTGCTCTAACAGTTATTTATTTTATTTTTTATTTTGTTTTAATTTTTATTATTTTATTTTATTGTTCCATAAGATATTGAGGAACAGGTGGCATTTGGTTACATAAATCATTCTTTAGCGGTGGTTTTAGAGATTTTGGTGCACCCACCCAAGCAGTATACACTGCATCATATTTGTAGTCTTTTATTCCTCGCTCCCCTCGCACTCTTCCCCACAAGTCTCCAAAGTCCATTGTATCATTTTTATGCCTATACGTCCTCATAGCTTAATGAACATTACCATGCCTGACTTGAATCTCACTTGACAACCTTGGCTAAGAAAGAATATCTGGCTGTTAAAAAGCAATAACAAGAGCAAAAATATTCTCAAAATATATAGATTTGGAACATATAATTATATCTTTTTTTAGTGCACAGACATCTGTTTATTACTTAACCTTCATAAACATAGCTAGTGCCACCAGTAGAGACAGAAATTATTAGAATTTATCTGTACAATGTACAAACAAGAAAACCAAGAACAGAATTGAGAGAAAAAAATAAGAAAAGAGGAAAATTGAGTCAGTTTAGCTCAATTTTCCTCTTTTCTTATTTTTTTCTCTCAATTATAGCTCAAGCTCATAAACACAGAAAGCCCTAAGTTAATGATTCTTAGAATCATGATGACATCTATTAAGTCCAGAACTAGGGAGACATCTCAAGAAAAGTACTATACCTGGCTGGAATTAGAAGCAAAGCATAGAAATAATTTCTCAGGGACTCAGTGAAGGATAACTTTGTGTAGGCAACAGGTTAGACATGTTTCAATACACGGCTAATCAGTGCCAACATGTAAAAGTGGTTACAAGGCTATAGATGAACAAAAACGTCAAGAGAAAGCAGGGCCACTTTGCAATGGGAGACTAACAAGAGTCATCCCAGATGCATGGGAGGAATCATCTGAAGGCACCCAGATCAAATACTTTTGGCCCTATTCTCTCCTGTGTTTGTAACCAGTGTGACCACACCACACTATTTACACCACTGCTTGAAGCTGATATTCCCTTTCCATTCCCAGCATCAAGACCTGTCATATCCAAACTAGATAACTGTAATCTCTTCTCCTCCAGGCTTCCTAGTGTGAGCAGATGCTGTGATATCTCAAATTGTTATTTGTTACAATCAGAAAAAATATATAGTTTATGAAATATTCTTTGGTAAGAAAAAATACATTCCATGTCTTTTTCCTTACCAGTGAGAAGCAATATGAAAGCTGGGACCATTAATCAGTCTAACTTGAGAAGATCTCTGCTATCTAAAAACCTCATCTCTCAAGACCTGAAATAACCTTAACAGTGGGCAGCCTAGAAGTAAACATAGCCTATGCATAAGTGTTCACAGTAACGTTGAATCCTAGAAGAAATGAAAAGAAGTCACATTTGAGATTTACTAAGATTCTACCATTTGCATTGAAAAACATCAAGATGAATATAGGCCATTCCTGCCATCAAAAAAATTCATTCTAATTGAAAAAAAAATTAAGCCCGAAGTGACAAATGGCTTCAGCTAATGGATAATAAAAGTTTTTTTAGGAAGTATATTTTAAAAACAACAATGGATTTAGACTTTCACAGTTTTCAAAAAAAAAAAAAAAGCAGTTTCAAAATAAAGCAATAGCAGCAAAATATTAGAGTACTCTATGAACCTATTTTTGAAGAAATATTTCTTAATTACCTTGTGTATGTTTTACCATAGCAAGTAATGATCTGGGGCTAGTTATGATACAAGGCTGAGATACTTGGAGAAGATAAGGGAGTTAAGAGAAAGTAACCCAGGAAAGGAAATAAACAAATTAGGGAAAAAAATAATTTTTAAACAGGTGTTACATGGTCAAATACTTTTAAGAAATGTTACTTACGTTATTCCTCTATTCTGTTGAAAATGTAATGAATATACCAATTTAAATTTCTAGAGAAATCTTGAATAAACCCAAATAGGTGTCTTGGTTCTCAGGTATTTTTTTTAACATAGAACAGGCTGTTATTTTGTTATTTTTTTCTTTTTCTGTGTATTTATAACCTATAAAATTAATTTATGCAGAGTACATATCTAATGCAGAATACTCCTGTAGCTGTTACAAGCAGAAACTCTCCTTCAATCAGCACAGCATCCACATCCCAGGCTCACTGCTGATAAGCAGTTTGACCTGGGAAAGCTTCAAAGGCTTCAACTTTTGTTTCTTTGCTTTCCAAGGGTGAAAGTAGCATCTACCTCAGCGTTGTTATGAGAATGAAATGAGAGCAACAGAAAGGGAGCTGAGCTCAGTTCCTGTTAAAGTGAACACGGATCATTATATTAATAATACATGAAGCACTCACTTTTATGTTAATGCAAAAGTATATGAAAGTTTTGGGCTTAATTTTTTTTCAGTTACAGTGAATTATTTTGATGGCAGGAATGGTATATAGAAGACTGGCGCTCTAGAAATTACTCAGTCTTTTATATTTGTATGGAATGATAGTGATGAAATCTGGACAGTGGGCTAAAAGACAACGAGAAAGAAAGTTCTAGGCTTTAGTCACTTTTCATGAGTCTCCTAGAACTCTCTGTCACTCCCATCCTCCCATGTTTACATTGCCTCCTATGTTTTATCATGCACTGTAATATAAATTATTGCCGTAGAGTTTCTTAATTAACTCGTCAACAACTCAAACACTTTTTTTTTTTTTTTTTTTTTTTTTTGAGACGGAGTTTCGCTCTTGTTACCCAGGCTGGAGTGCAATGGCACGATCTTGGCTCACCGCAACCTCTGCCTCCTGGGTTCAGGCAATTCTCCTGCCTCAGCCTCCTGAGTAGCTGGGATTACAGGCTCACGCCACCATGCCCAGCTAATTTTTTGTATTTTTAGTAGAGACGGGGTTTCACCATGTTGACCTGGATGGTCTCGATCTCTTAACCTCGTGATCCACCCGCCTCGGCCTCCCAAAGTGCTGGGATTACAGGCTTGAGCCACCGCACCCAGCCTCAAACACATTTTAAACAAATTCCTACCGTGTACCAGCCACTGTATTCACAATACTGAGGACAAAAGCAATGAAGAATTAAACTACTTAAAATCCTCCCAATTCCATGAAACCTTATCACACCAGGAAATATTGGAGTGAGTCCTAGTGCTACATACAGTATTCTCTGAGTTGAAAATAGCTTTTGCTATCATCAGACTTGAATCTTGGGAAAACAATTTAGTCAATGGAGCCATAGATTCCTCATATAGAATATAAAGCTATTTACATATATATTTCAAATTCATTATCAAATGACAATTTCCCTCTGCTTCTCTTACTATGAAAATACTGAAGTTGATTTTTCCTTAAAAACGAATGTTCTGATTACTGACCAGCAATTCCACATCTAAAAACTCTATACTTAGAATATAAAATCAATTATTTTACTCATAATATTTAAAAAGTATGTATCTGGTTCTCTATGGTGATGGTATATATTTGTGGACTCCAAGGGTTGCATTGTATTTTTCAGTCTTTAAGCTTCTGAAAAGCAGAATAAATTATTCATTTCTCTTTGAATTTCATAGCATCTAAACTAGCAGCATATACTTTTGAAAATCTTTCATAAATAAATGAGAAGAGTTAGTAAAATAAAGATGATCAAGAAGGGTTTTTAAAATTGAAAATACTTTTTGCAGTTCTTTGTATCTGTTTATCCTGCCCTAAACCTTCTATCTTGTAATAAAAGTTGAAATTTTATAATAACTTAAAGAATATTCTAAATTATAATTCAAATTTTATCTTGGAAGAAGGTACTGTACAACAAATAAAACTATTATTATTTTTAGAATATATTTTGTAAAAGCCTAGCTTTATGCTATCTTATTTAAAAAATAATCATCTTTCTGTCATTGTCCATTTTAACACTCAAAATTTCACTTTTAGTTGTGCATTAAAATAACTTCTTTTCAGTATAAAAATAATTTATTCCTTTGTTTCTGACATGAATAAAATTCACTAATTATTTGATTAAAGACATTTGAAGGTGATGAAAAAATTAAGAACAACAATAATCATAGCATGAGCTCTCAGATGCTGGCATCACACTGTAGTTATTCAATATACATGAGACTTAGGAATTATCCATCTTCGTATTAAGAAACAGAATCATCAAAAAACATTGCATTTCTAAATTCCTCTTCCACAAAAATGTCATTTTTCTTTATCATAAAATGAACATGTGTTAGAATAACAAAACTATCTCAAAGTAATGCTTTATACTTACTCAATAGGTGTTTGACTTCTAGTTATAATCAGTATCACCTGCAAAAAGGGAGATTTAAAGAACCAAACCAAACTTCTTTACAGATTAGGCCCAGAGGGATTGCCCATCTTCTGGTATCTAGTAGGCTTGATACTGAAATCCCTATCTAGGTTGCAGCCTTCCCCACCTATATGCTATGTTCCGCTGCATCTTTTGATTTACAACCCTTTGCATTTGAACTTTCTACCTGTAGATATATTATTTCAGATCTTATAGTTTCCCATGCTTCAGGTTTTCATTTATATGGTTATTAAGAAATAACATATTTCTCATTTAGCATTCTCCATTGGTGGAACTCATAATACTTCCCATTTAAATACAAACTCTGTAAGAGCCAAAATATTTAATATAGAAAAGCCACTTTCTATTCCACTCAGATATTACATTCATACATGGAGGTTTTTCTCCTTAGGCAAAAAGAGTTAACAATTCTGATAGAGGAAATGCAATTTAAAGACCATTTAAAGTGATTTAGCTTTTTTAAATGTTCAGCTTAAATATGAAAGGGGAAAAATTCCTTCCCCAAAACTGGTATTTTAATTAGAGCAAATTGAGAATTTTGTTCCAGCGATTAGAAGTTCCTGTAAACTGGCAATAATGTTTAAAAACTTTCCGTTTGCAAAATAAGAATATCATTTTATAATGGCCTAGAAAATGGGCTGGATTTACTAAAGTAGCATCTTTCTGTGTCTCTCTGCACCTCCCTGTCTCTCTCTTTCTCTCCATGTCTCTGTGGGTGCCTCTCAATCTGTGTCTTTTTCAGGAGCTATTACATCAACTGCTGTGAGCTGGTCATGTAAAAAGGTATGCATAAAGTAAATGATGTTCCTTGGTTCTGCAAGGAAATGAAGTCCATCTGTAACTTTCAACAGTGTGCTGTAGACTGGCAGCTTGCCATCTGGAAAAACTGACACTTGGCTCCCCTGGGCCCACTGAACAGCACTGCTGCGAGATAGCATTAGTAGCTGACAAAAATGGAAATGGGAGGCACAAGCTACTTGACACAAATAAAATGGCACAGTCAGTCAACTTGTAAAACACAGGGGGAAATAAACAGGAACTGATGGCCTTTCAAAAAAGTTTTATAAGGCTGGGTGTGGTGTCTTATGCCTGTAATCCTAGCACTTTGGGATGCCAAGGGGAGCAGATTGCCTGAGCTCAGGAGCTCGAGATCAGCCTGGACAACATGGTGAAATCCCGTCTCTACTAAAAATACAAAAAATTAGCTGGGCATTGTGGCATGCGCCAGTAGTCCCAGCTACTCGGAGGCTGAGGCAGAAGAATCACTTGAACCTGAGAAGTGGAGGTTTCAGTGAGCTGAGATGGCACCAGCCTGGGTGACAGAGTGAGATCCTAGCCTCAAAAAAAAAGTATTATTCAACATCTTTCCTCAAAGAGACACTTTGAGGAATTCAAGCAAGGGAAACTTTTTAATTTTTGACTTACTTTCAGGAATAAACTGCGTTTACTAATGAGTAATCTAAACTGATCAGTATAGGCACAGTACACTGTAGCTCAATATCAGATCAAGAACTGTGGGCAATTCATTGTTTCATGTCTACCCTGAAACACAATTAGCACTTAAACTTTGATTAATTAATTGATTTTCTTTATACACTGCCTTTTTTCTCTTTTGCACTTCTGAACAAGTGCAAGTTTTCATGATTTGCTTTTCCTCAAAGATATAATATGAAAATATTTCTTTTAAAAATATTTTCAAAATAATAATTTGTCTACATTTAGAAAATGTAATGAATCCATTATTTTCTTAAGCTGAAAAAATATTTGATAATCAAATTAAAAGTTCTGTCAAATACCACAGAGTAAACATTGCCTAATTAATGGCATTCAAAATTCGCTTATTTCCTGGAATTTATAAAGCATTCTTATGACTAACTGTTGCTTATATTGTTAAATTTATTCAAGCCATCAATTCTTTTGATTAAATTAAACGCTCACTTCAAGTAGGCAAAAATAGTATATGAAGTACTACATAATATAAAAATATAGAGTCCAGAGTTTATATCTGGGCCCCGGTAGTAAGTATATTATTGTTTTAAAGAGTTTACAAGTCATTTAATAATATCAGGTGCCTATTGACTACATGTGGTTTTCTAAATGTTTATAATTAATTATTTTTCCCCATGATCTTATGAAAGTATTAATACTATTGTAGTTAACTGATAGAAAAAATAAGATAAAGGGTTAAAGTAACACTCATAAATTACTTCAAGTATAGGAAGAAACAGAAGTCCAAGTCAGGTACTTTGACTTCAAGTCAGTCTTAATTCTTTCTATTAGCTCTATCTTCCTGCTCTGCTATTCGCATTTTGCATATAATTTTTTCACTTGAGGCTCACGACATTATTGTTGTTATCATTCACATTTTCTAGCCGAGGACACGGGAACAGACATGATGATATTTTTTCCCAATTTACTCTGCAATAACTAGTAAGTTGGAACAAGTCTAGAGACTTAGATCCAAGCTTTGCACTATGTGTTCCCCAGCTTTCCATTTTCCTGGGGGGACAAGGACAGGAAATAGTTGTATTGTGCATTAGAAAAGCCACTTTGGCATTGACAGTGAGAAAGAAATAGAGACACAAATTCACTGAGAATATAGAATCAGCAGTATTTGTCAATGGATTGAATGTGTTTCATGAGGGGAAAAAAAATTAAAGAATACTTGCCACAACTGTAAACTGAGAAATTAGTATAAAAGAAATAGTCAAACAATCAAAAGAATAATTTGTTTGGTAGAACCTTAAGGAAGCCCATAAAGGCGAGATGGGAAGAAATTATATAATTACTATAAAATAAATGTTGATGACATTTCTGGCAAAGGCAACTACTTTGTTGAGTTATTTGAGGTGTTGTTATGTGTCTTTTCTACAGCTTCATAACTTGACTTTCTAAAAAGTCAATACTACTTGTTGCCATGAGCATTGATAAAGAAATCAACAGCCTTGAATTTGCATTTTAGTTCTGCTGCTAATTAGCTTTGTGATCTTAGTCAAATTCCTTTCCCTCATTTGGACCCTCATTTTCTTATCTATCTAATGAGGAAGTACATCAGGTAAACCCTTAGACATTACATTTGTTGACATTTTTACAATGAAAGCACTGGAAATTGTTTTAAATTTTGTTTTATTCTGTTTTGTAATATTTAAAATTAAAACATAAATGCAGATGGCCTTATGTTTTTTTAAAGACTCATAGAGGAATCTGTGTTTCTGTAACGCTACAAGGACATAACAAAATAAATAAATAGTTGTCCTCAAAGTATAATTGTAAGAGTGCAAAAAGTTTCTATGCTCTCAGATATAACCTCAAAGTCTTGGTCATTGGACAAAATGCCCATGTTTGAGTCATTCATTTCAGTAGAGGTTGTGTTAACAAAGAATTCTCAGGTTAGGAGAGAGGAAAGTAAGCTACAAAGAAATAGAGATGGAAGTTAAAAATAGGACACTATAGTGAGTGACAACAGCCTAAGGCATAGAAAGATAGCTATTACAGAAGAAATGCATCAAAATTGAAAGAGAGAGTACAGTAAAAACAAAATGCAGGTGCTACACAAAATCTTTCCGAGGATGGCCCTGAATGGATTTAAGTCCAGCAAGAATGGAGTTCACGATGGACAAGGGCAGCACCCACTGCGCCCATAGGCTTGCTCTATTTGTTGCCTGTATGGTCATCAGCTTCTTTTCCATCTTCAGAGCATTTAATATCTCCTTAGGTTAAAAGTAATAAGATTTGAAGAAAAATGTTTAATCACGCTATGGACAATCTCTCTGGACCCTCAAAATTCATCTATTAAAGCCCTAATACCAAATTTGGTGCTTTCTGGAGGTGGCGTGTTTGGGAGGTAATCAGGTTTAGATGAGGTCATGAGAGTGATGGGATTAGTGTACTAATAAGGAGATGAAGAGAACAGATCTTGTTTTCTCCTCCATGTGAATTTAGTGAGAAGATGGCCCACTGTGAACCAGGAGGAGGGTTCTCACCAAGAACCCAGCCATGCTGGCACCCTAATCTTGGACTTTCAGACTTCAGAACTTTGAGAAATACATTTATTGTTTAAGCCACTCAGCCTAAAGTATTCTGTGACGGCAGCCAGAACTGACTATGATAGATGAGGAATCCATTTTTACTCTATTTCAATACTTACATTTTAGATCACATGTTTAATACATTCCCTGCTTTCTGCAACTCTGAAGCAAGGTTGAAAATTCCCATGTATTGTAAGAGGTTTAAAGATAATTTCACAGTCCTCTTGATAATCTGTCACAGGAAGGTGTTATAGAGATGGGAGAGATTTTGGATTTACACAGATTTGGATTTCATTCCTGACTTCATCAATTAATACCTGTGTAATGCTGGAAATTATAGTAAGCTGTCTAAGACCTATTTCCCTTGTCTGTTGTCTACACAGAGTCCTAGTGAAGAAAATCATCCAAGCGATATCTTCTCCATCCAAGTTTTTACTAATGCTATTAAATTTTACAACAAATCTATGATATATATGAATCCTATTTACACATCCTTTACCTTTTTTCTCCAACTAGCACAAAAAATAAAAAGCAAATAATCCTCTCATTTCTCTGAAAAAATATTTTCAAAGAGGCCCTACTTACCTTCTGCATTTTTAGCAACAATTGATTTCTTGGGATTCACATATAATACGTGAGTATGCATAAAATGACATGAATGCCTGCTCCATATCTCACCTTATACTCCTCCCTGGTTGTTATTTTTATAAGTGAAGAAGGAACAAATCATTTTAAGAGCTAAAAATACTAAACTACTGAAATCCAGGAAGTACATGTTCCAAGATGATGTTTTTCACTCAAAATTTAATCATAAGTTTCCAGTCTAGTATGCACTTTAAACATGTTGTTAGGTAAAGCTTTGAGGATGATTTCTAGTAGAAGAATATCTAATTCATTTATGTTTACTTTGGACTTCAGTTTTACTCGTATTACTCTTTCACTTTCATCTTTAAAATCATTTATAATGGTAACTTTATACAAAAAGAAAGAGCACTTATTGTTCCGAATAACATTACACACTTTATATTAAATAATGACATAAAGAGTGGGTCATTTAGAAACACAA
Organism: Callithrix jacchus; assembly: GCF_049354715.1. Classification (NCBI taxonomy): domain Eukaryota; kingdom Metazoa; phylum Chordata; class Mammalia; order Primates; family Cebidae; genus Callithrix; species Callithrix jacchus. Next base: position 72,332,074 of record NC_133514.1, on the reverse strand, counting down.
GGAACTTTAGGGACTTTCCTGGCTGGAGATTTGCTGCATTCTTCAAGCTCTGTGAGAGTTATATGTTATATTTTAGAGAATATTTCCATACACGATTTGTGTTATTTTGATATGCTACATCCACATCCATACAATCTGGTGGAACTATTACTGCTCTGAAAAATTTAACTGATAAATTGTAATACCTCCTGACCTCTAGTTTGGTTGTTGGTAGCCTTAACTGCATATTAAAGTCACCTATGACGCTTTTAAAATCCCAAGGCCCAGACCACACCCCATATCAATTACATCAGAATCTCTGGAGGTAGGATCTATTTTTAAATCTCCTGTAATAATTCTCATTATACAGCTAAGTTTGAGAACCATTAGCTAATTTGGCTCCACTCTGCTTACTTCATCTTCCCAACACTGCTTTAATTAGGCCATTACTTCAAGGTCCCCCACCTTAATCAAAAAGAAAGAAACAGAAATGCACTCAACAGATAGTGGAGATCCTCGTGCTTAGAGAGGTAAAATCTAGACCTTGGAGAGGGAAGATCTTTGCTAAAACCAGCTGTAACTTTCCAGTAATTGGATAAGCTGCTTAAACATGTAGAATTCTGGATATACCGGATTTTTAAAAACACTTTGTAAGGCACTAAAAGTAAGTATTGAACATTTTCAAAGCTGATGTTATACATTTTTGTTTATTGATATATAATGTATACATGTGCGAATATATATGTATATATCTATCTTTTTTTTCCTAGACAACTTTTGCTCTGTCACACAGGCTGGAGTAGCTGGGACCAATCCACGAAGGAACGGGGCCACAGGTGCGTGTCACCATGCCTAGTTAATTTTTGTTTTTTTTTTGGTAGAGGTGGGGTCTCCCTATGTTGCCCAGGCTGGTCTCTAACTCCTGAGCTCAAGCAATCCTCCCAACTCAGCCTCCCAAAGTGCTGGAATTACAGGCATAAGCCACCACACTTGGCCATATATATATATTTCTAACATGGCGTTTACATAATAAATTAGTAAGTATATCTTTATGTGCTTGATTTTAAGACACCAGAAAATATGAAAACAGACTCTGAGTGCTGAATAGCTTGGGTCAATAACTTTGAAACAATCTCTTCCCCTCAGATTAACTCAGTATAGTATAATTTTTTAATAAAAGGACCAAAGTTTGAGAGCAGAACCCTAACAAAGAGGGAGTAAAGAAAAAAGAGAAATTTGAAATATGTAAAATTATACACAGATAGAACACTAGATATACTTCCTTATATATTTTATCATCTTACCTCTGTCCTGAGATCACCATTTCAGCAGAGCTGCTACTCACTTCCTGAAAAAGTAAGAAGTCAGTAACATCTGTCAGAACTTAGACACAGTGAAAAGGCTAAGGCTAGAAATTTCTCAGTTTTAGCCTCATGTGTTGCTGCCAGGACTAGAGTATAGGAAACTGTTGTTTTGTGGGCTAGTGCTTTTTGGTCATTATGTAAGGGCAGGATCTGACGTGAAACCTTAAAGTTTCTCCTGCCTCTTCTGGATTCTGGCTTACGTGGTTTTCCCCAATTTTCCTTTCCTTGACTTGCGTTCTTTTAGTTTCTGGCCTTCTATGGGCAGTGGCCATCTCTCTCCAACACAACATTTCCCCAGATCGCTGTAACACAAAGCTACAAAGAGACAGGTTGATGAAAGGTCATGTGGAAGAGATTAAAGATACTTGTGCTTCTATTTCTCTAACAGCTTCCCCTAGTACAGTGGCATAAATGCTCATGCCTAGAATAGAAATCATACACTTGAATATAATCAGATTCCCTTTACCTTAGGGATAGAATAAGCTTTGAACTTCCCCAGAGTTTTGAATTTGCTACTGATAGTATCTACTTTAGCTGTAAGTCGATTTACTTTAATAATACATAAGGGCAGTGAGGGAAGAAAGACAGGAAAATAATCCAAATTAGTAAGATATGCCTTCATTTAATGGAAAAACCAAAAACAGAAAACATTCAAGAAAGGTAAATTATCTCTTTCCCACTTGAGCAATTAATTACGAAAGGTTGTTCTTGTAACATAGATGCCACTTTCACACTCTTTCAACTCAACGATTATAAGTTGAAAATACAGTGTGTTAGATGTTAACTTGAATATTAATATAACTATTAATAGGTGTTAATATGAATAATATTCATGTGAAAATGATGCTAATTTTAAAAATAAGCCTGCCCTAGGGGCTTTCAGTATTGTGATGCACAAATAACTGTATCTCTTGGTGAAATGGGATTTGAAGATATTTTAAAAGGAATAAAATTTAAGACAAGGACTGTTAAGTGTACTAACTGCAAGCATCAGTGGATTTAAACATCCAGTCTTGGCTAACGTCTTAAATTCTCAAAGGAATGCTGAAGATGTTGAATCCAGGTAGACTTGTTTTCACAAGCACCAAACTCATTTAATGTGCATAGAGAAAGCTTTCTTCATAAAAGTTGGATTTTCTTTATAAATTAAGTGGCAGACAATATAAAAGATTGCAATAAGGAAGCATGAGTTCTTTCTGTAATCACATGATTTTTCTACCAAAATACAAAAAGTCTGACTTTTCTTACTTATTGAAGGATGACCCAAGGTCAAATACTACCTTCCTTTTTGACAAATCTCCAGGTATTTAGTCTGGTACGGGGTCACTGAATGTGAAAGGTACTTTAGTTTCTAGACATTTTAATTGGAGAGAAGAGCCTACCTTTACAATGATGTTTTCTTGTCAATCACTCGTAGCAGCATTTGAATTTTGATTTCATTTGGGAGGTGGAGATAGGAATTATCTTGAAGGATTAGAATTTAGAATTAACTTATGACCTATAAAAATGTGCTTTAATTTTGGTATAAAAGAAAGAAGGAAGAAAGGAAAGTATGTTAATTAAAAATAAACAAACAAAAAATGTCTAGATTGTAGGAAAAGTTCTGACTCTAACAGCCAATTCTTAGGTAAGTCTCTGGTCATATGTTGAGAATAAGTGACATGATTATTTTTAGGTACAAGAAAGCTTGGAAGGTAGTTAATGTTGATGAAACAGATTATAGTTCCAAAGTAAAAGTCATCCTAATTAAAGAGAAGGTGGGCGAGGCGGGGACCACGATAAAAGCAGCTGAAAATTGTTCTTACATTAACTTTGTAAGAACAAGACAGGAAAGAATGACACAAAATATTGTATGACATTAACAAAAACCACACTAATTTCTCTTCTCATAACTTTATTCCCCTAGGCAATACATTTATCCCGAATATTAATTAGGAGATTCACAGCATGTGAATATAAATGAAATGAGATAGACTGGGAGCTCTGCGACATAAATGGACTAGAAATAGCTCTGCTACATCATAATAAGAGGTAGACAATAGGCATATGGGGCCCTAAAAGACATCTTGATTTTGGGGAGCCTCTACTGCACCCACCTACTTCAATTGCCAGAAGATATGGCAAATGTAGCTTGCTTGATAAGCCTTAAAAATATATCCGTGAATAGCCAGCATGGTTATAACTCTGAGTCAAGAGGATCCTAATACTAACAGCTCAAGCTACATAGCTAAAAAAATGTAAGCCACTTAACATTTGCAAGAAAACATTTTAAGTAATGAGAAAGCATCATCATATTGTTCAATAGAAGACAATTATTTGCAATGATGTGAAATCCTGAATCTTTTGCTTCTATTCAAGACCAGAAGTATAACAGAGAAGAAAAGTCTTTGTTTCACAGAATGATTGTCTCCATGCACAGGTGATTATAAAGAACCTAATCTATAGTAACTTCCCTGCTAAAACCTTTTTACACCAGTAGCAAACTGCTAGGAGAAAGAGGGCCATGTTTTGTTTGCTAGTTCTAAAAATGTCATCACAGCTCTGAGAGCGCTCTTGTTCTGATATCATTCCTTCATTTCACCAGCAGCCTCAGTGGACATACACAGTCATTTCAGCTCATGTCTTCCCCATTTGATATTTGACGGGTCTGAACTTCTCCATAATCTCAAGTAGCCAATAGCAGGACCTGTCACCCAAGCAGCGAAACTGTGTGTATTTTACGGACTATCACAGAGACCCATTATTTGTCCAGTGACAGAGACTCATGATGAATGTTTCTGAAATGACATTTGATATGACAGGGGGTGAAAATTCCCAAGTCAGAGACTGTAGTTCTTGGGGTCTCCAGAGCAGCATCATTGTCAGTTACACTGGATATGTGCTAAGATGTTGCCACATGGACAGCCCACAATCAATTTATTATCACAGGCCATGAAACTCACTTGTGGCAAAATCAATACAGAATTTCAGGCTCCCTGATAAAGAATCAGTGAGAATTTTATTTACTCCTTCACTTTGCAAATGTTGTCTTTAAGTCCAATGAGGAAAATCATATGTCAGACTTTTCTATAAAGTTATACATCAAAACTAGTGTCCAAGTCAGAGTTAAGAAGTAATCTAAGATATTTTCAGTGTTAACTAGCTCAACATTTTAACCTGATGTTTCGATAGATAAATAAAGGCAGGTTTTCATGGTGAACAAAATAATCCCGATAGATTAAATATTATATAGCTCAAAAATGGAAAAGCTCTAAAAAGTAGGATTCACATAAAAATAAAGATATTATGCTGCTAGTTTACACTCATGAAGTTCAAGTATTTTAATCACTGCAAGACAGTTATAAAGTTTAACAAAAGTGTAATGTGGGAAGTGCTGTTTTCTGAGAGGAGACTGTCATTACAATTGCTTGATTAAATAATAGCAAAAAGTAACAATAACTATTTAAGAGTCAATGTTTGTTTTGCCAGGCAATGTGCTTAGGGATTCTTCTGAGTGTGAGTGTGTGTCCATGTCTGTATAAATCTTTACAATAACGATTTAGATAGACACTTTAATATCCTAATTTCACAAAAGAAGTAATTGAAGTACAACAGACTAATGGCACAAGGATGCAAAGCTAGTAAGTGTTGAGCCAAAATAGGAACCCAGGCAACCTAACTCCAGAGCAGGTGCTCATAGGCATTATGGAATATTCAAGACATTCAGAAAGAAGCCATTTTTCTTTCCCAGTCAACTCTAAGAATTTTGTGTCTGAGCTCAAGGATTTTTAGGGACCTCACCTGTAAAAATAGTTCCTCTTCTAATGGCATCTGATGTCACTTTCAAAAATGCTAATGTAGCCAAAATCATACTGTGTATTAGCTTTATGAGGGCCTTAAAATTGCTCATCTGGTAATAAAATTAATGAGAATGTTCTCTAAGACAAAACGTTTGTATCTAGGACAAATACTATCATCAATTTAGCTAATTCCAGAAATATACCAAATAATTCTCAGCCAAACCTTGGTATTTTGTATTTTTCAAAATTAATTCCAGTGGAAATTAGCAAAGAAAAAAAAAGAAGGAAAAGAAATAAAAACACCAATTTGCTTTAACAGCATTGGTAATCTCTCTCTCTCTCTCTCTCTCTCTCTCTCTCTCTCTCTCTCTCTCTCTCTTTCTCTGTCTCTCAGACACACACACACACACACACACACACACACACACAGTGAATCTAAATTCAGGATTAATTTGGCAATGTTATTCAAGTTCCATTCCTCAAATTAATCTAATATTGATTTACTATTACATTACTGTCCCTTTCACTTTGAAGCTTATGATGTGATTGCACTCGTTTACCAAATTAAAAGCAGTTTTCACAGAGGTGATGTTTAGAAAACAGATGGATTCATACCATACATAAAGCACTTTGATGAATTCTGGCATTCTCTACAGAATGAAGAACTAAACATAAAATGCATATTATTCTATGTAAAAGCAAATCAACACACCTTCCATGAAGCATCAGCCTGGATTTGTGATCAGAGGATTTCCACAGAGAAAATCACCCTTGCTATCTTGACATGAGTACTAGGGGCATTTGAATAAAAGTATATCAGTTTCCTTACTGTGCACATTTCTTTGTCCAGATGTCTGGTTTTCTGCTTAATACTACTGCTCCCAATTTTATAAGAAACTCTGACATTGGATATTTTCTACTACAAAGAATGTGATGCTTCAAACACAGCTTGCTAGTAACATATGGAGATGAAAGAACATTAAGCTATAATCAAATTTATATCTCTTGTTTATTAACATAAGTTTATAGCTGAGTGGAATTTAAAATCCTAAAGTCAAGAACGTATTTACTATGAACAAGGTAATGGAATAGAAAATTTATAAACCTGCTTCTGTTGGTATTCCCAATTCTTTAAAGGCAAAATTCAGCCACAGGTTTGTTTTGTTTTATTTATTTTCCTTTTTTTTTTTTTAGGTAACTGGGCAAAGTACATATATAGAATACATTCACTGGGGTATGGCTTCTTTCATAAACAACAGTGTTCTGAAAAATATAAAGAACATTATCTCTCTTATGAAAGAATCCCAAATTTTTATTGAAAGCCTGGATCAAGTGTGTGTGTGTGTGTGTGTGTTTCTGTGTGTGTGTGTACATGTACATATACATATATACATATACATATGCATATATTTCTATTTCTAGCACATACTCTTATCTTAACATATATTGTTGAATAATTATGAAGAAGAAAGAGTTTCATTACTTTATCCATAAAAATGTAAGCAGATGAACACTGATTTTTATTTGCTTTCTTTTCTCCTAGCACCTCAGGCCAAGTGTTCTTGACAGCTCATCCACAGACACCCACTGGTGAAGCAGCATGAGGACTGCCTCTGTTATTTTATTTCAGAATTTCTTCCTGCAGTGGCATGCCAGTACCAACTGAGGATCATGTATGCAATATTTGCTTTCTTTCATCTTCTACCTAGGATGGCTTTAATTCTCTTCAGTGAGAATTCATTTTAGTTTTTCCCAGTAAGGGAATCCACTTCTCTTGCCCATATTCATAAATTTATCATTAAAAATTAAACTTGGTACGATAAATATGAACATCTTTCCAGCTTCTCCATTATTATGATCAGAATGCAGTTCAGTTCATTGGCAGGATCTAGGAATAGGATCAGTCCAAAATTGGGCCAAGGCATGAGGAAGATTTCACAAGTTTATAGGATCATTGAGAATCCATATGACATCAAATTCTGACTACCAGAATGAATCATTTTATTCAAATTGCTAAGACAGAAATTAACTCCAGGAATCTGTAGATAATATATTCTCACATATACAGGAACTAGACATAAAAATTCATATAAATTTCTTCAACATATTTTGTATACAGAACAAGGCAAGCAACTGTGTATGAAATTAGATTGGGGTTTTAGTTAACTGCAAGTTAGACTTAAGAGGATGTATGCTGTATCCACCCAAAACAAAAGTAAAGTCATTATTCATTCATTTATTCAATATGTGCAATTATTTGTTTCATACAACAAATGGTATTGAATATTCACTATATATGTAGACATTTTGCCTTGTTCAAAGTAGTAAACATGACAGATGTTCTTTTCAGCAAGGAAGACAAATAGGTTGTTATGTGACAGGTGGTAAGTTTTAGGAAGCACATGGGTCTTGAAATCTCCAGACTGTCTATACAGAGAATATTACATAATGCCGAAGATTTCCTAATTACCTTAGGAAAAGGAGGGGAAAATAATGATCTATGAAGTAGAAACAGCCATCTAAAAACCCAGAATCAAGAGGGAGCCAGGCAAATCAAAAAATGAAAAAAAGTCAAACACAGCTGGAATAGAGAGTGTGGAAGTGAAAATAGAAAGATATTAGTGGGAAGAAGGGATGAGTAGAGTAAGACCTGGAAAGAATTCATAAGCAAAATTGAAAATTTTTAATTTTATCTGAGGAGTCCAGGAAGCTCGTTAAACTGTTTAAACATGGGCATCAAACAAAAAAACACTAAGTTTACACCAGAAATAGGATTCAAATGTACACAAGGGCATAGAAACTAAAATTCTAAAATGATAATTATTTTTTAAATAGGTCTCAAGGCAGTGAACGCCCTGGATTATTTATAGGAAAGAAAAAACTCAAAGCAAATTCACTCTATATTTTAAAAAATAACGAAAAATTAGGTCAAAATTTAAAAAAACTTAAAAGCACACAATGAGAGTATCCAAATGATCGAGAAGCAGTATGCATAATAAACTGTAGGCTATAGTAGAAGAGTAGTTTTTAAAAAGACTATAAAATAGGTATATTTAAAGTTACTGAAGAGACAAAAGAAGGATTGGAAACCATAAATAAATCTTTTTAATAGGAGAAAAAAAAGCAAGCATAGAAAAGAATAATAAAACATTAAGTTGTAGAAATTAAAAAAAAAAATACCATTGCAATTAAACACTCAATGGGGCCGGGCACTGTGGCTCATACCTATAATGCCAGCCCTTTGGGAGGCCGAGGCATGTGGATCAACTGAGGTCTGAAGTTTGAGACCAGGTTGACCAACATGGAGAAACTCCATCTCTACGAAAAATACAAAATTAGCTGGGCCTGGTAGTGCATCCCTGTGATCCCAGCTACTCAGGAGCCTGAGGCAGGAGAATTGCTCAAACCCAGGAGGCAGAGGTTGCGATGAGCTGAGACTGCACTATTGCACTCCGGCTGAAGAACAAGAGCGAAAATCTGTCTCCCCAAAAAAACGAAAACAAAAACAAAACCACTCAATGGATGAAAGATAGAGCTGACCCGAAAAACATACCCATATTGAAGCAGAGAAAGGATGATGAAAAATACCAAAGATCAGTTAAGACATAGAAATTCGAATGAAAACTTAACACATGGATTAAACATGTGACCCAGGAAGAATAAAAAGAAATAAATAGAACTAATTATTTTTAATGAGAAAATTGCTGAGAATCCTCCAGAAATGTTGAAAATCATAAAGACTGAAAAACTCTGAGTTCCAATAGAATCAATAAATATCAAATAAGACTTAAACATGTTTCAGTGAAATTACAAATAGTTTAGAAAAGAAGAAAATACAAAGAGCAACAAAATAAAGATACCTCCAAAGAATACTGAAGTGAGAGGAATTTTCCCTAAAGCAACAAGTGAGGCCAATGGCATACTTGGAATACGATCTTCAATGTGTTTCAGTTGTAGAAGTAGAACATCATACCTTATAAATTATCATAAAAATTGAAGGCAAAGTGTATTTTTCAGACCAAAGAAAAGAGCCTATGCATAATACATTGCAGGAGGAGCTGCTGACAGAACCTCTCGGACATCAGAGTGAGAAAGGAGGAGACTTTTATTCAGCTAGCTATAGAGCATCAGTTGATTCATGTTCAAAAAAAGGCCGAGCTCCCCTAAAAACAGTTTCTTCCCCAACTGCCACCTTTTTTTTTTTGAGTTTCGCTCTTGTTACCCAGGCCGGAGTGCAATGGCGCAATCTCGGCTCACTGCAACCTCCGCCTCCTGGGTTCAGGCAATTCTTCTGCCTCAGCCTCCTGAGTAGCTGGGATTACAGGCTGCGCCACCATGCCCAGCTAAGTTTTGTATTTTTAGTAGAGACGGGGGTTTCACCATGTTGACCAGGATGGTCTCGATCTCTTGACCTCGTGATCCACCAGCCTCGTCCTCCCAAAGTGCTGGGATTACAGGCGTGAGCCACCGCGCCCGGCCTCTTTCCCTTTTTAAAGACATAGAACTACGAAGGGGAGCAGAAGTGAAACTGAATCATTGTCCATTGGCTGGACCGCTGACCTTACAATCTTTGTCTTTCATTGATTTGCTAATCTGCACGTGTGTAGGAAGGGAAAAGGGGAAGAGTTCCAGAAGTTGAACAAAGGCAGACTTAGTGACAGAGGCATCTCTAAGTAGATGAGGTATCTGGTTTGTGCAAATGTGAAGTACGTGACTCAGGGAAGGTCCTGGGCAGTAAAAAAAACATTTGCAACAATTTTATTTTTAATACTTTAAGTTCTGGCGTATATGTGCAGATCTTGCAGGATTATTATGTAGGTATACACATGTCACGGTAATTTGCTGCAACTATCCCACCATCATCTACATTAGGTATTTCTCCTGTTATCCCTCTCCAATACCCCCAATCCCTGCTATCCCTCTTAGCTCTCCCACCCCCCAACAGTCTCTGGTGTGTGATGTTCCCTTCCCTGTGTCCTTGTGTTCTCATTGTGCATCAACCACTTATGAGTGAGAACATGTGGTGTTCCGAGAATGATTGTTTCCAGTTTCATCCATATCAAAGGACATGAACTCATTCTTTTTTATGGCTGCCTAGTATTCCATGGTGTATATGTGCCACATTTTCCCTGTCCAGTCTATCATTGATAGGCATTTGGGTTGGTTCTAAGTCTTTGCTTTATAAACAGTTCTGCAATGAACATATGTGTGCATGTGTCTTTATAATAGGATGATTTATAATCCTTTGGGTATATACCCAGTAATGGGATTGCTGGGTCAAATGGTATTTCTATTTCTAGATCCTTGAGAAATTACCACATTGTCTTCCACAATGTTTAAACTAATTTACACACCCACCAACAGTGTAAAAGCCTTCCTATTTCTCCATATCCTCTCCAGCATCTGTTGTCTCCAGATTTTTTTAATGATTGCCATTTAAACTGGTGTGGGATGTGGTTTCTCAATGTGGTTTTGGTTTGCATTTCTCTAATGACTGGTGATGAGTATTTTTTCATATGTTTGTTGGCTGCATAAAATGTCTTCTTTTGAAAAGTGTCTTTTCAAATCATTTGCCCACTTTTTGATGGAATTGTTTGTTTTTTTTCTTGTAAATTTGTTTAAGTTCTTTGTAGATTCTGAATATTGCCCTTTGTCGGATGGGTAGACTGCAAAATTTTTTCTCATTCTATTGGTTGCTATCACTCTAATGATAGTTTCTTTTGCTGTGCAGAAGGTCTTAAGTTTAATTAGATCCCATTTGTCTATTTCGGCTTTTGTTACCATTGCTTTTGGTGTTTTAGTAGAAACATTTGTAACCTTTTTAAGGTTTACAGATAACATAGGCACCAGTTACAGAGAGGGTAGTTATTTTATTTGTCCTTGGGCCCTGCTGCAGTCAGGCCAGTGGAGTCAGCAAGCTGTCAGATTGCTGACTTCAACTGTGTGCCATTTTATCTCCCCTCCTCCCTTTTCTAATAGAAGACAGGCAAGAAAGAGAGAGATGATCTTCTCTCTCATTACTACTCATATAAACTTAGTTATTTAACAACTAAACAAAAATTTCTGAAATAAAAAAGAAATTAAGCACAGAATGTCAAAGTGTTGCACAAAAAGCAAAGGTGAAGCAACTATGAAAATAATTAATCAATAACATTTGCAATTAACTGAGGACTTTGAACACATGGATCTAACATACCTGAAGAAAATATCACAGTGGGGTATAATTAGATTAAATTGTTCTCAAGTCAATACTAATTTTGGGATAGAAATAGTATAACCTTCTAGTTAGCAGAAAGGGAAAAATAAATTAAAAAATTGATAAATTCAATAGAAAAAACCAAAGGCTCAGCAGCAGCAAATAAAGCTCATCATATATAGAAGGTAGAACATAAGAATAATTAATTTCAAACAAATTTGGAACTCCAAATTCCAAATATGTTAGTAATCATGACAAAGTTAAGTGAGTTAAATTGGCCACTAAAAAGGCAGAAATTCCCTCATTTGATTTTAAAAATCCACTTGGTTATATATAAATGTCACATTTAAACATAATGACACAAAAATTGAAAGAAAAGAGATGGAAAAATATGTCAGACATATACTGGCCTCCCCCAAACAATACAATACAAAACAAAACAGAAATTTGGACAGAAATAGTAATGAAAACAAAATGGATCTTTATTAAAAGTTAGCAAAACAGTAAAAAAAAAAAAAACATATTTACTGTAACCAAACAAACCAAGAAGTATAAAGATAATATTTCCGAACCCAAAGGCCTGAAAAACATAGCCCACCAAATAGCAGTAAAGGTGAATGTGGAAATGTGCCTGGCAGTCTCACTTCTAAAAACATACCTTACAGGAATCACTACTTGGATATATAAGGAGATACATACAAAGTTGTTCATGATAACAATGCTTACACGGGATAGAAAACAGCCTAATTTCCCACAAATCCGAAAATAAACACATAAGTGATAGTATATTTGTAAATTGGAAAGTAAATGGTGGAGGGAGAATGAATAACACACTAAATCTAAATGTCTATATGAGTAAATTTCAATAACAATGTTAAAAAAAGTATATTCATTTTGCTATTTCTATAACGTTAAAACATATAGAGCTCTGTAAATTGTTTATGGATGCAGACATAGATGGAGAAGGGAAGGGAAGAATATACAACTGCTTCAGAACAGCTGTTATGTCTGAAGAGAGTAAACTATATTGGAGATGACTGACAAACCACAGAACTCTTGGCTGAACATTTTCATTACATCTCACATTCGGACAGACAACATTAAGATGTTTCATAAGCCTTCATGCTCAGAAAATCTTACCTTATCAGAAAACTAAAGTTAAAACAAACACTAAATTTCTTTAATCTTTGCCTTTCATGAAACTAATCCCAAAATAGCCAGTGAGTAAGTCTCTAGCAGTAGTCAATGAAATGCCTCAGGAGTTATATTATTACATCAACTTCCTCAGGATATCAAACTGATAATAAATTTAATCTATCAGTGATAATCCCACTTGCTTTAAGGGGACGTAAATGTTGAAATCTTTAGAAGTGCATTTATTGCAAATCTAATCTAAAGTTGTTAATTTAAAGCACATTTAAAGAATAGTGAATGTGTTTTCATTTAATGTTTGGTTTCAGCATTATGGCAAAAGATGAGAAAGAAAGAGGAAGAAAGGCTTGATCTCCAGTTCTCAGGCAACCAGCTTGTTCCAAAAGGTCTTTGTTGTTAAATCGTTTTCAGCTCAACACAGCCCATGGACTCCAACTAACAAGAATCCCTTGACAAATGAGGATAAAACTGGCCTGCTCTACCTTTAGAGGTGTAAAGTTATTTGCACTGTATCTTTAAATAAAGTTTACAGGCCAATGGTTTGGTAGAATTCACAGCATTTGTGTCAATTATTAATTTTTTTTAATGTGGTGGTACAGTTCTGTCTACCTTAGCTCTGCAAAAACCTCAACTGTGAAGGGTCACAAAGTGGCACATAACCAAGGCTTGCTGATTTAGTTAACATTATTGTGGAGCTTTAGGGGAAAATGTTCACGATGGATGGATTTTTCTGCCAACTGTAACTTCATATTTTTGATTGATTTATTTTTAATCTAAGACGCTTTGCAACTACAAGTTCTTCATAATTTAGCAGAACATGGAAGGAGAACCTCTAATCAAATTTTCCATTTACACCTTTGCACAATGCCTGCAGGTGAGGAGGAGGGGAGAGGGGAAGGAGGCACTACAAGTGTTCTTCTGGAAAGGTGTCCAAACAAAGGGTTGTCAGAATTGCAAGCTGCTGCAAGTTAATAGAGTCCATCCTCAAAGCTGGTATTACAGAAGCTTATCTTTTGACATTTATATTATGTCTATTTAATTCACAATTAGACCAATACATTGGTCCAATTGAGAATTATTTTATTCCATCTGACTGTTATGCACATGGGGCATAAACTTCATTAAGGTTATTATTATATTCCTTGGCATTCAACATCTGTGGGGTTAAATGGAAAAGGAAAAGAAGGAATAGGGAAAGAGGAAAGAGGAAGGAATAGTGGTAGAGAAGGAGGAAAAGGAATGAAGGAGTTGTAAATAAAGACACTTACAGAAACTGGACCCCTTCCTGACACTTTACACTAAAATTAACTCCAGATGGATTAAAGACTTAAACATAAGACCTAACACCATAAAAACCCTAGAAGAAAATCTAGGCAAAACCATTCAGGACATAGGCATAGGCAAGGAATTCATAACCAAAGCACCAAAAGCATTGGCAACAAAAGCCAAAATAGACAAATGGGACCTAATCAAACTCCACAGCTTCTGCACGACAAAAGAAACCATCATTAGAGTGAATCAGCAATCAACAGAATGGGAAAAAATTTTTGCAATCCACCCAACTGACAAAGGGCTAATATCCAGAATCTACAAAGAACTAAAACAGATTTACAAGAAAAAAGCAAGCCCATTCAAAAGTGGGCAGAGGATATGAACAGACACTTTGCAAAAGAAGACATACATGAGGCCAACAAACATATGAAAAAATCCTCATCATCACTGGTAATTAGAGAAATGCCTATCAAAACTACATTGAGATACCATCTCACACCAGTTAGAATGGCAATCGTTAAAAAATCTGAAGACAACAGATGCTGGAGAGGATGTGGAGAAATAAGAACACTTTTACACTGTTGGTGGGAATGTAAATTAGTTCAACTATTGTGGAAGACAGTGTGGTGATTCCTCAAGGACCTAGAAATAGAAATTCCATTTGACCCAGCAATCCCATTACTGGGTATATATCCAAAGGATTATAAATCATTCTACTATAAGAACATGCATACAAATGTTCATTGCAGAACTGTTTACAACAGCAAAGACCTGGAACCAACCCAAATGTCCATCGATGATAGACTGGGCAGGGAAAATGGTACACCATGGAATACTATGCAGCCATAAAAAAACGATGAGTTCGTGTCCTTTGTAGGGACATGGATGAACCTGGAAACCATCATTTTCAGCAAACTGACACAAGAACAGAAAACCAAACACCGCATGTTCTCACTCATAGGCGGGTGTTGAACAATGAGAACACATGGACACAGGGAGGAGAGCATCACGCACTGGGGCCTGTTGGGGGGAAATAATGGAGGGACAGTAGGGAGTGGGGAGTTGGGGAGAGAGAGCATGGGGAGAAATGCCAGATATAGGTGATGGTGAGGAAGGCAGCAAATCACACTGCCAGGTGTGCACCCATGCAACAATTCTGCATGTTCTTCACATGTACCCCCAAACCTAAAATGCAATAAATAAATAAATAAATAAAAAACAAAGACACTTGATTCAATGTTGAACATGTTGAATTAGAAGAATCTGAGGGTGACCTGAAAAAGGTACTTGGCAGGAAGGAGGCAATGTGTGTTTGAGCTCAGGAGGGAACTACAGCTATCTGCAAGACCGAAGGCTGTAAGAACTGAGGTGGACAGAAATTACAAAAATGAAATGGTCATCCAGAAAAACTATGGCATGAGAAGAGGCCTGTGAATTGAAAGTCTAGCAAACATACATTTCTTAGATATTTACAGAAAGAGAAGAGTGAAAGTGATTAAAGCAATTCATCATTGTTTCATGGGCGCACAAGAGAAAAAAAGCCCTATAAGTTGTCATCCTGTAAAGCAGAAGGCTACTTTAGGCTTTAGATCACAGAGCAGGAAAATATTGATGGTAGTGGTAATAGTAGATAAATTGGAAATATAAATCTTAAAAGGTGGAAGTAGGTTGCCATAACAAAGGGCACACGAGCAGCTAGGAATTCATGGATGTAAAATATTATAAGGTACAAGGCAATGTATGGGAAAGGTGAAGATAGAACCACAGTAATCTGGGTAGATCATGTAGTGCCCTCTACAGCAATGATTTTATCTACTCTTTAGGGGTTCCATCATCCTAGCATGATACAAACATTTATATGTGTTTATTCTGAAGGGCATAGGAAATATATATAACTCACAGAAAATTTAGTTTCTGTGAGTTACATGAATTTATCACAGAATAATGATTTCTCACAGAAAACTGATTGATGAACAATGTTCATGCAATGTCAAATGAGTTTATTTCAAATTATTCATAAGGCTAAGACATTACCTAATAGCCAATATGCTAAATGTATACTATTTACATGTAGATTTGTTGGTAAAATAGAAACATAATTACCTATTACTACTGGTAAGTGAAGTGTTTACATAAAATTAATGTAACAAATGTGATATAAAGGAGAATAGTTATTTTCAATAGATATGCTTATTTTTAAGAAAATCATTTTAAAACTACTATAAGCTTTGCTTCAATCAAATAAGAAGTAAAAGTTATATTAGTGTTTCTGGGCTATGACAACCTTAGACTGGGTAACTTATAATAGAAATTTGTTTTTCATGGTTCTGGAGGCCGGGAGATCCAAAATCAAGGCACTTACAGATGTGCCAACGGTCTGGTGAGGGTCCACTTTCTGGTTCATAAATAACACCTATTCGTGGTGTCCTCACATAGCGGAAGGCTGCAGCTAGCTTTTCAGAGTCCCTGCTCTCATAGGCTAATCACTTCCGGAAGGCCTAACCTTCTATACTGGTATATTGGGCATTAGGTTTCAATAAATGAATGAATTCTGAGGAGACACAAATGTTCAGACTATTTATAACACCAGCCTTTGCTGATTTTTAGTTTACCTTGCTCAAATTTCTTTTATTATTTTCCTAGACATAAGATTTTCTAAAATTATGTTAAAAGTCAACTCCGGGCCACATAGAAGTTTGAAGTCAATGCAGCATCAAAATTGGACATTTTCCTTTTTATCACTAATTCATAAAACATTAAAATATCTCCCTAATTAAAATAACACATGGAATATATTCGTTGTGCTTCACTGTAACAGGCAGAGGGCTTGGATGTTTACATTGCCTGTTCCCTGGGCGAAGCTCTCATTGCTCTTCCAATAGGCACCACGCAGCACTGCTCCACATCATCCACGTTATCCTTCTTTCACTGCTAAAGTACCAACTCATTATGTCTCTGTAACCTGGTTGGATTTCTGGCCACAATCCTCTCATCTCTGTTTCCTTTCATTACTGTGCTGCCCCCTGTTCCAGAAAGGTGTGTTGACTATTCTGACAGCAATGCTATGTTAATGCCAACCCTTACTCTTTTCCCACTCCTGCCTCTAGGTAGCAACCTTGATACTTCAACAGCACCCTCTGATTACCTCAATGAGTAGTTATCTTTTCCTTCTTCAAATTTTTTCTCCATTGATTGTGTTTCTCTTAAAAAGAAAAGACAGAAAGGAAGGCAGGGAGGGAGGAAGGCAGGTGAAACCAACACCCATATCAACACCATGTGTGATGTCTTGCACCATAGCTGTGTGTGGATTGTGTCTCAGTTGTCCTATTGGATTAAAAACTGGAGAGCAGAGGCCACTTTCTATACATCTCTGTGCCCTGAGATTTGCCTTAGTAGATGCTTCCAGTAGCTTTTTATAACATTTCTAAACGTGGGAAAATTGACAGGCAAAATTTTCTTGCACTTTTTCTTTATGATGCATTTGTTTGATTTTATTTCTAAGTAATTAAATAAATTCATTTATGTGTTAATTATGTATTAAGCATCTACTGCTTGGCAGTAATGCCCCATATCAGGGACGTAAAGCTGAAGGAGGTAATGTAAAGTTTGTTGTGATAGAAGTATTGCAGATTCCTTGTGCCATCCTGGGAGAGGTATATAAATTTAAACTAGGAATTTAGGTAACTCTCTAAACCAAGCTGGATCGATAGCATAGCGTATGCTCACAACTGGTAGCAGAGATTCATATATTTTATTGCACAACTGAAAGTATGCTATTTATTATTTTACTGTATTTCTAATAAGTATGTGATTTATTTAGATTGAAAATATAATCCTAACTTTACATTTCTATTTCTTAAAACAATTTTTTTCTTTAAACTAACGAAATGATTTCTGCTCATGCAAAAATATATGCTATGATCTAGCTTTGATGAATGTTTGCAGCTTTTTAAAATACATTTTTTACATTTCACAGTAGCTATTTCTAAAGTAAAAAAAAGAAATGCTAAGAATACTTGAATCATATATTCTATTAAAGCTATTCCCAGTATGGTAACTAAAAATTGAAATAGCTAGTATGAGATTAATGTACATTAATCTGCCAAATTCCATGCCCTTTTTATCCTAAAATCAGAACAGCCAAATGTGTATCTATTTCTAAAATTGATATTACATAATTTTTACACCAAATTACAAGTTTTAGACAAAGGTATATAAAGTTATTGTTTATTCCAAAAAGAGCTTTTTCTCCCATAGGTTATTGGGGTACAGGTGGTGTTTGGTCACATGAGTAGGTTCTTTAGTGGTGATTTGTGAGATTTCGGTGCTCCCATCACCTGAGCGGTATACACTGCACGCTACTTGTAGTCTACCAAAAAGAGTTCTTAACAGAGCCCAGAAATGGTGACAATAAAAATATTTAGTAGCTTGTTTCATGAGAAAAATGTTAACCAATCAATGCATCACTTATGTTCTTATATTCTCAAGTTATTCTGAAATTACAAGCTGAGTCTTTTTTACTACTCAAGTCTTGGCAAGACAAAGGCAAGGTGTCATTGTACACAACACTGGATGAGGAAACAGATTATTATCTTGAACTGTTGAAGTCTTTAATTTTCTGATGGAGTAAAAATAGAGCATTTAGGGCAGAGTTGCAGTAAATCATAATTTTAATATAGGTAGTGTTCAAGGTGAAAATAAGTTTGAAAGAAAGAGACTAGAGTGGGGCATGTGAATTTTTCTTTGGAAGGAATCTATTCTTGTTAACCAGGAAGCATTAACTAATATGACATGTTTATATGAAATGGTTTCAGGGATGATTTATAGGGATTATGCATAATTTATGGCTATAGCTATAGGTGAAATAGATAACTTAGTTACTTGTAAGACAGAAATGAACTGTTAGCCAGTAAAATAATCTTAGAAATCCTCAGTAAGTTCTACAATCTAATCATTATTTTACTATTATTATTATAGTTATTTGCTAAACATAATAAAACAGGCTCACAATTTAATGAGAATGAACTTGCATGAAATAAAGGGGGAATAAATGTGAGACAAAATAACTGAAAGAAAAGACCATGAAAGTGCATGAGACTGATGTAATCCAAAATTCCTTAGAAGTTTACTGGAAAAACAGAGCGTAAGCTAGAGTGGACTCTTACAGCTACCAAAAGGTGATACTGGATCTTGGCCTTTGGGGCAGATAAGGAATGATAATATAGTAAGGTAATAGGTGAATAGAATTTAAAAATTCAAAAATTATGTTACTGGGTGTGAGTAGATGAATTTGAGAGGATTTTGAGGAATTTATGAAAGATAAAACTGAAAATATGTATACTGGAGCCACATTTGAAGGTTCTTAAAGATGCTGTTCAAGCATTTGGATTTCATTTATTAGGCATGGTTATTTGGGAATAAGTAAAGCATGATTAGAGTTATGCCTTAAGGAGAGTGGCCTATCAACAGAAATTGAAATTGGATTGGAAGAGAAGCAGTGCTGACAGTGGGGAAAACACCTGGCAGCCACTACAAAACATAAGAAGAAGAGTAATAGAACAGAGCTTTATTTCTGAACTTTTCTCTGAACTTTCTTCTGCTTAATCTCCTTAAGAAAAATCTCTTCTAGTATCTCCCTTTTCTTTTTGAGTCACACCTGCATATAACATCTCTACCATTTACAGCAGAGGTTCTCATTCTTGTGTGTATGTAGGCATCTAGGAATCTTTTGTAAAAAGGCATACTCAAGATCTCACCATTGGAAATTTGAATCAGGAGTTCCAGGATAGGATTTATGGAGGGTTTTAACAATTCCCCAAGCATTTTTTATGTAAGTGACCCTAGAATCATAAACTAAAAAACATTGCCTTAAAGAATTTAAAGGTTGAGTTTTTTCAACTGAATCTTTGTTATAGGAAGCCTTCCAAAAATAACCATTTGAAAAAAGTTCTCCATTATTTAACTTCTGATCTACTCTATTTAAGGAGAAAGCATGTAAAATGTGTTAAAATATGAATAAATTATTAACTCAGCCATCATATATGATAAATAGGAAAATACTCATAAATTGCAAAGGCTTATTGTATATTAATTACTGTCCTAAAAGAAAAATTAGCTAGTCTGTGTGGAAATAGAAATTTTTCTTTTTATGCGATCATCATTCTTCTTAGGAACACAGAAAAATGTAAATTCTTGAAGTAAGACTTGGAAATGGATAGTGTACACTTGGCAACAAAACCATTGAATGCTTTCTGTGCTTGATTTTAAAACAACAGTGACAAGAAACACCACTATTACCCACAATGAATCTTAGCTCACTCCATATAATTCACATACACTCACAACTCACTTGCAGTGGACACTCTCAGTGTTCAGATAAAATGCCTCTGCTTGTGAGTTCTTTACGTCCTTCCGACTACAATTTCAACTTGTTTGAAGGAATATCCTTAGACTACTAGAGCTCCTTTTCCCACCAGTGGTGGGAGCCACAGGTACCTGGGAATTTATGTCCCTCCAGGGTAGCTTTTAGCCAACGACTAGGGCAGAATTATAAAAGCCTAGCTCTCTTGACTGAACTGGGGACAAATTCTGAGGCTTGATCTACACTTCACAGCTTCCCTGTGCAGTCAGGTTGAGACTGAAACTTTGCCTGAAATTTTACCTTTGCTTGGCTTCTTCCAATTTCAAGCTGTGCTTTCTCCATTACCACATGGATTTCTCCTGAGACCATTTTCTTAACAAATAACACGTGGCTGATTTCTTAGAATGTGAGTAAAAGGAACCTAGCCAAGGTATAATGTTTACTGTACTCTCTACTAATATCTAGTAGAAAACATAAATCAGTAAAAAGACAAGTGCATCAACATTTTGGTGTTTGCTGTAAACAGCGGATTCTTAGAGTTTCTGTACCTACATTGAAAGGACAAGGATTTGTTAGTGAAGTTCGAATAGGAAAGTGTGTTATTATTGTGTTTACCAGATAAAAGGTATTGTACTTTTACCTTCTTGTGTGTGGGATTAAAAAAAAAAACTGTATGTATATTATAGTTTTTGTTTTGGGAGCCGGTTAAGTTACTTAGCAAAAGTGTGGTCTTCTCTGGCTTTTCCTCTATGATGAGTCATGAAGAATCAGTGCAGCATTTAGTCTAAGATTAATTATTCCCACTACTGAAGCAAAACCTTTGTGATGACTCTATCCAATGCAATATGAGTCATGAGCTTTATCACACTGGTGAGAATAGACAAAATCCATGACCCTGTTTGAGTTGTGTTGATAGTTACTTGTCATACTTTGGGTGATTCAGCCTCAGAGAGTTTCCACACATTCATCTGCTAATCAGTACTCATCTGAATACTTTAATGGAACTCTTTACAGATCTAAGGAGTTTTCTAGTTAGAAAACACTGTCCATTCTGGTATTCTCACCTGTAAACTCAAACTGTCTTGTCTTTGCCAGACTCTCAGCTATATCTTTTCAACTACAGGGGGCCTCCTAGCTCAGCCTTCGTTTCCCGTCATGTGCTGCAGCGTTGAAAATTTCCTCAACCCATAATCTGGAGTTGTTGTGCAGCTAACCATGTTCGTTTCCTCTCTCTTGGAGATTTTGTGATCTGATTGCCAATATCTTGAGAAATATCGTTTCTTAGATTTTGTCCGTTTTTCTATTTTAAAAGTTGTTTCAAGCAGAAGGGTAAATTGGGTCCCTGGTACTCCACCTAGGTCAGAAGTAGAAGTCTTCTGACCTACTAATCTCAATATTCCGTATAACTGACCAAACCAAACATTCCATGGGATAAAACATTGGCTCCTTAACAAGTGTTCCTTTAATGTCTATTATTATAGAATGCATAGGAACTCAGAGAGCAAAAAGTACTGATAAGGTCTTTAATCATCAGGGGTGTTTAAGAAGTTTTTCTTACATAAATGTATTAACTTAATAAATACCCATAAGTAACAAAAGTTAAATTATATTTTAATGAATAAATCTTATTTTTCAGTATTGATACTATAGAAATGAGGGAAGGTGTTCTCTTTCCGGGTCCACAAGGGAGCGTAGTTTTAAAGGCAAGAAATTCCCAGCACCATGCCCCTCTCCCATCTCTCTCCATTGGAGATTTAATTTTCGCAGGCATGGGAAGAATCAAAAGTCATTCATTTCAGCAGAAGTTCTTAAGGAACTCCTTTCAATGGCCAGAGGTCTTGGAGAAGGTGGGGGTTCCTCACAGGTTAAAAGTCCCCTTCTTCCACATCCCTTTGGACTCCTATGTTTGGATCCCCTTCCACACACTTTTTCTCTCTCATGTGGAAGTTTTCTCCCTTCTTCTCCTTTTTTTTTCTCTTTCTCTACCTAAATAAAATAACTTTTCTGTAACAGTGTTTGGGGTCCAGTATTTATTTTGCAAGTGCACCTGGTCCCCTCTCTCATTCTTGAGAGAGCAGGAGACCAAGAGGACATTCCTCCAAGAAGACTTGGAGGAATGTCCTCTCTGGGGAGCTAAGGGCTCTCCTGACTTCTGAACCCCAACAGAAAGACACGCCTACATGTGTGTTTATAATAAAAATATACAGGAGGAAATTTATACCAACATGAATAATAAATTTAAATTCAACTTAATGATTGCTTTTTTGTAATGTGGGGTGAATTTTTAGGTGATCTAAATTTTTCTAAGATCAAGAGAATGTTTAGAAAGGAAATAGGCATACATGGATTCCTTATAAGTGCAGAAAAACTGAAAATCTTGAAAAGCAAAATATTTTAGGAATGTAGAGTAACATAGAAAATTTTAAAAAGAAACATAATTTTAAGACTTTAATTTACAAATTATGATATCATGCATGCAATACAAAGAAAAGAACTCTAATGTCCATTCTTTGTAACACCAGAAGTCCCTGTAGATATTAAAAAATATTTTTGCAATATATTGCTGAATTTTTAGTAATTAAATCAGATAATTATCTTTTGCTTAGCTTCTATTAATAACAAAGATGAGTTATATAATTAGAGTATTTTATGATCTTGACTATCTCCATTGATCTACATTACTAAGATTTCATCTCACTATAGATTACGATGGCAAATGCAACTCAGGAGGATCATACTTTTACACTTGACTTCATTATTTTCTAACAACTTATTAAATCAATCAAAATTACAGAAATTATAAAATTACCAGGTATAATCTCTTTATCTTTTTTACTTAACATTTTCTCTTTTAATTACCCCTTTTAATTGGTAGCATCCCACTTATATAACTGAAAATTAAAATTTGACAATTTAAAAATGTGTTCAAGGTCATACACCTAGTAATTATTTGAACAGTTGTTAATATGGTTTCTCTGTGTCCCCACCCAAGTCTCATCTTAAATAGTAGCTTCCATAATCCACACATGTCATGGAGGTGACCCAGTAGGAGGTAATTGAATTATGAGGGTGAGCTTTTCCCATGCTCTTCTGTGACAAAAAATAAATCTCACAAGATCTGATGGTTTTATAAAGTGCAGTTCCCCTGCACATACTCTCTTGCTTGCTTCCATGTAAGACATGCCTTTGCTCCTCCTTTGCCTTCCCGCATGATTGTGAGGCCTCCCCAGTCATATGAAACCGTGAGTTGATTAAACCTCTCTTTCCTTTATAAATTACCCAGTCTCAGGTATGTCTTTATTAGCAACATGATAACAGAGTTATACAGTTATGTAAACCTAGTTCTTTTGTCTAAGATGCCAGGTGTGTTTCTTCTAAGGCATTGATTGAGTTCCCCATTTTCAAAAAATTAGGCATCTTTATCAATATAAAAGTATTACAAGAAACCTATTTCTATGCATTTCATTATAAGTATATGTACCAATATATTCATGTATTATGTAATTATAAAATATATGAAATAAAATTAAAATAAATGTGACAAAAATAAAAATTTTAAGATTTTTGATGTAGCCCCTTTCTTCTAAAGTAGATTTTCCTGCCTAATCCATAGAGTACAAATTTCTCATTTGGTCAAGCACTGCTCAGGACAATGAAAAAGCCAGCATTTGTTCAATGTTCCTCATTAGGGCTGTGCTTTTACATGCATTTTCTCATGTCACCCTCATAAGAAATCTGTGGCTAAGATGTAAACCATCTTATACATTGCTTACCTCAAATAATAACTAGAATAGTAAAAAGATATTAGGTAAAAACTGTAATCTATGTAAAATATGGGCATTTATGAATAACAATATATCAATATTGTTTCATTAGTTATGACAAATGTATGATACTAATGTCAGCTCTTAATCATAGAAGGCATTGAAAATGGGCTATATGAGAACCTTCTGTCCTGTCTTTACACTTTTCCTGTAAACATAAAACTGTTGTAAAGGAAATAAAGTTCATCAAACAAAATTAATAAACAACTACTGTATGGTTTCTTTACTTCTATTTCAGAAGATGTCCTAAAAGAAGGAGTGAACAGAAAATGGAAAAATACAGTGTTTCCTTTTTAAACTACTGAAGGAGGAGGAGGAATGTTTCTAGAATACAGAGTATATGTAAAAGCACAAAATCTCAAAATAACAAAGATGAAAATGTTTTATATAAAGCACAAAGAAAAAAGATTAAGTGTATGGATAATTGTGAATCCTAATGAAGTATGCAAAAGAAATATACCATAAGAAATGATAAAATTGCATGAGCAAAGTATTTTCAGACTTATAAATGGATCTTGAAGTGACTTATCAAATATTTTTGTTGTATGCCAGTTACACATAAAAAGGTCAACAGCTAGAAATATCAAACAAAGTTATTGGATTACATAATGAAGAAGTTAAAACTATAAAAATCCAAGTAGAAAATAGACTTTGAAAAAATAAAATTAAATTAAAGAGAAATAGAAATGTAAAACAGGCTTCTTTTTTGAAATAACAAATATGTTGAAACTGCAGAATTCTGTATTCACTCTAGTAGCCTACATGTAAAGTAAATAAATATGTTTACAAACATATCTTTCTGAGAAAGAAAGAAAATAAGTATGTTATTTCATACAAAACTAAAATTTCAGATTTTTTTTTTTTTTTGAAACAGAGTCTCACTCTGTCATCCAGGCTGGAGCATAGTGGAGCAATCTCAGCTCACTGCAACCTCCACCTCCTGGGTTCAAGGGATTCTCCTGCCATAGCCTCCCTAGAAGCTGGGACTACAGGTGCCCGCCACCATGCCTGGTTAATTTTTGTATTTTTAATAGAGATGGGGTTTCACCATGTCAGCTAGGATGGTCTTGGTCTCCTGACCTCTATTCTACCTGCCTTGGCCTCCCAAAGTGCTGAGATTACAGGCGTGAGCCACCATGCCCATTTTAAGAGAAAAAACTAAACAAATAATCAAGTAGACATCAAAAGCAATTTAGAATCAGGTTAATATGAATAATTTTTATAGATATTATGGTAGTCATATCTAAAAATCTGTCACAAATTATTGAAGCACAACATTTTCAAATTGTTAATAATAGAAATAGAGGATAAAATTTTAAATTATCTCAATAGTTACAAAAGAATAAAGGACTACAAACTTAACTGCCCCACTTGGCAAGAATTAATAATTTTCTCCTTAATTTTTATAATTACTTAAATGTTGGTTAAATTACTGTATTTAAAGAATTTTATTTAAATTACTGCATTTAAATTTATTTAAATTACCTTATTTAAAGAATTTTAAGTATTTAATTAAGAATTTTAAATTAACCAAATTTACGATACGTGAAGAAGATATAAATTTACAGAATATCTTACATAAAAACAAGCAAAATCAAAGTAAATAAAAATAAAATTTTAAAAATCAATAACAAGTAGACAGAACTAAACAAAACAACTAAACAAAAGACAGAAAGAAGGTAATAACACTCAATTTATAATTTATTTACTCCACAAAATTGTATGACCAGCATTATTTTCTTCATTTTACAGAAGATAAGCCTGAAACATCAGCAAAGTTAATCTAAAACAAGTCAATGGTAAATGACATCCCAGAATTTGAATATATGTGCATACATGTCTAATTTAATCAAAATTCACTACTGCCAGCGGTGACTATTTCTAATTGAAAATTAATGTAAATGGTTAAAATTCACATTTAAATATAAAATAATATAAATTTGAGTTACAACTAAAATTCAGGAATAAATGATAACCCTAAACAAATAGTGCATTACATAAACATTTCCAAATAGACAAAAAACCAATCCATATCATATGTCATTAGGGAAAACAAATTAAAACAAGAATGAGATATCATTATATTTTTATTAGAATGGCCAAAGTCCAGAACACAGACAACGCCCAATGCTGGTGAGGATGTTGAGTAAAAGATCTCATTCATTGCTAATGGAAATGCAAAATGGTACAGTCACTTTGGAGAATATTTGTGCAATATTTCACAAAACAAAACATACTCTTACTATACTATAAAGCAATTACACTTGTTGATATTTTCCTAAAGAAATTGAAAACATACATTTTATGTTGAAAACATAACTCCACCCAAAACCTGCCCATAGATATGTATAGCAGTTTTATTCATAATTGCCAAAAACTTGGAAGCAACCAAGATTACCTTGAATAAGTTATTGAATAAATAAACTTGGTGCATCTGGATAATGGAATATTATTCAGGGCTTAAAATAAATGAGCTATTAAGCCATAAAAAGATATGAACGGACATCAAATGCATATCACTGCATAATGTATGATTCTAACAATAATAAAACATTCTGGAATAGGCAAAACTGAGGAAACAGGAGAAAGAACAGTTGTTGTCAGGAGTTAAGGGGAGAGAGAAATGGCTTGGTGGAGCACAGGGGATTATAGGGCTGTGAAAATACTTTGTATGATATTATAATATTGGATACATGCTAGTATATATTTGTAAAAACCCATAGAATGTACAATACCAAGAATGAACCCTAATGTAAACTATGAACTCTGGGTGATAATTATATGCAAATAGAGGTTCATCAGCTCTAACAAATGTTGCATGACTATGGTTGAAAACGTTGATAATGAGAGAGGCCATACATGGTGGGGCAGGAGGTAAATTGGAAATTGCTGTATCTTCTGCTCATTTATATTATGAACTTAAAACTTCTCTAAAAAGAAAACATATTTTTTTTAAAAAAGAAGAGGTTTCCATAGTGATTAAAATCAACTAAAATAGTTCAATAATGTAATATTGATTCCCCATGTAAAATAATATTAGATTCAAAATTATGAAGAATAAGTTATTCCTAATGTTTTCTTTTAAATATATGCATTAAACGCCAAAATTGAGAAAACTGTTTTGAGTTTACATCATATGTTTAAAAAAATGTGGCAGAAACACACATATAAATTAATGGAATTGTCTGTAATTTCATCATCAAGATTATAATGTAATTCTATCAATTATTAGAGATCTAAAAGTCAAAAATTAAATTGATGCAGAGATAAAATTATGACAATAATAATTTTATTTATAAGTGGAGACAAGATTAGAAGGTCTGGGAAACAGGGTATATGATAGGCTGTGACACTGTTTGTGCCTCTAAATCAATACCTAATCCGTAGGGATCCGGAAATACATTCATGGGTGGAGCTGGGAAAACATGGAAATTCACATACACAAGTTAGCCAGTCAGAGAACTGAGATTACTTTATCTAACTTTGGGATGCAATGCCTAAGTAAAGTACAGATTGATTCTAACAGAGACAAAAAATCTCTTTTCCTAAACTATTTCTCCTCTTTCACAAAACCCAACACTCCAAAAAATTTAATACTTCACATACAAAATGAATTTTGCAATGTATTTAAATATTTACGCTTGTTTTGAAACTAAAAGAATTGATCAGTAATAAGTACCCAGCTCTACCAGTGCTGGTATATAGAGACCTCTCTATATATAAGAAGAAGAAGAAAACAAATTAAAAAATATTGCAACATTCAGCATTGAAAAGAATAGGACAAAATAAGAATGAGAGCAAAAGATACTCTGTAAAAACAGTCACTACAAGAAGAAAATTCTTTTGGTTTTAAGAAAATTAGAAACCATATTTTATTGGTAAATCTAGAGGTGGTTCTTATGAAATGGAGTAGTAACAAAATGAGAAGTTCTTGTAAATGCAAATTACAATTGCAGGTTTTTGTTAAAAGGCAATGAGTAATAAATTGAATAAGGCAGAAACATATAATTGAATTAAATAAAAGAGAATTCCAGAAAAGTCTTGTAACTCCAAGCATAATAAAACAAAAGGAGACAGAAGTTAGGAAGAAAATGAGGAGAACTTATTTAGGAAATCTCACATATAGGATTTTAAATGGAGAGAATGGGGGTGAGGGAAGAAGAAATAATCTAAGAAAAAAATGTATTTTTAGATTTCCAAGTATAAGATACTTAAATCTTTATTTAAAAACAACTAAGTGTCTGTCAAGTAAGTCATAGTCCTGTAATATGTCTGAATTGCATTAATACAAAAAAAGATTATAAAATCATTCAGATGGAAAAAATTAGGCTATCCACATACAGAAAATACATGAAAACTAATTATCTACACAATTAAATCTTAGAAGAAATGGGATAATTTCAAGCACATATTTACTCAGAAGACATGTCATTTACATTATCTTTCTGGAAAAGAAGCATATTTTAAAAAGTAATTATATCTGCATTTTTTTGAACAACACTGCACATATTTGTGCCATGACTGGACCTTCTCTTCTATGCCATGCCTGAGCAAAACTCTTGGCAATATTGTGAATAGATTATTATCTCTCTTGTATAGACTTGTTAGAGGACTCCCACATTTGATTGTCCAATGTGCAATAACAGGTCAATACACTGACACAACAAGAGCTGCAGCAGAGAAAAAATTTAATAATTGTAGGGCAACTGAGGAGATGGGAGAAAACTTCAAATTCACCTACTTGAGCTTAGGCCAGGGTTTTTTTTTTTTTTTTTTTTTTTTAATGAATCTTGATGGGTAGGAGTTTCAGAAGTATGGGTCACTGATTGATCAGAGCATGAAGGATGAAATTATAAAGATGAAGACTGCATTCTTGTGCTGAGTCAGTTCCTCCTCTGTGGTATTTAGACTAGCTGGCATCAACAGATCTGTTGGAATGCACAATCTTGAAAACAAATGAAAAATCTGAGTTTTTTAACATTTAAGATGCTATTTACAGAAACAAATAAGGGAAGTTAGTGTCTTCTGATAGGGTGTACATATGACTTTCCAACAGTGAGCAACTATAATAAAGTGGGCTAAAGGGAAAACCAGCTAATGGTTAATTATGTTTCTATTCAAGGCTTATGGCTTTTGTTAAAATGTAATAATTAACTTTAAAAAAATTCATGAGGAATAGTTTCAGACTTGAAAATGTTTTATACATACTGGCAAAAAACTTTACAAGTTTTTATTGTACATTTTTATACATAAATTTTTTATGACTGCATAGTATTCCATGGTGTATATGTATCACATTTTCTTTATCCAGTCTATCATTCATGGGCATTTGGGGTGGTTCCGACCTTTGCTATGTGAACAGTGCTGCAATAAACATACATGTGCATGTGTCTTTATGGTAGAATGACTTACAATCCTTTGGGTAAATACTCAATAATGGGACTGCTGGATCAAATGGTATTTCCGGTTCTAGATCCTTGAGGAATTGCCAAACCGTCTTCCACAATGGTTGAACTAATTTACGCTCCCACCAAACAGTGTAAAAGTATTCTTATTTCTCCACATCCTCTCCAGCACATGTTGTTTCCTGACATTTTAATGATTGTTATTGTAACTGAAATAAGATGGTATCTCATTGTGGTATTGATTTGCATTTCTCTAATGACCAGTGATGGTGAGCTATTTTTCATCTGGTTTTGGCCACATAAATGTCTTCTTTTGAGAAGTGTCTTTCATGTCCTTTACAGGGACATGGATAAAGCTGGAAACCATCATCCTCAGCAAACTAACAGGAGAAGGAAAAACCAAAACTGCATGATCTCATTCAGAAATGAGAGTTGAACACTGAGAACACATGGACACAGGGAGGGAACATCACACACTGGGATTGTGTGGGGGAGGGTATGAGAGGAATAGCATTAAAAGAAATACTTAATGTAGATGATGATGGGTTGATGGGTGCAGCAAACCACCATCACACATGTATACCTATGTAACATACCTGCATGCTCTGCACATGTATTCCAGAACTTAAAGCATAATTTAAAAAAAAGTTTAAGGAGTTTGCATTTATCAATTATTTCCTTCATGATTTTGCTTTTCTACCTGTTAAAAAATTTATTTCTTGGCCAGGCACAGTGGCACTGTGGGAGGCTGCACTTTGGGAGGCTGAGGAGGGCAGATGATTTGAGGCCAGGAGTTTGAGACCAGCCTGGCCAACATGGTGAATCCCCATCAGTACAAAAAATACAAAATTAGGCAGGCATGGTGGCACACACTTATAATCCCAGCTACTCAGGAGGCTGAGACATGAGAATTGATTGAACCTGGAAAGTGGAGGTTGAAGTGAGCCAATACCATATCACTAGTCTCCACCTGTCCAACAGAATGAGACTCTGTCTCCAATAAAACATAAATCCATTTTTTTGAGGTTGCAAAAATATTCTCTTATATTGCTTTCTTAAAATTGTAAAGATTTTTTTTCATATTTAGGTTTTTAACCTACCTGGAATTTATTTTTGTACATGATGTAAATTTAATCTCAACCTTTCTAATTGCATAGAAATAATTATGTATTTCAGGACAACATGATAAAAATTTCCCATTGGTTTACTTATAGAAAATATGTTACATGTTTTCTCCATTTGTATGTATATCCCTTCACCAATATGGTACACTCTTAATTACTATACCATTATCAAATATCTTGATACCTGGTAGGGCAAGTGTTCCCAGTGTGTTCCCCTTTAAAATTATCTTAGATACTTGTGATTCTTCTCACTTTCATATAAATTTCAGATTAAAACAATAAATATAAAAAATACAAATACATTTGAAACTATAACCACACACATTGAATTTTGAGTAGAATTGCATTGAATCTGTAGATCCATTTTGAAAGAATTTATGTTTTTTGCTCATTAAATATTTCACACTATGAATCTAGTAGATTATTTATTTTGTTTGTTTGTTTGCTGTTTTGTGTTTGTTGCACAGCCTTTGGTAAATTTCTAAATAGCTTGTATTTTTGTTATTTGAAATAAGATTTATTTTTTTTCATTTTTAACAGTGAAAATTTTTATAGAATGCTTTTGCTGTTTGACTATTAAGTCTGTATCCAACAGTTTGAGGAAACTCAAACTGTATCCAACAGTTTCATGAATGCTTTATTATTTTGGTTGTTGATTTTGTTTACAAAACCATAGGATTTACTTATTTGCTCCTGTACTGAAAACCCAAAATTGAAAAAACTGTGATAACAGTCATCTGACTTTTGCTCCTAATACGTAAGAAAATGCTTTCAACATTTCACTATAAAATATTGTGTTTAATTTTATGTAGACAATTTTTATCAAATTAAAGGATAAAATAGTAAGACATTGCTTTAAAGTAACATGAAAGCCAGAAAATAAAAAGACCAGTAAATGAGCACTTATGTTTTTGCTGAAGGAAAAAGAAATTAGAAACCATGTTGTTGCTATAGTTATCACTTTAAATAATAGATTATTGAAAATTGTTCTTCCATTAATTGGCTTTCTGGAATAGTTGATATATCTCTAGAGAGCATCTGTTATGTATAGGTTACAGTAGCTTAAATAGGGGTTCCAAAAAAAATGACTTGTCAAAGTTTCAGATATTTATATTTAAAGTAAGATTTTTTTAATACCTAGCATTTCAAGTCCTCATTTCTAAATAGGTGGGTTCTACTACCATAATAAAAGTTGAAAACAAGGAGGAAAACACACAAATTCTGACGTCTTTCTTTGGAAATTAATATTCCACATACTTATTAATTTAAAATATTATAAGGCATCAATTGATGTTTATTAATTATTTACAAGATACTGCGTGCAGTCCAGAATCTAATATTTTATAGAGGGTGTATGCAACATTTTGAAATGAAAAAATATTTTTTTTAAGTTAAAACTTGTGGTCCACAGGAAGAATTACTAAATATATGTAATCCATGAAGGAAAAAGATTAGAAGTAGAAAATCTATTTGCCTAATTTAAAAATATATTTGGCTATGTTATTACTAATTATATGTGATAATAACATCATAATATATATCTTTAAAAATATATATAAGCAATCTACTTTTATTAAGATCATTCTTTAGATACTTCTCTCAGGAACACTTCTGTTACTTTCCATTGTTACTTTCTATGTATAGAGTGTTCTTGAAATGGAAGCTAAGTAAGTTGGTTATATACAAATAAACAAAAAATAACTTTCTGGAAAAATGTTAAATTAAAATAATTTGCTTCCAGATACTTTGTTTTTTATATTCGGTTCCTATGACTCTGCACTATAGTGTAATTCCTTCCATAGATATTTTTTATATTGCCTGTTGATTCTTTACAACAATTCCATCTCAATTTTAAATTGAAATGATCGGAGTGGGTTTCTATTCCTTATAAGTATAGGAAAGGAAAGGAAAGTGCTTCTGGCAAAACACCATCTATGACACTTATTTAAATAATTTGCCATTTTGGTATTATTGATATATTTAAATATATCAATGTAATATTTAATGGTGCCATAGAAACAGAACAACTTATTTAGACTAAAAAAATAGATAATACATTTTTAGTTATCATATAAGTAAATAGTGCAGTATCTCGTCAAGCTTGGTGCTGAGATAAATAACCATACTGCATAAAATACTTTTTAAAAAAATAGTAGTGTTTATTAGAAAAAAACATGTATAGAATGTATTAGAAGCCAGTTGTGTTCATTTAATCTGCTTGGGTGTATTAATTCTAAATAGGCTTTAAAATAAATTCATGCTCTAATTAGTCTCCTGCAACCGATTATTATCTTCGACTATTGCATCTAAATTCCTGCATTGTAATTACTATCGCTAAGATACTTACCAACTTTTCAAGTTTGTTTAGACCCTTCTCAACAATACATTGAAAATGCCTTTTTAAAGTTATCAATATCTTTTTAACTACAGTTCCAGGTATTCATGCCAATTCATTTTGTCTAATTGAAGCAGCCAATAATGACAACTATTTTTTCCTCCATCAAGAATTCTCTTACCTGATCTTTTAAAGTGCCATTCTTTTTTTTGAGACGGAGTTTTGCTTTTGTTACCCAGGCTGGAGTGCAATGGCGCGATCTCGGCTCACCTCAACCTCCGCCTCCTGGGTTCAGGCAATTCCCCTGCCTCAGCCTCCTAGTAGCTGGGATTACAGGCACGCACCACCATGCCAAGCTAATTTTTTGTATTTTTAGTAGAGACGGGGTTTCACCATGTTGACCAGAATGGTCTTGATCTCTTCACCTCGTGATCCACCCACCTCAGCCTCCCAAAGTGCTGGGATTACAGGCGTGAGCCACCGCGCCCTGCCCTAAAGTGCCATTCTTTATAATTTTTCTCCTATTATCAGCTCTCTGATGACCTTTGCCCTTCTCAAATAAGCGAAGTGCTTACAATAGTGCATGAATTATAAAAAGCAGTCAATAAACTATTATTGGTAGTAATAGCAGCATTTTGTTTCCCTCTAATAAAGATGAATGTCTTTCAAGCACAGAAACTTCACCTATTTGAACTATCAAACTACAAACACACCATGACCACCATCTTACTTTCCAAAGGAAAGCCCATTCTATTATTATGTATTACTACTCATTAAAAGTAAATAAAAACTTTTGCATTTATTAAATTAAATTCATTCCCTCTCCAATTTTTGTGCACTTGTCCTAGTCATAGATTCCATAATTGTATATTTTGTTTAAGTAATCTCTTTCTTACATGACACATTTCCTTCCTTCCTTTATTTATTTATTTATTTATTATATTCACTCCTGTTACCCAGGCTGGAGTGCAATGGCACAATCTCGGCTCACCACAACCTCCGCCTCCTGGGTTCAGGCAATTCTCCTGCCTCAGCCTCCTGAGTAGCTGGGATTACAGGCACGCGCTACCGTGCCCAGCTAATTTTTTTGTGTTTTTAGTAGAGACAGGGTTTCACCATGTTGACCAGGATGGTTTCGATCTCTTGACCTCGGGATCCACCTGCCTCGGCCTCCCAAAGTGCTGCCATTTCCTTTATTTAAAGACAGCCATCAAGATACTCCTGAATCTTCTCCAGTTTAAACACCAATAGCACATGTATATTTTCCCATTGCCTGTTAGGAATAAAACTGACAAGACAGAAATTTGGCATATTGCTTTAGAAAAATGAGGCTCCAGCAGATATCTAAAAAATGGATTTCCTCCATTATGCAATGTCTTGTTTCTGCTCTCCTAGCTCTATTAGGAAGCATCATGCATGTTCCTTTTTTTCTAGCTTATTAGCTTGTATCTATCTCTCACATTTCTCTTACTTTAACCCTCAATCGAATACTTTCCTCTTGCTTCCACTTCTGAATTTTTATAATATCCAATCTTAACCTTCTTCTTCTTAGTAGTATTATTATTTTATTTTATTATTATTGTTTTTTCTTTTTTGAGACAGAGTCTTGCACTGTCACTCAGGCTGTAGTGCAGTGTGCGATGTTGGCTCACTGCAATCCCCGCCTCCTGGATTCAATCAATTCTCCTGGCTCAGTCTCCTGAGTAGTCAGGTCTACAGACGTGCACTACTGTGCCCAGCTAAATTTTTGTATTTTTAGTAGAGTTGGGGTTTCACCATGTTGGCCAGGATAGTCTCTATTTCCTGGCCTATGATCCTTCCGCCTTGGCTTCCCAAAGTTTTGGGGTTACAGGCTTGAGCCACCGAGCCTGGCCTATTATTATTATTGCTATCATTTTTGAGACAGAGTTTTGCTCTTGTTGCCCAGGCTGGAGTGTGATGGTGCTATTTTGGCTGACTGAAACCTCCACTTCGTGGGTTCAGGCGATTCTCCAGTCTCAGCCTCCCAAGTAGCTGGGATTACAATGGAAAAGTCTGTTGTATTTTGTTGCTGTTGTTGTTGTTTCTTAGTACAGACAAGATTTTACCATGCTCAGTCAGCTGGTCTCAAAATCCTGACCTCAGGTGATCCACCTGCTTCAGCTGCCCAAAGTGCTGGGATTACAGGCATGAGCCACCATGCCCGGCCCTTCCTATTATTTTTCTGCAGAAAATTACTAGTCTCTTTTACACTGTAGTCTTTCTTTTCTTTAAAATTTTTGGTTATATTTGTAGTTTTCTAAAATATCCACTGTTTTTAATTTAATTCTACTACTTTTTTTCCTCTCTCCTTGTCCCTTATCAGGGTAATAATCTTTTGATTGACTGACAGCTTTATCTTCAACATATTTTTCTTCAAGGTATGTTATAATTTTTGGTTACTATGTGAATTCTTGTATTTCACAGGTCAAAACTTGTTTTCTGAAACACAATATGTGAACTGAACTAAAGCATGATTGAGCAACAAAAGCTTCTAAAGTAATAGCATTTCATATTACCCACCCCAGAATTATAAATGGCTTTCACAAAGCAGGTAGTATTTGTAAACTCAGCTGTAATAGAATAAATGATAAGTATGGTATTAGTAATTTGAGTCAAGCAGGTGTGCTTCATTTCAAAACAACTAAATATAAGTAACCTCGAAGTGGCATATAGGTTGATTTTCTTTTTAAATTTAAGTTCAAATTGTTTGTTTGTAATCTGAAATTAACTTCTCCCAAAAGAACCATTCCTATATATGGAACAGCTTGTTTCTGCAAATCAGCTCACAATTTATGTTTCACCTATTTTATAAAGAAAGCAATGTACAATTCCAAGAAGCAATAATAAAAAATGTATATAAATTGGTCACAGATTTAGTAAATAAATTAAACCTAAGAAAATAGTAATTATTTATCTTAAAGGTCAATATTGAAGGAAAAGATTGACAGGTGGTCCATTTGCTGGTGACTATGAATAATACAAAAATGTTTAAGCCATATAGATATACTCGAAGTGTGTTTATTGAATTTTGAAATCATTAAGGAGCCAAGCAGAGCAGCTTAGCAATAAGGAATTATGGGGCATAAAAGGCCATGTAACATAGTCTATCCTCTCTGCTGAGGCAGTGTAGGAGGTGAGGCTTGGCAGTCTGCTAGGATACAAGAAAAAAAGAATCTATGTGGTAGCAGAGAATTGAAATGGAAAGAGAGGAAAATTCCACCAAGCCTGCTGACTCATGGACAACTGTAAAGGCTGCTCTCCTACAGATGGTTAAAGCTCCATAGAGAAAGGACACATGAAGTGTGGGGGAGTTCTCCAGGGCCTGGAATCAGCATCAGAGTGGCAACTAAGAGTGTACATAACAAGGGACTTGGAGAGAGTAATTAAGTGTGAGAAAGAAGAGATGTATTCTTAAAGCTCCAAGGTGACTTCCACCAGCTAAGAGGTTGGGTTAAAGTATTACTGATGACACTAAAGAGTAAGCTGCCTCCTGTCACTAATTAGACCCCAATCACAGATCATCGCACATAGAAAACAGGAACACATTTGTTAAAAAATAGAGGCAGTGTGGCATACAACAACAACAACAACAACAAAAACAGTAAGGCTGTCTCAAGACCCAGAGTTAATGCTTACATACTATGATATTGAGCATATTTATCTTTTTCTCCTAAACTCTGTTTCTTCCACAAAATATGACTAATTCTGCCCACACAGTGTAACTTACAGAGTTATGAGAATCAAATAAGACAATAGAAGTAAAAATGTTTATGATAAATTGTAAAGTGCTAAAAAATATATATAAGGCCATACATTGGAAGACAAAGTAATTATTTCTGGTAACCTCATTGGATATTTTTTGAAAAGTGAGTTTTCTTATTTACTTAAAATACAAATTCATTTATTAAAATGATTATTATATAATTGATGTGCTTAGGCATACATCTATTTTGTAAGTAGGATTTATGATTGCAAATATTTAAAAGAATGGTTCTCATAAGTTAAGAAGTGTACATTTGTTCATCTGTAGCATTCCCAGTTTCAATTTGATTGTTTTAGATACTAAATGTTAGCCATAAATATTAGATTGTTTTTTCAACTCTCCAATATCTTCACTCACCCAATACTCTACTTGCAAACCAGCTTGAACTCAATTTTTTCTGAACTATTCTTGACTAAATCTAGAAGCAGCCTCAGTACATCTGTGCCTTATTTAGGGGGTTTGGCATTCTTCCCCTCTTCTTCAACTGGCCAGAGACAGCTTATGTGTTGTTTCTGAGACAGAATGCACTGGGGGGCCTGCCTGTTGGCTCTCTAGATCTGAGGAACTTGTCTCTCCCATTCATTGGCACTTTCTCTCAACTCGTGTTTCAAGTGTACTCTTGATTACCTGCATTCAGCACAGCATATAGTGCTAAGCACTCAAGAATTGTCAGTTTGACTCCTGTTCTTCTACCTCACCTTCTGAGTAAGACTCAAATTCATCTGACCTGCCAGAAATCCTTGAGACTATAGTTTTACCTTAAAATCTAAGCTTTAGTCTTGTTATTCTTGTACGAAGTTTTCAAGCCTGTTTACCTGGTAGGCGATAACTGAAAACACAACCTAGATTTCTAAGGCTATGTTCAACCCCTGCTTTTCCATCTCTAACTCACATAATGATATTTTCTTCTATATTGACCAAACCTCATAAAAATTTGACTTTGTTCATAGGTCCACTCATTTGAAATTCCATTATTTGGAACCCCAATCATTTGGCAAATCTAATGTCAGCCCCTCCAATTCATATTCCCAGTCTTTCCAGACAAATCACCATGCCCACAATAAGTCAACAGATATAATACCCAAACACAATCTAATGTAAAATATACACACATGCATGAGCAGATATACGTATATGTGTATACATACCTATATTTAAATGCATGTACATAAATATGTATATATGTACATATTCATGTTACATACTTACAGATAATTCCTTTTTTTTTTTTTACAAACTCAGACTCTCATGACATGTAGTATAATTGCCATTTAAGAGAAGCTGAAGATTTAAGATTAAATATTTTTTAAATCTGCTGACCCTTAGAAGAGTTGTTCTTGGAAAAGGACCAAGTACAAATTCACACTAGGCTTGGCAATAACTAATATTATCTGTCTGTCATTTTTTTATAATAACCTAAATTAAGTGAATGTTCCCTTGCAAGGAAACAATAATGATTGCAGATTTCTACAAAGGGCAAATATATGTAAAATTGTTATTTCAAAATTAGTGAACTTTGGGTCTTCATTTTTATATTAGATATACATAGAAATCTGGAAATGTCACAGCTTCTTTGTAAGTGCTTTCATAGCAAAAATTAACTGTTTTGCTATATATCTAATAAATGTAATGTCACAAGAATGAAAGCTTTCTGAATATTTTACATAGATTAAGCCATCTGTTACATAGAACACTATGATCTCTATTAGTTCATCAGTTGTCTGACTTGTTTTAAAAAGAAATAACTCATATATTTAAGCAATAAGTTCAACAGAGAAACAAGCAGAGAGAAAGTATTAGAGAACACTAAAATGGTTGTGTCTTCACTAGGCAATGAAAGTTATTTATTACAGGGCTCCATCAATCTGAAGACCTCTAAAGATGAAGGTAAAACTCATCTGTCTTCCTGGCAGATAGAATGTGAAGCAGCTTAGAATAAGGCAATAGAGAAGGGCAAGGTCTGTGGTGAACTGGAGAATGCATGCCCCATCTAAAAACAGTTCAAAGAGATTTATTTGGTTGGCTGTTTATTTGTACATTTAATCTCATAAACATGAACACAGAGACACACATCCCAATTGTTCTGACCGAACAAAATACATCTGTGAGCCAGATTTGACAGATGTGCAGCAAAATTAAGCAGCAAATATCCAATGGAAAAATGTATCTAAAGTAAAATATAGATCCTTTTTAAAAATTGTTTTATTAAAATGGAGGTGGAGAAGTAAGATCTGTCAGATTGTGATATATAATTAACTTTAAAAATGTTATTTTTACCACAGAAACAAGAAAAAGTTGAATATGAAAAAAAAATACAAGAAGTGTTTACAAGAGTTATTTTGTCATTTGATCCAGCCAATATACTATAGGCTTGCAAACCTCCTTTCTTGAATGTAAACACATTTTCTCATTAGAAATAATTTATAAATGTATCAAAACAGTATTATAAAATTATCATAAAATTGCGGTGTCATTCCTTGAAGTTACTGTAAGATAAATTACAATTTAAAGAAGTATGCATACATGTGTATGTGTGCACATGCATGTGTGTATGTGTAGGTTCTGCCATTCCAAGGGAAGGTTTATTCAAAAAGTAAAGTAACTATTATTTCTAGCTCTCAAATAAGAGTGTGAGTGATTTGCTGGATTACAGAATTAAATAGAAAATCAAACAACAAAACCTTTATAAAGTTGTAACTATGGTACTTTATTTTATATTCACATCTTAAAATCTGTAAGAACTACTTTTTCAGAGTAACTCTTGTAAGCCAAGTCATTTCTGTAAGATTCGACAAACTGAATGTTATCTTATTTCGAAGATAAAGTAAGCTTTTGAGAAGTAAAAATCATAGTTTTAAGTTCACATAGTGAGAGAGAAATGAATTCAATTTAGAGTGTGAGTTTCCTGATTTCAAAGTACATACTTTTTACCTGTTTTGACTACTTTACAATTTTGTCTTTGATATGTATTATGGTAACATTTGTGGTGAATTTCTTTTTTTTCTGTATCTCAGGTTGAACTAAATTAGCTATCATTAGCTCAGACAATAGAAATATTTTTGGTTTTAATATGTATTATATTCTAGGTTTAATTAATTGAACTTGATTTGACTCACTGTCTTGTCATTTTTTATAATTGTTTAAGTCCATGTATTTCTGAAATAATTACATAGAAATAATTAACTTTGGAAACTGGAAAACAATGTTTAGTGATAGGATTGTGTGAAGGGTATTGAGGTTTGGAAAGATTGCCTTCTCTAGGGATAGACAAGTCCAATTCAATGAATAATTCCTCACCTCATTTGTGTGTAAGCAAAACACAAATATTGAAACAAATAAATTTGTACCAATTATATAGTCAGTTCAGAATATTAGAAACAGCCACCGTTTTCTGATGACTTTCATCTTTAGAATTTATATTTTTGGGCCCAATTAGCAATTATTTTCTCTCTCTCTATTATTTATTTATTTTTTTTTGCACTCTGAATACGATCACACAAATGTCTTTCCCATTTTATAATACAGACACTGGTTCCGGGTGGTTAAAATCAAAAGAAGTTGGCTTCAGCATTACATTTAAATTATCCCTCAAGAGCTACATGAGATAGATTTTTACCCTTACCAAATTAAATCATCTGTATTGGTCACATGTGACCTTCACTCCCACATTCTTTGGGAATAGCTAGTTGTTAAAGGCAAAAATATACATTCAGAAAGATTTAAACATTTTAAAGCTCCATAGGAATTTATAAATTTTAAATATAAACAATTATATTAGAATAACTTTGCAAACAAATCAATGTGTTGTACTGCATTTTGAGTAAGGAAACACTGAGTTGTGCTAACTTTTCTTTCTACTTTTTCTAATATTCTTTTAATTAAGAGATGAGTAACAGCACTCTCACCCTCAAAGAAATATCTGTCTTCCAAGACTATCGGAGTGAAAGGTTAGAAATTTATAAACACACACATACACACACGTGTGCACACACACACATATGTATATTTATATCTATCTATATATAGATGTATCTTCCAAAGCCTTTTGGACACTCTCCTGTGAAAATACCTTCAAGCTTAATCTCCAAAGTACTAAAACAGATATAAACAGGTAATTGCCATATAATATAAGAATTAATATTTTAAAAAATAATTACAACCTAATTAAATTAGGTTTAATTGTAATGTCATTCTCTCCTAGGTCAATGTAATTTAAATCAAGGAAGGAAGTAAATGAATTCAGTTCTCACATTCAAACTACCTCACAGTGACCGCTCAGGTGTGGAATTTTCTAATTAGAAAAAGAGCTCCAAACTAAGAGTATCTATCTAGGAAAAAGAGTAAGATAAACAGCAGATATTTCCCTTCTATGTACTTTGTTACTGTCATAATCTTTAACTAGAATGATATATGAGCTTTGAGATATGAGTTTAATATGTTTGTCAACAATATGTGATTAATTACATTTATACCTGAGTTCTACTTGCTTTCTCAATTAATAAATATAGTCATATACCTCATAATGATATTTTAGTCATCAATGGATCTCATAACCTCATATATAATCGTAGCACCATAAGATTATAATACCATATTTTTACTGTAACTCATATGTTTAGTTATGTTTAGAAACACAAATACTTACCATCATATTATGATTACCTACACTTTTCAGTACAGGAACATGCCATGCAGATTAGCAGCCCTGGAGCAATAGACTATAACATGTAGCCTGGGCATATAATAGGCTACATATCTAGGTTTATGTAGGTGTACTCTATAATGTTCAAATAATGACAAAAGTGCATAATGATGCATTTGTATAATGCATCTGTATATAGTTACTGTCTTCTGCAGAGGCCAGAGCACTTACAAACACAATATTTTAACAATTAGTGTATGTTGTATATTTAACAGCATTTCTTTATTTAAACATCCAATATTTTTCTTTCTAAACAAATTATTTTAACTTACTAGTGTTGGTATTCTTAATTATATTTTCATTTCAACATGGTTAAATATTTTATCTTACTCATTTGAAAATAATTTTTCCTACTATATTTCAAATATAATTATTTTATATTTGGAAATAACTTTTACTATTTATCACATGAGTAGTAATCATTATTTATCTAAAATGTAATGAATAAATAACCTCTCACTAACAGATTAAGAAAAACAAATTAAATATTTTCTCTAAGTATTATTTAAATGAATAAAGAAATTTACCCTTTAAAATAAGGAAGTTAACATTTTTTTATACATTCAAGAAATATCCTGTGTAAACTTTAGAAATGCTGTTAATACTTGGTAAAATAATGATTTATAGACCATTTGGAAAAAGGAAGGCATGATTTATTTATTTATCAAAGATGGAGACAGAGTAGCATTTCAGATATTTCAGCAACGGTTTTCCACTTGGATGGTAAAGGCAGTGAATGAAATTCCTGATTGTATTATTTTGCTTTGGGGCAGTTAGGTGCTTTACTTATAATTTAATGCATAGAAACGTAACTGCACAATAGCTTCTAGTCACCAATCATTTTGTGATCTGTAATGCAGTAATACATTTTAATACAAAGGAAAGTAAGGAATCAGGGTTAATATTTCACGTGACTGTGATTCAGCAGTTCCTGTGAAAGGAAGTGGCATGAATAAAGGTAATTAAGACGTGGTAAATAAAATAACGAAGGGAAGAAGGAAAAGATTTAAGAAATAGAATTAGAAAAGACTTGTAGTGAAAGAAAGCAAAGCTAAAGTAGAACTTGAGCAGGAATAGAGGTTCATTTAGTGTGGATTAAAGGCCTGTAACAATTTCTGGAAACTCACATCCTGTCACAGACTAAATATAAATATGTCCTCAATTTATTAAGTCATATATATACAAAATATTTATATTATATGCACATATATGTTAATGTATATCACAATATCTATAACCATGTAATAAATATTCTTGAGCTCCTATTATAAACAAGACATTGTCCTAAGAAATAAGGGTACACTTGATGAAAACAATGAACAATTACAATAGAGGAACAATCAAAACCTAAACACGTAAAGGCAAAATGAATGATGAGTTTTCCAAGGTTATCCATTAGAACTAGACAAAAAAATTTAAAACAATGTGTAGAATTAAGACGTAATTTTGGTGTGTAATATTTTTTATTTAATTTCTGCTTTATCTTTCAGTTAAAGGTATAAATTCCATATTAAAAGCTACCATCTTAAGAACTCATTTTGTACTGAGAAGCTGCAGAATATTGTGGTGTTCTCCTACTCTCCTCCAGAAGACATTGTTTCCTTTATATCATAAAACAGAGGATTGCTTCTTCATTGCTAGATCTCGAAAGAAAAAGAAACTGGTCTTTCTAAGGTCATGGTTTAATAATAGTCAAAGAGAAGAATATTAGCTAAAGGAGTTGCTCCTTTTTGTAAAATGTTTTTCAACTTTACAGTTTCTTTATTTAAAAAAAACTCCCTTAACCACTAGCTAAATCTGGAACACCTTTTTAAAAAGTCCAAGAATCTTCATTTGCTATAAATTTGGAAGACCTAGAGAAGTCATTGTATATCTTTTTTATACCAGTAGATCAACACAACATTGTTGTACTATTAAAATGTATTCTTTAAAATTTTGTAAGTTTAGTGTTCATCAAGGATGAGGAAAAATTATTAGAGTTTTATTGATGCCTTTATAATAAAGCCAAGTAATAAAAAAAAAAAAACAACCCTGTGCTAAACTCTTCTGAGAATTCATGGCTGGTTCATGCCAAAAAAAAAAAAAAATGGTGGTATATAC
The DNA here is from genome assembly GCF_049354715.1 of Callithrix jacchus. Lineage (NCBI taxonomy): Eukaryota > Metazoa > Chordata > Mammalia > Primates > Cebidae > Callithrix > Callithrix jacchus. The sequence goes on along the minus strand of NC_133514.1, from coordinate 72,288,697 downwards.
ATTTGTGAAATTTGTTTTGACTTTCCATATATGCATCTTATGTAACCAATCACATACAGGCATTGCTTTTTCAGAGTGTAATTTGTAATACAGATATAAATTGGTGGTGTTCTAACAAATGTTTAATGACTGCATCTTAAAGCAGGGGAGCTGGTTTTTAACGTTTACTGGTTTACATAGGGATAATGCTCTGAGCATGGCTAACCTCAGGCCTCCAAGTAGCATCACGGGTAATGCTGTTGGGAAGAGGAATGTCAGTAGGAATCAGTACAGCACTGGGATATTTGATCTAATATAGGTGGCTATCCAGCATCATTTTAGGGACCACTAAGGAAGAAATAATGCTGCCAATTAAACTATGACACTTTTATAAAAATTATTTTTTCATTGTGCACTTATTGAAAAAACTCTTTAAAAAATCCTCTAGCCCCAAAAGTGTTTCTTATTCTCTATTCAAATTCAGAGAGAGAGACATAGAGAGACAGAGACATAGACACACAGCAAAAGAAAGAGACGGACAGAGAGAGAATAAAAAAGGACGGTTGTGCTATCACAGCCTATAGACACCACAACTAAGTTGTGGCTCCCCAAAATCTGTGTTGCCTTGCAATGTGTGTGTCTTGTGTAAAATTAATTACAAGGATATTAAGGCTCATGCTTTGCAGAAAGGGGTTAGTGCAAAGGGACTGCATTTACCATTCCAGGGAGATTCAAAGGAGAGGAGGCAACTGCTTAGCCCTTATCTTAACAGTGGCTCTCCTTCCCCTTGGGGAAGTCAAGGTTGGGAGCAGCAGAAATCAAATCCAAAGTAATTTTAAGACATCATATCCCAATTTCAGAGTTGTCACAATCTGAGAAACATAGCCCTGGAATCAATAAGATATGATGTATTAAATGCAGCATTATTGATAGCTAAAAATGAGAGAACACAACATGTACAAAGTGCTCTGCAGATATTTTAATTTCCTTTGCATTGAAAGTATACTTCAGAGACTTCCAGTTTCTGGTCCAGCATGTAAGCAGCATGGGAATCATCACTTCTGCTTTCACAAAAAGAAAAAAAGAAGCAAACTAAAAATCAACAACTCTTCAAAGATTCATCTGAGAACTGAGATCACAGAGCAAGCCACTGCCCCAACAATTGTAGAGAAAGACAGGCAAATACAGAGAATCGCAACTTAGGGAGCAGAAGCCAAGGAGCAAGAAACTCTGTGGGAGCCAGCTTCAAGGTAGGAAAACTTAAACTATAATTGATGAATTGCTGGAGGCTTGGTGTGGACAAGTCTGAGAATTAAAATCTCCAAGGGGACCCAGTGAGTTTCACTGCTAGAAGTCCTACAAGGAAGAAAGTAGAAGGCAGGCAGGAGAGCGAGGAAAGGTGAGAACAGAGATGGTAAGTACGGAAAACAAAAAAAGAGAGGAAGGAACAAAATAAAATAAAAGCGTAAAAATAAATCTGTTGCTGATTTAGAACACAGTTCTAAAATTTTGGTTCAACAATGCGCTAAGGAACTGCAGCTTTTGTGAAATTAGAAATAACCTTTAAGGTGACAGTAATCAATATCCATTTGTTCAGATAAATTATTATTTGACTAACAACATTACTTCTGTGCAAAACCTCTCCTACCTGTTCAAAGGAAATGATGATGAGAAGGAAAAACTAGGGCTCATTTACTTCCTTTTTTCTACAGTAACATCTACATGCTTCCATTTGTAATACAAAAAGATAAATAGTAATATTTTTCTCTTATTTAATAGTTACATTTATAGGACTGATATTTAAGAAAAATCAGAGTCTAGGGGAATGAAACCACAAAAAGGAAACAGAAGCATTCAGTCAGACTCCATAGAATCAAAAAACTCTGGAAAGCAATTTAATCTGAAGAACATTTAGAGTCTTGATTAAAGTCATCGGTTCCTGGCCAGCACTGATAGCATTATATCAGCGAGTCCAGGTTCACTGTCAGCCACATCAGAACAATAGTGCCTTCCGGGAAATTTTAACACCTATCCAGTTATATCCTAAAACACTTTCATACACAGACTTCAAAATTATGATGATGAATATATGAAAACAGAAAAAGTACATAGCACGTTGATGAAAGAGTTCATAATTTTGCCGTCAGCTCCAAACCAATGAGCAGAGACAAACTGCCATGCCCCAGGGAATTGCTAGAATAGCAGATAAAAATAAGAGAATAAGCTTCTTGAGCAAAACCTTTCTAGAAAAACAAAAAGTTTAGTTCTATTCTTATGTTCATCTCTTCTGCATCATTGTTTAAATTGCACAAAAGTGGTAAAGATTTTTTTTTTTTTGGTATCTCCATGCCAGCTTAAAACTGTTCTCTTTCTCTTCAAAATGTTATAACGCACTCAGGAAAACAAATATACAAATATGTGGGTACCCAGCGTATACCCCAGTACTATGATCCTTTGTTAATATAAAGAGAGAATAATATAAAGAGAGAAATGAAGGCACCTTCGTGTTTACATATACAACTCCTTCTAAGTATATCATAAAAGTAATTACTTCAAGTTAGCAAATGTATCAGGTTAAAATCATAATCTAAGTTTAAGGTCAACATCAAAAAGGTGAGGAAAGAGGGAAGGCTTGTGTGTTAAGAAACAGATATTGTGAAATAAAACAGTATAGATTGTTGAAACCAGGTTAAATACACCTAATCTATGGCCTAAATCAGACTGCCAAGCACAGTTTTCTAAAATCTGTATTTATGAAAGTGATTAAACACCTATTAACTAAATGTGCTTCTCCCAAAATCTATAATAAATAGATCAGTAGTCAAGACGTGAAAAGTAAAGGACTGTGCTTAGTTCATTAGAAACATGGTCCTGATGCCAGCTAGAGGCATTGCATTGTGTGGAAATAGCATCCACGGCTGCCACATCTAAACACAGGAAAAGAACAAATAAATAGACTCACTTTGCTGGATGGGATCCTGATAGCCCATATATTTCCACCAGCTTCACCTATGCCGAGCTGCATTCTTACCAGGCTACAGGAGTTAGTGTTTAACTTTCTCTTTAAAATCTATGGTACACCGAAGAAGAGAATAAATCAATTTGTTTCCTCTCCTCACGCTACTTCCTGGTTTTGACAACTTGTATTTAGGAAAAATTGCTTTAAAATTCTAAATTCAAGATTTTTTTTTTTGTATGCAACCCATGTTCATTTCGGAGAAAGTTTTGTTTCATGGTTTGCATAATGGGCTAAGAATAACCATTACACTTTGGAAGGAACGGAGTTATTTGAATTGTCAAGCGTTCACCACAGATGTGTGACTAGGTCAGCTCTAGGTATAAAGATAACACGAATAGACTGAAAGAATCTTTGCTTGGATTCAGAAAATAGTTCACCTTGCTTCTCTGGATATCTGCGTAGAAATATTTCCTCAGAAAAGGAAAAAAGTAAGATTATTTCAGAGACATGTCGGAAAGGATTTTCCTTCAGAAAATAGAGGGACAAGGAACTGCTGAGGCCAGGGTAATATTTAAATGCTACATACTCACTACATTGTAGCAGCCACTGATGAGAATAGATGCCTTCCCCATCAGAACATAGGCTGGCTAAATGCAGCACTGACTGTGCCAGTGGGCGCCAGCTGATATCCAGACCGGATCATTGGCTCCAGAATAGCCCAGTTTGTCATTTGGATGGAACCAGACAGACACCAGCTCAACCGATATCAAAGGTCAGTGGGACTGATGGACACTCACCAGTGCAATGAAATCCCCACATTCAGGTTTGTCCCAAAGCCCTAAATTGTCCAGCCTAACCAACATGGAGAAACCCCGTCTCTACTGAAAATATAAAATTAGCCAAGTGTGGTGGTACATGCCTGTAATCCCAGCTACTCTGGATGCTGAGGTAGGAGAATCACTTGAACCCAGGAGGCAGAGGTTGCAGTAGCCAAGATAGTGACATTGCACTCTCATCTGGGCAACAAGAGTGAAACTCAGTCTTAAAATAAATAAATACAAATAAAAAATAAAATGAAAAAGAATAGGAAACTATGAGGTTTCTTCCAGGAATCTGAATCTTATTATGTCTTCTGGATGATTTTGATATTGCTAATTAGAGAACCAGTGTGCTACATGGTATGGATCAAATTAATAGACATATCCAGGAACAAAGTCTCCAAGTAAATCATCTCTGCAGAGAAGAATAATCGGCATTATTTAAGCAAAACTGACTTAACCATCACCTAGCCAAAAGAAGCAAGGAATATGTAAGAGGGTCATTTTACGTTAAAGTGACAAGAATAAAATTATATTATGCTCCTTGAGTATTTTTCTATATTTTTTAAGATGTTAGATACTTCTATCAACTCTCTGCTTAGTATGATATGTTTCCTAAATTCTAGATAGAAATTTAAACCAATTAAAATATTTAATCAAAACTGACGTATACAGGAATATAAGTAATGTATGTAATTTAAGTTTAATCTCTTTTCAATTCTCTGTGAAACTGAAAATAAATACGTAGAATGTTTTATGAAGAATCTCTCTGCTCCATGTCACCACATCTGGTTAACAAGAACTGTCTAGTCCCTGGATGTATATGCTCCATTGTAACACTGCATAATTCATACTAGAAGAGGGAAAAAAAAGAGGCCTAGAAGTTCTACTTCCCTGTTCTGATTTCACACATTCCAGGTAACTCCACAGTTGCCGATTCCATGTTTTCCAGAATATTTGATACTGGGAAAGTCTGTGCAGCGAAGGAACGGTTTATAGGTGTGAAACTGGTTAGTCTTCAGTGCAAAAATATGAATTGGCATTGTCGTGTGAGATTATTTTGTGTTGACTCCATTATATCAATTAACATTCAATAGCTGGGCAATAATCATGTTTTCATACCTCTTGCCCAGAGTAACAATCCATTTGATGACCCAAGATATACTTCTTAAGAATGATTTATACTGAATATGCTTTTTAAGAATGATTTATACTCATCACTTAGTATCCCTAGATGGCATCACTAACTCTTCACTTTCTCAGTGCGTTATCTCTTCCATTGTTCAATAAATTGGTATAGGCTCTAATAACAAAAGCCTTTACCTTAATAATATCAAAGACAACAACTTGAAAATAATTACATGGGTCCCTGGGCTAAGGTGCCATTAATGATATAATAAATTTTTTCAAAAGAAATCATTCTTTTTCTCTTCTACTTTTATTTTAGCAACATAATATTTGTTTCCAATATGTTTTAATTTTTCCTAATTTTGATTTGTGTGACCTTACTGTAATATATTTGGGGTTCTGAGATGCAAGCATCAATTTACTTTACTATCACCCTGTTTAGCAATAGAGTAAGTCATGTGTGCTTCTTAAACAATGTAAGAATATATATCCCATCTGTCCAGCCTAGAGTAGTTTTCTTATCTCATCATGATGCACTTTAATATTTAGAATCTACAAGCTACTTTTAAGATTTATCCATTCATTGATTTTTTTTTTCCAGTAAACATTCATTCAGTAAACATATTGCAGCAGTTACCAGAATATCAGGTCCTGAATATTGAGTCAAACTGTTGGTGAGGAAGGAGGATTCCCTTATCTGTTAGCATTCACAAAAGAAATAATATCAAAAAACAAAAGCCTGGAGGGGCACAATGACTCACGCCTGAAATCCCAGCACTTTGGGAGGCCTAGGTAGGCATATCACAAGGTCAGGAGTTTGAGACCAGCCTGACCAACATGGCAATCCCGTCTCTACTAAAAATACAAAAATGAGCCAAGCGTGGTGGTGCATGCCTGCAATCCCAGCTACTCAGGAGGCTGAGGCAGGAGAATTGCTTGAACCCGGGAGGTAGAGGTTTCAGTGAGTCGAGATTGCGCCATTGCACTCCTGCTTGGGCAGCAGAGCTAGACTCTGTCTCAAAAAAAATAATAAAAATAATGATAATAAATAAATACTAAAGGCTAAATGCATTCATTTGTTCATTGTAAAACATTTGTTTAGTACTTACAAGACTGCAAACTATTTTCTAGGCCTTAGATATGTTGTAGACTTTAGGATTCTATAACTTAGGTATTTCCACATCCACCTCCTCTGTGTCCTCAATGAATGGTAGGTTCTAGTTATCTCTAAGGAAATCAGGAGATTTGGTCCTCTTGTATGAGCCTGGTCTCTTGAGTTATATAGTATTATGTATATTATATACAATATTTATGTTGTACTTATATATACTATGCTTTTGGAATATGACCTTTCTGATACTTTTCCAGTGACAACTCCTGAAGGGTGAGTTCTCATTTAAGGCAATGCAATGTCCTTTGATGTAAGTGTGAGCTACCTAGCACAAAAGATACTGTATTGGTTATGTTTTAAAATAAACAATGAATCTTATAAGAATGTGTCCTTATAGCTATTTATTTCACTCCTGGTCTTTCCTTCTCCAGTTTGCACATTGCCCATTCTCCACAAAATGCCATGCCTTCCTGCACGTGTCTGTATTCCACAAAAGGCTACTGCTTCCTTGGGGAAAATTTAACCTCCTAACCAACAATAGGAAGCCTTGTCTGTTACTCCTTTCCTAAACCCTAGGCCTGAAGTTGAACTCGGGACTCCAGTTGGGTGGGAACAATATTCAACTCTGTCCAGAGTTGAAGGTCTTAAGTGAAATATGTGCTTCAACCTATGAGCAGAGCTTCCTTAGAGGAGTAGTTACTGGTAACAGCTCTCAAATATGTAAATATTCACTCAGATAGCACAGTCTCATCTCATATCAAGATTTCAGTTACATTATATAGGTACAATGATTCTCCATTATTGGACAAGGCATTATTAGGTTCTTTTCTGCTCATGCTAAGGCTCAGTGTCACACACACACACACACACACACACACACACACACACACACACGTCTGTAGCATGCTGCTGCTTTGCTCATTTACCCAGTTGTACAAGGAACAAATAGAAACTGGATATCTACCATGTGTCAAACACTGTTCTACGCTCTGAGTATCAACGGTATTTAGAAGATAAGTAGATTTCTTTGGATATCAAAGAAGAGTTACAGGCCTCAAATCATGACATGAAGAATTCTAAGGTTTAAAAGCAGTAGAAGAAGCTGAGCCTGAAGAGAAGGCTAAGAAGGAGAGTTAAAATAGGTGAGAGAAATACGATGGGAGGATTGAGGCATGGAAGCAAAGGGAAGAGAGCATTTCCACACATGTTGTTGTTGTTGTTTTTAGAGACAGCATCTTGCTCTGCCATCCAGGCTGGAGAGAGTGTAGTAGTGTGAGCATAGCTCACTGCAACCTGGAACTCCTGGGCTCAAGTAATTCTTCCACCTCAGCCTCCCAAAGTGCTGAGATTACAGGCATGAGCAACTGTGCCTGACCAGCATTTTTTAATATAGGTAGAAAGTCTAGCAAGTAAAGATATAGAAAACATCCATTAGATTCACTGACCTGAAGATTACTGGTAATGCTGGTGAGAAATATCAGGTCATGTGATGGGGGAGGTGGTGAAGCCAGATTGGACTTGAATAGAGAGAGTAATGAGGTAGGAAGAAGTAGACTTGGTGAATACAGTAAACTTAGTTTAAGGGAGACAGAAAGCAGTGGCTATGTGGAGACAGGTTGATGAATTAGTTTTGCTGTTCTTTTTATTCTTCACAAAAGCTAACGTATTAAGGACTTACTCTGTGCCATGCAGGCTTAAGCACTGTGCACCCATTATCTCATTCAATCCTCTTAATCACTCACAAAGGTAAATATAAATTTTATATTAATAAGTCACAAATGACTCTACTGCTTACAGAATTGAGCTTGAAACTAAATGCTAGAATTTCACTAATGCTGCCCACAAAAGCTAGCTAACTTAACCACCACACTCTCTCAAAGATAGGATCTGTGGAGCCTGGCTACTTCTATATATTGTTTCCTCTTGCCCCAGTCGCACATTTGAGCTTCTGGTTCTTGGATTGTATTCTGTGTCTAAGCTATTAGCAAACAGGATAAGATCTGTCTGGTTCCTACCTTAGAAAAGCAGGATTCACAATGAGGAACATTCTCCAAAGAGAAGAGAGTTTTTTAGAATAGCCTGAGAAGCCACACAATGTGGCAAATGGCATCTAAAGTCCCAAAAGACGTTACACAAAAATAAGGAAAAAATATTGACACTAGAATACATGTTTTTTCATAAATAAATTGAATACAAGTATACTGGGAGTCAGATGATCAAGGATGGGATCCCAGGTCTTCCACCTGGTAATGAAGTGACTTCCAAAAAGTTAAGCATTTTAAGGCTTACTTTCCTCTTCTATAAAATAATTTAAAATGATGTGTGGATTAGATGTGATATAAAGGTAAGGGAGAGAAAAATGTGCTGATTTAAAAAATGCAACAGTTCTGTACTCTAGGGCTTAACTAAATTCTGTCTTCGGTAAGTTTTTTATGTGACTATTTCATTGTAGAAATGTAAAACATGGACTTATCCATGGCTTTTTAAGAAACTGAATACAGGGAGTAACTGCATGTTAAGACTGTACTTAAGAATTCTGTTTCATAAATAAGATGTTATGAAGGCCTTCCTTTTTCTCTGAAAAGACAATTATAATAACCTTTAAAAGCTTGTAGTTCCTAAAATGGGATTTGTTAAATGTACCATGCAAAAAAAAGGTTACTATCTTATTTGGGGGAAGGGGGCAAATAGCCTCTCAATATCATGGAAGCAGAACAGGGAGAAAGGCAATGGGGAAGCTCACTCTAAGACATGGCAGAAACAGAGAGGTCCAAGATGGCTGACCACTAGCAGCTCAGGCCTGTAGCTCCCAGTGAAAGCACAGAGAACAAGAGGATGCCACACTTGCAGACGAATCTTTCTTGCACAAGGACCAGGAGATTCCCAGCAGAGGAGCCCCATGGGTCACCAGCACGACTCTTGCAGCTGGTGCTGCGGTTTTGCCGGTGTCCAGGTGCAGTGGTTCTTGGTGCAGAGTAAATGGAACTGGTCCCCCTTTTGGCTAACGTTTGGAGCTGATTGAAGAAGGGATTCAGGAGGGAAGCCAGACGGGAGACTCCCGGACAGAAAAGCACCAAGAATCTTGATGCCGCTGTTTTAGCCGGTGCAGTGGGTTGCTCAGATTTTGGCCCTGGGAATTAACAAGTTGGACGTCCACTAAGAGACCTAATTTGAAAGTTGGTAATTACAAAGACGACAGGTGGATAAATTTACAACGATGGGAAGAAACCAGCGTAAAAAGGCTGAGAATACTCAAAATCAGAATGCCTCTCCCTCTACAGAGGATCACAGTTCCTAATCAACAGAGGAACAAGGCCTGATGGAAAAGGATTGCATTCCATTAACAGAATCAGGCTTCAGAAGGTGGATAATAAGAAACTTCTGTGAGTTAAAAGAACATGTTCTAGCCCAATGTAAAGAAACTAAGAACTTTGAAAAAAGATTTGACAAAATCCTAACGAGAATAGACAATTTAGAGAGGAATATAAGTGAATTAATGGAACTGAAGAATACTATATGAGAACTCCGAGAAGTATGCACAGGTTTAAACATTCGAACTGATCAAGCAGAAGAAAGGATATCAGAGGTCGAAGACCAACTTGATGAAATGAAACGAGAAGACAAGATTAGAGAATAAAAAGTAAAAAGGAATGAGCAAAGTCTCCAAGAAATATGGGACTATATGAAAAGACCTAATTTACATTTGATAGATGTACCTGAATGTCATCAAGAGAATGAATCCAAGCTGGAAAATATTCTTCAGGATATTATTCAGGAAAACTTTCCTAACCTAGTAAGGCAGGGCAATACTCAATTCCAGGTAATACAGAGAACACCACAAAGATATTCCTCAAGTAGAGCAACCCCAAGACACATAATTGTTAGATTCAGCAGGATTTAAATAAAGCAGAAAATTCCAAGGGCAGCTAGAGAGAAAGGTCAGGTTACCCATAAAGGGAAGCCTATCAGACTTACAGCAGATCTTTCAGCAGAAACCCTACAAGCTAGAAGAGAGAGGGGGTTAATATTCAATATCCTCAAAGAAAAGAATTTTCAACCCAGAATCTCATATCCAGCAAAACTAAGCTTTATAAATGAAGGAAAAATAAAATTTTTCACGAACAAGCAAGCACTCAGAGATTTCATCACCACCAGGCCTGCTTTACAAGAGCTTCTGAAAGAAGCACGACACACAGAAAGGAACAGCCAGTATCAGTCATCCCAAAAACTTACCAAAAGATAAAGAGTATCTCCATAATGAAGTATTTATATCCACTAATGGGCAAAATAGCCAGCCAGCCTTAAATGACAATATTAAACTCACAAATATCAATATTAATCCTGAATTTAAATGGATTAAATGCCCCAATCAAAGACACAGACACGCAAACTGAATAAAAAGGCAAAACACATCGGCGCTCTGTATCCACATCCATCTCATAAGCAAGGACACACAAAGACTCAAAACAAAGGATTGAAGGAAGACTCACCAATCAAATGGAGAGGAAAGAAAAACAAAACAAACTGAAAAAAACAGGAGTCGTAACTTTGGTCTCTGACAAAATAGACTACAATAGTAACCAAGACTAAAAGAAAAAAGAAGGACATTACATAATGACAAAAAGATCAATGCAACAATAGGAGTCAGTGATCATAAATATATATGTACCCAATATAGGGGCACCCAGATATATAAGACAAGTTTTCAATGACTTATAAAGAGACTTGGACTCCCATACTAATAGCGGGAGACTTTGACACCACATTGTTAATATTCGATGGATCAATGAGATAGAAAATTAACAGAGACATTTATGATTAGAACTCAGACCTGGAACAAGTAAACTCAGTGAATATTTATAGAATTCTACATCCCAGGTCCACAGAACATACATTTCTTTTAGTATCACATTACACCTATTTTGAAAGTGACCACATAAATGGAAGCAAATCACTCTTCAGCACTTGCACAGCATTTCACAGATTTAAACGAAATATTGTTTGGCTGTTTGTTTGTTATCTTCTTTCCTTATTCCTTCCTGTCTCCACTGTTAAGCACAGTCATCAGCATAAAAGAGGTTGTTGTTTTTTTTTTTGAGACGGAGTTTCGCTCTTGTTACCCAGGCTGGAGTGCAATGGCACAATCTCGGCCACCACAACCTCCGCCTCCTGGGTTGAGGCAATTCTCCTGCCTCAGCCTTCTGAGTAGCTGGGATTACAGGCACGCGCCACCATGCCCAGCTAATTTTTTGTATTTTTAGTAGAGACGGGTTTCACCATGTTGACCATGATGGTCTCGATCTCTGGACCTCGTGATTTACCTGCCTCGGCCTCCCAAAGTGCTGGGATTACAGGCTTGAGCCACCATGCCTGGCCTAAAAGAGGTTTTTAATACCTATTTCTAGATTGCATTCCAGCCTGGGCAATAGAGCAAGACTCCTGTTCTCTCTCCCCCTTTTCTCTTTCTCTTTCTTTCTTTCTTTAAAAAGTAAAATAAAATAAAATAAATAAACATCACACTCGACCTAGGGAAAAAAATAGGCTAAAGTGCAAACAACATTACAGGTCTCTTTCTGGGGTAAGGTGGCATTTTGGTAGAAATTTTTTGAAAGTTACTTTCCTTATCTCTGCCTTTCTCTCTCATGCTTTCCAGGGTCATAACTTATGAAGATCAACATTAATATGATTGGTCATTACTCCCAAGAAAAAAAATTTAAAAATAAAAAAATAAAAAATAAAATAAAATAAAAAAGACATGGCAGAAACAATGCACCCAGGAGCCATTTCGTTTCCTTTTCTGCTTTGTAATTCTATTATCTTCTATGAAAGATTTGATCTCACGTATCCAATGCACAGCCTTTTATTCAGTATGTTGTTGTGATTAAAGAGGAAAGCCTGAACCCACCTCTAGGGCAAAGCTGACTAGGGATGAGGGTTACGCTTGGAGTAGTCATCACCACATAGATGGTCAGGGGAGCTGAGGGACAGACTCAGGAGTCACAGTGAAGGGAAGGGTAACAAGAAATGGCTGGGAAAACACAGATTCTTGCTGCGATTTTCAGAAACAATTCATGGGGGTACTGGACTTTTTGTGCTCACACAGAATGGGTCTATGGAAGACACTGGCTGTGTCCACTGAGTCCCTTGGGCCTCACTGGTTGATCTCTGTACAACCATCTCTCAGCTCCAGTATATTTTGTAGCCAGCTGCCTGTACCTTCCACTCTCAGAGGACTGGCACTTCACCCTTACAGAGAGCCAAATGTGCAAGGGATTGAGGTAGGTCATTCAGCCATGAGCCCTAGCAATGACTAAAGAGTATGAGAGCACAGCTGCACTACTTAGCTGAAAGTCTGGACAAAGCCAGGCTCCTCAAGGAGTTCCCTGATGGTTCTTACTGAGTCTGGGATTCACCTAAAGTGGCCACCTCGTCCCAGTCTGGATTCTCCTGCTGTCTCCTAGGGAACTTTCTTAACAAATCCCTTGCACCTGCATCCTTGCCTCAGGTTATACTTTAGGGAGAACTACTGTAAGACCTGGGATCTGCTCGAGGTGATAAGGAAAGTGAGGGGAAGTTGCACCCGTTACTGGAGGACTTAGAGACCTTGGACCCTTGGAGCTAGTTACATAAAGATGCCTAACATCCAGTGCATATTGATCATCGAATCTCGTTTCCCATACCCACCAAAATACTTGCATGGAAAATTAATCAATTCCTAGTGATCTCTCAATAAAATGGTGATAGCTGTTGGATTGACTTAGTGTTTTATGGTAATATATCTCAAAACATTTTAGGTGCTTTTTTAAATAAGAAATTTTCAAATACAAATATTTAAATCAATATTTAAATAGATTGTGCATATATCTTATTTCAGGAGTGGAAATTGGGAGAATGATTTTCAAAATTAAAAAAGGAAAAAATCTAAAACTTCTTATTTTTTATGGTATTTACTATGTATTAGTTGCGTTTAACTAATTCCCCTCTTTTGCATGGCAGTTATCTGAAAATCTAGACATCAAGTTCTAGATTTCAAAAAAAGCAAATATACATGTTTGCCAAATAGAAAAAGCAGTTTGTATGTCATTTTATAGTAAGTACATTTAATTTTCCTCCTTTCTGCCAAATATTGATCAATTATTGTACTAATCATGTTTGAATATACATAGACCAGAATTATATACATGTAAACCTTACTTTTTAAAACAAATATATTAGATAATTTGAAAGCTGAACTTTAAAAGTAATATCCATAATGTGTTGCTTCTCTCCCTTCTCCTATTTTCTCTCCCCTTTTCTTTCTTCATGTTCATCACCATAGGCCTATTTAATGTAGATGATTTGAGAGACACAATATTCTCCTTTTGTAATCTATTAGTTTACTGTTACTCATGAACAATCCAATTATTGATAAAAAATATATAGCTTTCATTTCAACCTGATTATCATCCAAAATAATATCTAACCTTGTCTCTGTCACAAATATTTTTAATATCATTATGTCATGACAAAATACAGTGCTCTATTATACGCTTTCACCATCCTACAGAAAAAAATGCACACCACTGAAAAATAAATAAATAAAGGTTTTCAAGTTAAAAAAAAGGATCAATGGAATTTAACATGTGTGTAAATGTTATCATAATGTTTTGTCAACCCCACAAGTTGTTCTTACATTTTGTAAAGTAGTTATAAAAGCAGTTAGGGATTATTTCGGTGTTTCTCTATCTCTTTATGATGAAGTAAGAAGGAAAGGCATTAGTATAACTATAAGAGGTATTCACTTTTTAATACTGCTGCACCTTTGTTGTCAAACACTTAATATTACTACCTATGATATTAAACTTTGGTTATCTCTACCTGTGACATTCAAAGTTACTGGCCCATGGTGCTACCACACACAAAAAAAATATGTATTTGCTGGCTTTAGCAGCAGCTCCTGCTTTTTCTGGAAATATGATTTTCTGGCCTGCCAAAATAGCACATATCTTGGTGATAGATATGATGGACTTGACTATTAAGCCATCTGCTTACTGGCTTCTCTGATTTCTCTGCTTCTCCTCTGCACATCCTTCTCTTCTGCATAGCTGCCATCGAGAAGGAAGACCAAAGAGACCAATCTACCATCTTTCCTGGATGGCTTTAACTAGCAAGTTTCAAGCTGAAATGGAATAAGCTGCCCGTGGCATCCTTTGCTAAGATCACTAATATGTGGAAGAGATGTTAAATATATTTAAACAGAATGACACATGTAGGAAAAAACTAGATTAGAAATTCAAAGATTCTTCTTGGAGGGCAAAAATGACTGAGTCACTTAGAGCCAATTCTTCCGATTAGGAATGTCTGTCTTTCTTAAGGACCAATTTTAAACCACCTGTGAGTAGGGGAAGCAATCAGAAAGATTACTCCTTTTATTTTCTGCTTCACTTTATTTTACAGGCTGAAATATGCCCCCAAAAAACTGTAAAAGGGGAAAATATGTATACCTTGTTATATTGTCTTTCTTAGAGTTAGCAATATGATGCCTGAACGTTGAGTTTAATATATATCATCATTTTTTCACATGAGATGAAATGGCTTAGCTGATTGATTATCATTTTTTTTTTTGAAACATATTTCTACCCCACTGGCCTGTTCCCTGATTGTTTCCTAAGGAAAAGTTGGCAGCCATTGATGTATTCTACAGAAGCAGCTATCAAACACTGGAATTGAGTAATATTACACTATGATTGTGTATTGATTTAGGGACTAAAGTAGAATTACCACTTTCAGGTACTTTTTTTCCCCTATTGACAAGAAAAATAGTTTATGGACTTTGGAATAGCACTGTAGCTTTAGTTACTGTTTGAAAAATTCAAGAATTACTTTTTAAATATTTATTTCCCCTAAAAGGAACAATACAGGTACTTACATCACACAAAAGAAAACATCTGTACCTCTGATAATTATACATTTTAATATAATAAAAAAAATTAATATTAAAGGTATTCTATAGATTAAATGCAAAATTAAAATTCTCTATTATTATAGAATTTAGAAAAATAGAAAGGTTGGCATTTTATTCCTTTAGACCACAAACACTTAACAAGCACCTTTTTTAGTTTATACAGTTACTTTATGTGTCAGAGGAGGCATTTGAACAAAAATGACTCCATCTTGAATAGAGCTTGTGTGAATTAAGGCTGGGACTTGCTGGGCTTCATTCTCAGTAGGTTAGGCCTTCTTCGTTACAGAATGAGATAGGAGGTGGACAAATGATACAAGTCACAAAGACCTTGCTGATAAAATACATGTGATAAAGAAGCCAACCAAAATCTGCCAACAGCAAGATCATGATGAAAATAACCTCTGGCCATCCTCACACCTCATTGTACACTAATTATAATGCATTAGCATGCTAAAAGACGTTCCCACCAGCCCCATGACAGTTTACAAATGCCATGGCAACCTCTCGAGGTTGCCCTATATGGTCTAAAAAAGAGAGGAACCATCAGTTCTGGGAATTGCCCACCCTTTTCCTGGAAAACTCATGAATAATTCACCCTTTGTTTAGCATATAATCAAGAAGAAACTGCACATATATTCAGTTGAGCAACCCATACTGCTACTCTGCTTATGAAACAGTCATTCCTTCGTTCCTTTGCTTTCCTAATAAACGTGCTTTCACTTTACTTTATGGACTTGCCCCAAATTGTTCCTTGTATTGAATCCAAGAACCCCCTCTTGGCATCTTGATCCTGGTAACATAAGGTTAAGAGCTACAAGAGTAAATCAAACATAGACACCTCCCTTCTACAAAGAACTTACACACAATCAAGCAATGGAAATGAAAATGGTATACAATTAAAATTCAAGATAGAAAAGAGAAGTAATTAAGTTTAATTTCTGTTGTTGTTGTTGTTGTTGTTACCTTGGTGCACCACAAATTAAATCCTGAGCCCCCTAATTGACTGAACAGACTCCCTCTTAGCCAAGGGCAGCCCAGAGAAACATGAATAATGAAATTCCTGGTTGTAATAGGATGGGAGGTCAGACATGCTTCATCATACCTCCTTTCTTTTAGAGTTGAGACACAGCTGACCAGCGTTAATGTTGAAATGGAGATCATAAGACTAATAGAATAGACTCTGTAGAAATAAGATACTAACTAATAAATAAGACCTGGGACTATGCAAGGCAAGGGTTAAGTCACCTCCTACAAACAATAAATTCTCATTAAACGTGTTTTGTTTTTTGTTTCTTTTTTTACAAAAATAACCAGGAGATAATATAATGTGGCGTACTTTCCAGCCTGACTCTGATATAAAATCTCATGATAGATAGCAGGCCCTGAGGATATCAGTATATTTTATCCTCAAAATATATTTCTTTGACATATTTTGAAATGGAGCAGGTTGAAATGGCTCTGCAAAACCTTCTTTTGTGGAAGAATTTTGCATCTGTAGAGAATCTCCATTATGTAGCCAAGCTTTTCCTTTCTAGGCCTTTTCCCCAATCTAGGAGAGTCTGATAAGTGACATTAAAGTATGAAAAGCGACATTTACCATCTATTCTCTCTGAGGGCTGTTACCTGCGAGACTTTGTCTATACAACAAGAGCCTTGGCCCACACAACCCTTCATATTTTAACTCAATCATTCCTTTCTACTGACTTCAATTTCTTGGATAATAGCATAATTGTCAACCGTCAACTGAAGAATCCCCCAAACCTGTCTATGACTTGAAAGCCCTCAGCTTTGAGATGACTGCCTTTTGAGACTGAACTAATGTATACTTTTGCTGAAAGGAAATCTTTAGCCAAATTAAATTTAACAGAATTTAATTGAGAAAAAACAATTCATGAAATGGGCAGCCACCCAAGCCAGAATAGGCTCAGAAAGACTCCAGCACAGCTACATGGTTGACAATTTATGGACAAAAAAAGTGACAAGAGAAGATGGAAGTGAGGTACAGAAACAGCCAGATTAATCACAGCTTAGTGTTTGCCTTATGTGAACACATTTTGAACAGTGGGCCTCTTTTGATGGGCCAAAACTCAGTGACTGGCACAAGAGTAGATAACAGTCTGTTTACACTTCCCTTTAGGTTATAACTCACTATGCAAAAGAAACCTTTAAATAAAGCTCAAAATATGTAAAGATGCAGCATCAAGCTAAACTCTATTTAACGCCATTCATGTATTGATTCACATATTTTTCTTTTACTTCTATGTCCCTAAAATGTATAAAACCAAACTAACCTGACTGCCCAGGAACCACTTATTCAATGCCTCTTGGGTTTGTGTTTTCTCTGGAGCACAGTCGCCCATATTGACGCAGAATAAACCTCTCTGAAATATTTTGTAGAGTTTGGTTTTTCTATTAACAACTTCAGAACTGTATATCTCACATGTTCTTTATCAGTAGAGAGTAAATTTTTGGTTACTGGTGCCACAATTAGGACTCAATCCTGCATTAAATAGATATACAAAGAATCCTAAGTCCTTGAAAAGAAAACGAATTACACAGTGGGGTGTGTTAAAAACCATAGCTATATCTGAAGTTGATGCAGTTAGCAATACACTCTAAATATTCAACATGAGCACATGGTGTGAAAAATTAGAGGATAAAAGAGTTCCAGTACATACTGTATAATACCATTATGGCATAATTAATCAGCAATACTGATAATAATTAGTGTGTTACTCTAAATACTGGGCAAAGGAAACCATTATGTTTATGGGCATGGGCACATGCCCAACCCAAATGTTAGGCTGTTTAGATTCAGCATTCCAGAGGACCACTACTTTTTGCCACATATGTTAAATCCAGGTGGATTATTTTGGTTTCGTGTGCCCCTTGATCCTTTGTTATCATTATCAGGTTTTGAAAATTAAGATATAAACAATTTGATTTGTTACTGACAGTTTTAACTAAACCTCTCACTAAAGGTTGGCAACCTAATTTTAATACCCAAATGAAATAAGAAATCAAAACTTGATTAAATCCTAAATTATACCAAAAAAATACTGATAGCCAAAAGACTAAATCCACTTCACAATGCCTCAAAAATCGTGTCTACTCAAAAGATTTACAAAGCATTTACTAAATATCTGCAAAATCTAGCAAGTTCTGTAAAAGTTCCAAAGCCATATTTTAAACCAATTTTCATGGATCCAGAAAGCTTAAAGACATATCAAAATTCTATAGTAAAATATCATTATTTTATCCTAGTAAACCACTAAGACTCACCTACTTCATATATAAATTAGGATGGTAGACTAATAGCTTTTCCATTGTTGCAGAAAATGCTGTTATTATCTGGTACAGAAATTCTAAGACTTTTCACCTTTCCTTGTATTTTTATTCTAATTAGGTTTTATAAGATTGTTTATTGTATCTATTTGGAGAAATGTGTTTCATGCTGTGTCCTTCATTAAAAAGATTAAGTACTTGATCAATCCTTAACCTCTTAGTGCATCTCATTAGTTTGGTAATTTATTCATCAAAAATGCACTCCAGAATGTGGTGGGAATCAAGAACTGGTGTGGATCCAAAAAAGCATGCTGTGTAGTGCCATGAACCTCATCACTTAGGGTAATGTGCCTGCCTGAGAAAAAGGAGCAGGATTTCTTTATAGTAGAAGTATACAAATGTTTATGTTTTTCTGCCACAAATCCAAGTGAAATCTATTGAGATTTGCCCCTCTGTAAACGTTTTAGAGGTAAAAATGATTTAGTGCTGTATAGCAAGTTGAAAGTTAAATTTATAGAAGCCAAGAATCCCACAACCTGTTTGAAATCAGAATTTCTTTTTAATGGGTGCCTTGTATAAGTTAAAGGAATATGAGATAGAATACTTCTCAGCTTGGAGAAACTTCATTAAACTTAAACCCTCTTAATAATTTTAATAGATTAAAATTTCCCTTAACTTAATAAAAGAGTTATATATTGTATATGTGATTGTGGGTGTTACATGTATGTGTATATGCCTTTGTGTTTGTGTGTGTAGAGAGGGAAAATTTATATTCACAAACATACATGCATTCATATATATGAATTAATGCAACTTCATTAGTTCGGGCCTATTTTATCCGAGGAATTGGATAGTCAGAAATAAATATGCATCAAACACATAAACAGCAACATACATACTTTTATTTAAATAGACTACCTTAAACCTCAATTATTTTGAGGGAGATTATTATCTGGGACCTCAAATCCAGGCTTTCCTAATAATACATCCAAGTTAAATTTTTCGATTATATCTTAGTGCTACATGATCCTTAGAATGCTTTTCAGCTCCAAAGCAGTATATTTTTAGTATGCAGTTAATCTTTTCTCATTTTAGTAGACACATGCCCATCTGCTACTCATCATTCTTACTGGTTTAGCAAGGCAAGGAATGTGTCTGATCTGAATCAAGCCTCACCTTGAATAAAATCTGAGAATCCCTGTGGATATCCAAAAAAAATTAAAGAAAAGAAAGTAGAAAGGTGAAAAATGAAAAAAAGAAACAGAGGAGGAAAAGGAAGAAGAATGGAAGGTAGTGTCAAAGACAGAAGCCAAACAAGTAAGGAAGTTGATTTTATTTAAACGTTTTCCATAGGGAGGGAGATCTAAGAGTCAGGGTCTCAGCAGAAAGAAGTCTGACAGGTTAAATAAAGGTGGGGTGATCTATAGTTGGAATTTTTATTTCATTTTTCCAATCAGGGGATTCTTAGCTAAAATGAAAATATTTATCCATGTGTCTAGCTAGCTTCACAGAGGACAAACAGTTCTCATCTCAGCTGATCATTCATGAGACCGAAAAGGAGAAGTTGAAGGGTCTACCTGGTTTTGTTGTCAGGTTCAGGCAAACTGGGGGAAGGTTGTGTTTGGCCTTGTGACAGATAAACAAGGGAGCCATCTGCAAATCTTACAGGAGTCAAGAGAAAGGATCAACGCGGAGTCATATGTGGAATGTTAGTTCTTCCAAATAATCAATTTCCCATAACATACAAAGGAGGATTTTTGGAAAACAAAAGACTGGGGGTATTTCTTAACCATCATTGTTTTCCAGAGCACAAGACTCACATGAAATTCAACATTATCAGCAGAGAGGCTACATAGGAGAAAGAAAAGAAAAATCAGCTTTCTATTTAGGAACATTGCATTCTTTATGTTAAATTTGGTCAAAGTTAAATTCCTGTTATGAACTAAAACTTTCTCTTTGTATCCACTTACTTATTTAAATCTCTGTTAATTTCCAAAGGGATTTTCTAAATTTACAGTTAGTTGCTCTGAGAGTCAGGACCAGCACTCATAGTGCCCAACTCCTAATGTAGTTCGCATTGCATTACAGCATGCTTATGGTCACATTTTGAAAATGAAAAGCAATATTCTCTTAATATGACCATTAGAACAGATTAAAACTAGAGCAGGACGGCCATAAAACATCAAAGAGCTGTTTGTGGCTAAAGGACTCAGAGCAAAATTTAAAAATCAGCAATGCTACTGAAAAATATGCAACAAAGAAAATATCTATATGTAGCAGTTAATAAAAAATAGTGACAAAGTAAGACCAAACCAAAGTTATTAGCACATTAACAGATTAATATTAGCCTTAATTTCCTAATTTCTTGTTTTTAAAGTTTATAAAATCCAGCCTAATATTGACAATTGCTCACCTAGAGTAACACGAGAATCTGAATCTGAGGTCAGGTGGCTTTGACAAGAGTTTGAAAACAGCTAGAGTTCTCCTATGGGCTTTACATACCTAGTGTTGATTTGTTTTCATCAAGGAAAGGAAGGGTAAGTGTGCTCTTTGCCTATCAATTTCAGCTCAACAGTGGCCTCTGTGTAATCTTCTGAAGCTGAGAGTCCAAGGCAAAGAAACTTAAATTCTTTACTTTCCTTAATTACAGAGAGTCATACTTACAGTAAGATCATACCTGGTCAAAATTAGAAAGCCAAAATCAATCACAAATCCCAAAATTCTTTAGATTATTTTACATATTATTGAATTTGTTATTCCTTCACCCATGGGTGTTCTTGAAGACAAGACATTCTTTAAAAATAATATATGGAAACAGGAAATATCAGTATGAAAATAACAGAAATGGAAGATTAATTAGATTAATTGTACTAGCATCATGTTTTCATATAATTGAGAAGAGTATTAGGCTGTGTTTTCTTCTCCTATGACACAAAACTAAACAACTTCCAACTTTCTTACAACAGCAATTTATTAGGAAAAACAATCGGTTTCAGCTAAGAACTAAAACCATGTTTTCCTGTTCCCATGCTAATTAATTCTGGAACCAAGTATAAACTCAAAAAAAAAAAAAACTAAAAAATCTAAGCAACACTGAGACCAGGTAGCACTAGCCCAGCTGCTTTCTCCAGGAAATAGTTGGTCCTGGAAGCTTTGAGAGTGAATTACTAACACAGCTCACTTGTCAGTTTGCACTTGAAGACTCTCTTCTTGCTGTGGCTGCCTATTCAAAGCTATTATATCACAAACTCCGCCAATCCTAACCACTATGCCAGCCCAGGTCCTAAAAACCTTGAAAGCAAACCCTGAAGATCTGAAACAGTATAATTATTCACCTCAGTGTTTTCACTTAGGAAGCACATCTAAGATACTGTGTAGGGGGCATTTACCCTGCTATTCTAAGTATAATTAACTTTGTTTTGTTGAATCAACAGGATTTCCTGGTGGTATCTTTGGAGCATTGTCAGCTAACGTTGCAATACTATTTACCATATTTAAAATGTCTGAGTCTCAGTGTCAGAGGCATGTGAACCAGAGAAACTCCATCTTAAATAGAAGCAGGGTAAAACAAGGCTGAAACTTACTGGACTGCATTTTCAGACAGTTAAGGCATTCTAAGTAATAGGATGAGATAGGAGGTAAGCACAAAATACAGGTCATAAAGACCTTGCTGATAAAACAGTTTGCAATAAAGGAGCCAGCCA
This sequence comes from Callithrix jacchus, assembly GCF_049354715.1. Taxonomy (NCBI): domain Eukaryota; kingdom Metazoa; phylum Chordata; class Mammalia; order Primates; family Cebidae; genus Callithrix; species Callithrix jacchus. The sequence continues at coordinate 72,266,769 of NC_133514.1, read as the reverse complement.
AAACCCACCAAAACCAAAATGGCCAGGAGAGTGACCTCAGGTCGTCTTCACTGTTACACTCCGACCAGCACCATGACAGTTTACAAATGCCATGGCAACTTCAAGAATTTACCCTATATGATCTAAAAAGGGGAGGCATGAATAATCCACCCCTTTTTTAGCATATCAAGAAATAACTATATAATTGGGCCACCAGCAGCCCTCGGGGCTCCTCTGTCTATAGAATAGTCATTCTTTTGTTCTTTTCCTCTTTTTTTTTTTTTCAGACAGAGTCTCGCTCTGTCACCAGGTTGGAGTGCAGTGGTACAGTCTTGTCTCACTGCAACCTCTGCCTCACAGGCTCAAGCGATTCTCCTGCCTCAGCTGCTCCAGTAGTTGGGACGAAAGGCAAGTGCTACCACCAGGCACAGCTAATTTTTGTATTTTTAGTAGAGATGGGGTTTCACCATGTTGGCCAGGATGATCTTGATCTCTTAACCTCGTGATCCGCCCACCTCGGCCTCCCAAATTGCTGGGACTACAGGGGCGAGCCACCTCGTCCACCTGTTCCTTTACTTTCTTAATAAATTGCTTTCAATTTGCACTGCAGACTCACCTTGAATTCTTTCTTTCTTGAGATCCAACAACCCTCTCTTGGGATATGGATCAGGACCCCTGTCCTGTAACACCACTATTCTTGCATGAAATTGAGTATCGTGATAACTTTTTGTGTTGTTAACTTATGATTTTGTACATTTCGAACAGCAATTAAAGTAGTTTAAAAATTGCAAGAGTTTATATACTTTTAAACTTATAAACTTTACAAAATGTTAATAAATTTTTCTAAACTTCTAGTTTGTCTCTTTATGAGAAATAGGTTTAGAATATCAAATCAATTGCAATATCAAGTCATGTCATGGTCAAGAGGCAATTTATAATATAATATTTTTTCTTTTTCTTTATTTATCTTTGCTTAAAAAAAATAACTGTCTACCTGCAAGAGTCTTTAACTCCATATATAAATTAATTGCCAAAAAAAATCATGGCTGGAATTTTCATTATCTTGTGAAGGTGCCCATATATCCAATTGATTAAAAAAATAGGTAAAAATAGTAGCCAACAATGAAAGAAACTGAATTGCCTGTCAATGCATATTTCCAAGAGGACTGCAGATGGCAGGTGATAGGTATGCTATAGAAGAGATTGAGACTGTGAGCACCACATGAAGAAGAACTAAGTCTGTTTTATTTACTAATATATCCCAATTGTCTATACTAATACTTGCAATATAGCTCAATAAATACTTAACAAGTGAATGAATAAATCAGTCAGAAACAGACTAGGCTGGGTGAGGTGGCTCATGCTCATAATCCCAGCATTTTGGGAGACTGAGGTGGGAAGATGACTCAGGCCCAGGAGTTTGAGTCTGTATTGAGTCATGATTGTGCCACTGCCCTCCAGCTTGAGTGACAGAACAGACCCTGTCTCCAAAAAATGAGAAAGTTAGACTATACAGTATTTACATGGTAAGAATCCATCCACATAAGATAGCGCCATGTGTTCCTGTTTTGGTTCCTGTGCTTTATCAAGACCTGGCTTAGTCATTCTTCAGCCCTTCCTGCAGGGCAAGAATTCCCAGGAAAAGGGGACAGTTCTACAAGAGCCTATGGCACTCCCTGAGAGCACACTGGAGAATTCAACACCCTAACAGCCCTTAGCTTACTTCCAGAGGCTTCAAGAACTGTATCTCAAAGCACAAGTGTGGGGCCTGAGGATTAGCCATGGCCAAAGAGCAGCTCCTTGTGTGGCTGAGGACAGATGGTATCTGTATGTACACAATGTGCTATCATCTCCCATCTTCTCTCACAAACATCTATGTTAGGAAACATTGCCTATATTTGCTCCTATGTTGCCTCACCCCCAGAAGTGCATACAGACAGAGATAAGAAGGGGTTGACTTTGAGCTGGAGGCTAAGAATCTGGAGCTAGCTCTGCCTGTGCTATCATGTACTGACACAAAGCTTCAAAAACTGAGAATTCTAAATTGGACCTGGCTTCTCAGGACATTAGAAAGGAATATTTATCAAAGTAGGAAGATAAAACATATTTTGTTTAACAGATTTTTTTACCTTTATCACTTGTAAATATTCAGGTACAAAGCCTCTTCTTGTGTGCCTCTTCTTGAATGTCATGAGTGGGCCTGCACCCAACCCTCACTTCCTTTATTTGCCCTAAGAATGAAGACATCACAGAGATTCTAGAGGAGAGAGTTTAACTCTCAAACTTACTACACATAAGTTTGAATACATACTCTTGTTTTCCTTTGATATGCCTTTTTCAGTCCCTTTGTGCCTAAGGCGTAAGACCTCAAATACCACCTATGAGGCCTTCCTGGGCAAATACTCACAACTGTGCAACATGACCTACATAGTGCCGAAGCTACAGATTCCCAGTAACCACCTCAAGAGATTCTGAATCATCGTATGTGTACCGGGTGGGAGAAATGAAAATGAAGTATGTACATTTCTAGCATGCATCCCAGATGACTCTGTTGCCTATGACCTCTTTATCACATTTGGAGAAACACTATTCTAGGTAAAGTAATAAATGACAATAATTTGCTTGCTTTAGTTGTGGCTTATGCAAGAGGACAGATCACACATATCCTTGAGGTTAATATACGGACCAATTCAGTTCACCAGTGTGAGACACCACCACATCTAAATTGCAAGTCAAATCCTTAGTTAAAATTTATTCTGTACTTGTCTTGAAGGTCATCCTTGGTCAGCTCTGGGGTGGATAGCTCACAGGAGCCATCTTTTTTCACTTACTTACTCATTGTAAAGTATTAAGAACTAGAAGGTCAATATGAGGGTGCAGTGTTTGGGAAGGAGGAATGAGGCACACATTGGGTATAAAAACTCCAGAACTTCCGTATAGCAAAAGAAAGAAACATTGAAGTGAACTGGCAACCAACAGAACGGGGAAAAAATTTTGCAATTTACCCATATGACAAAGGGCTAATATCCAGAATCTACAAAGAGCTAAAACAGATTTATAAGAAAAAACAAACAAACCCATTCAAAAGTGGGCAAAGGACATGAACAGACACTTTTCAAAAGAAGACATATGGGCCAGGCATGGTGGCTCAAGCCTGTGATCCCAGCACTTTGGGAGGCCGAGGTGGGTGGATCACGAGGTCAACAGATCGAGACCATCCTGGTCAACATGGTGAAACCCCGTCTCTACTAAAAATTACAAAAAACTAGCTGGGCATGGTGGCACATGTCTGTAATCCCAGCTACTCAGGAGGCTGAGGCAGGAGAATTGCCTGAACCCAGGGGGCGGAGGTTGCGGTGAGCCAAGATCGCTCCATTGCACTCCAGCCTGGGTAACAAGAGCGAAACTCCGTCTCAAAAAAAAAAAAAAAAGAAGAAGAATATATGAGGCCAACAAACATATGAAAAAATGCTCATCATCACTGGTCATTAGAGAAATGCAAATAAAAACTACATTGAGATACCACCTCACGCCAGTTCGAATGGAGATCATTAAAAAATCTGGAGACAACAGATGCTAGAGAGGATCCAGAGAAAATAGGAATGTTGGTGGGAGTGTAAACTAGTTCAACCATTGTGGAAGACAGTGTGGCGATTCCTCAGGGACCTAGAAATAGAAATATAATTTGACCCAGCAATCCCATTTCTGGGTATATATCCAAAGGATTATGAATCATTCGATTATAAAGACACATGCACACATATGTTCACTGTGGCACTGTTCACAATAGCAAAGACCTGGAACTAACCCAAACGCCCACTGATGATAGACTGGACAAGGAAAATGTGGCACATATACATCATAGAATACTATGCAGCCATAAAAAACAACAAATTCATGTCCTTTGTAGGGACATGGATACATCTGGAAACCATCATTCTCAGCAAACTGACACAAGAACAGAAAATCAAACACTACATGTTCTCACTCATAGGTGGGTGTTGAACAATGAGAACACATGGACACAGGGAGGGGAACATCACACACGGGTGTCTGTTGAGGGGGACTAAGAGAGGGATTGTGTGGGTAGGGAAGTTGGGGAGGGATAACATGGGGATAAACGCCAGATATAGATGATGGGGGGAAGCAGGCAGCAAACCATATTGCCATGTATGTACCTATGCAACAATCCTGCATGTTCTGCACATGTATCCCAGAACCTAAAGCACAATTATATATATAACTTTAAAAAGACAAAAAGAAGATGATAAACCCTTAGCAATAATTGAGTAGCTGACATTTTTCTGAATTGCCCCTTGAATCTTTAGTTTCTTTTAGTCTTTAATTATAATAACAATAATGAACAACTATGTACAAAACTATGGGATCTATATGCTCTTAAAGTTTTTGTTCTTCCCTACATTTTTTAAGCTCACTTATTTCAGTCATAGCACCAAAGTTTAAAAACCAGGATAAAAATCCTGGTAAATTATCCAGCTTTTTTAGTCAATGAGGGAAAATTATACAAGAAAGACTTCATCCTGAAACTTTTTTCTTTCCTATTTTGCTTACACTGATTTTTCTATTTCCTGCTAGTATGTAACTTTTTACAAAAGAAGACTATTTGAAAGTGTAAGCAAATTGGTCGATTTGTACTTGGCATAAATTTTGTCAAGATTTTTCACATGAGTTTTATTAGTCAAGAGTTTAATAAAGTTATTAAGAGTTTCTGAAACTGAAAATTTTGTATATCTTCCTCCAGAAGCACTGAAAAATATGGAAGCATCAGAATATTAGACGCATGCTTCTCTATCCCCCAGAAACCCTTATTCTCCTTCTATTTGCTGGTCAAGTCTTAGTTATATTTGACCCTCAATTTAGGATGCTAAACTAAACTTTTCTAATATCCTATTCCCACTATTAATAAGAATGTCTTATTTAATTATTAAAGAATGTCTTCACTTAAGTGAACTTGGAATTTTCTCCAAATAAAAACTTGTATCACCTGACACAGTGTTGAGTACTTAGACCTTCAAATATTGAATAGATTTGTATTGAATCTGAATAATACGATTGAGTCTAGGATCACATCACTGCACTCCAGCCTGAGTGACAGAGCAAGAACCTATCTCTAACCACCCCCACAAAAATCTCATTAATTGCTATGCAAATGCTTTTCAATCACTTAAATCCCACTGATTCTAATTAACTTAAGAAAATTAGACATTTTATAAAAGCAGAAAATTTATAACAAAAATTAGCAATCAATGAGTCAATTGTTATTGTTTTCAAGAATATTTATAGGTATATACATAAGCACATGCTTTAACTGCTTATTTCTAGCATTACTCTGTTGACATTAAAATTATCAAAGAATTTCTGTTATGGACAGACTCATTCTTCTAATAAGCAGAGTAAAATTTGTATCGATTTTATCTCTGACTTAGAGGTCTTCATTTGAAGATGCATATATTTGAGTTGAAAATGTGAACAAGAAATCTAGTTTCTTATCAAGGTCCTAAAGTTATTCATTCCAATTATTTCAAAAGTTCATTGATATCAGGCATAAGTAATATTAAATGTGGAAATATATTTTCTAGAATCATTGACTTATAATACTTTTAGGTAAATGAGGTTTTCTCAAGCCAAGAGGAATATTTTAAATTCTCAAAATAATTTAGGTAGCATGTTCTTTGTTTATTTTTAACATAGGTATAATTGAAGTAAAACCTGAAAGGATAGCACACATACCATCAGCAGCCACACAATCTGGGATCTTCCAAATATAGTATAGCTATCTTAACAGCATACAATGTGTGGTTCATAAGTCAAAATTCAAGGAGTCTCCTTAGATCTGTGAAGCAATGTATTATCAGTGATATAGAACTAGGACAACTATTCTTTCTTCAATTCTTTGATTAAACCATCTGTTCACAATACTTTAAATAATGAACTCACAAAAATGCTATAATTATAAATTAAACATTTCCATTTATGACCAAGGACATTAGTTTACTCAGAAATCTGATAGTAAGAATAGTCTCAAATTTTGACAAAGTAATTATAGTAGGAAATTGACTTGGGATTCTATTAAAAATTAGACTACTTGAATACTATTCTCAAAATAAAACCAAATTATGTGCTTTGATAAACAGTCAGTGTTTTTTAACATTCCTGCAATATTGCCCTACGTAATTTATTCATTGCACATAGTACATTTTTAGGTCTGACTTCAGTAGGAGTAATATGATATGGAAACAATAACTGCTCTAATTTTTACATTAAAAGCTAGTTTATTTAAAAGATGACCTGGGTTTTTGTAAAGCTACAAAAGACTATCCACACTGAAACTGTATATTAATAGGTTCCAAAACCTCTTTTTCTATCTGGATGCTCTATAGGCTGTAACAGTCAATAAGGCAATAAAGTAGAAAAGTGCTGTAAATTATTAAAAGTTTGTTTCCTACACAGTAAATGAATTATATTAATATTTAATTCACTGCTAACAATTTGATTAAAAAATCTCTAGTTATTTCTTTTATGGGATACTGTGAATAGGTTTATTTGACTTCATCCCTTTGATAACTGTAAAATGTCATTTTGTTATCTGTTTCCTAAGGTCAAACCTGTTATGTCTAAGTAAAGCTTGCTAGAATCAACAGCCCCTTTTTTGCTCCTCTTTTAGAAAGAAATTAAGTTTTATAAACTTTAAATTATAATAATATTACATATAAAAATTTATAGCCAAAATAATGAGGATTTATTTTGTTAAGCATGAGTGAATCTTCTAAGAAGTTAATTCCCTACTGCATACTGTTGGTAGTTTCTTGTAATACTTTCATAAATATCTTTGTTTTTCAAATCAGACACCAAATCTGAGTTGATGTTTCACTTTTTTAATACAGCTCAGGGACATGGTGTCATTAGTCACTGGCAGGGATGGATGACTATTGGTGCTGTGACATCATGTTGACTAAAAAGAGTCATCTACACTTTAACCCTCATTGACGGAAACTCATCAGATTTATGAAGTTATTTCATGTTATATGTTTTTAATGGAACACTTTTAGGAAATTCTGTATCTGCAGCACTTGCTCCCTTGCATTATTCAGCTCTCTCCCTAGTTGCCAACTTACCAGAGAAGACTTTCTTAACCATCCCTTTTAAAATAGCGTCTATTAACTCCCATCTCCTCCAGCACCCATCTTTCTACTATGCTTTATTTTTTTCTACAGCACTTATTAACCCCTAAACTAGTATTTTTTATTTACTCCTTCAACTAGAATAAAAGCTCCATGATAACTGTCTTCAAAAATTGTTTTGTACCCCAAATTATAGAGGATTATAAATTACATACAGAGCATCCAAACAAACATTTATTGAACAAATGAATACATAAACTCTATGAACTATTTGTTAATTTTTGGATTTTTGTTTCTCAATTTAAAAAGTTGGGGAGTTAGGCATATAGAAGCTTTTTTTTTTGAGACAGGATGTCATTCTCTTGCCTAGGTTAGAGTGTAGTGTAGTGATCACACCTCACTGCAGCCCCTACCTTCTGGGCTCAAGACATTCTCTTGCCTCAGCCTCCAAAGTACTGAGATTACAGGTGTGAGCCACCATGCCTGGCCTAACAATTAGTCTTTTATTTTGGAAGTAGGTGACCTTATCTAATTTTAGTGAACTCTATAACCAGTACTGATTGGTTATATCTGAATTGTCTCCTTGAAAGTGACAGGGAAGCTTTGATTACAGCTGGCTAAGGTGTAGAAAAATGCAAACATCCTAATGTTACATAGCTAGTTCACATTCCCTGACTTTCTGATGATTAAAATAGGATACCGCATGTGAAAATATCAAATGAAGTGATTGTGTTATACCCTCTAGCAGATGCTGTTGGTGTTGGGGCCAGCACCTCCTTACAAGCAGGGGCAGTGTTCCCATAGCTGCTGTACATGTTGGCTAATAAATCAGATAACTTCTATCCAGAGAATTTCACTCTGCCAAACAGAATTTCAGGAGACTTTTCCCTCCCCCATAAACTAGCTAATGACTGATTGGCAGGGAGTCTGAAAGGTAGTTTCATTTCCTGCAGGTGGGGCTATCTCTGCCCGGTAATCTGGGCTCTGCAGTGTTCCTTATGGGAGAAGACTAAAACTAGTGTCCTGCTGAAACCAATTTTCTTTATTTTTTTTCCTCCTGTCCTAATCTGCTTTCTTACTCCCAGACTCTTGTGAAATTCATCCAAGGATTTCTGGTATAATGCTAACTACGTAATATCTAGCTTTCTAGTAAACCATTACAATGTCTGGACCCATATATACGTATATCCAATATTGATATAGAGAAATATATCAATATTTTAAATACGAGTTCATTAGAGAATATCTTAATCTGTCAATTTCCTTTATTCAGTTTGTTTAAATGATCAACCAACTGGGATATGGATTTCTGGTGTAAACCACTGGAGCAGTGCCCTGAGGCACCTTGTCCCTGAAGCTTCTGAATAGGATACAATTCTTGTGGCCACATGAATACTCAAGCAGGAATCCAGGTGTAGTGTACTCTTAAATACATTTCTGGGCTTGCTTCTGGTGGATTTTCAAGGTTAATTACTTGACTATTCTAATACAATGCATATTAAATTGCTTTATATTAGAATCCTTTGGGGGAACTTTTCAATAATAAAAATGTCTAGGTCCACCACCAAAATGTCTGATATAATTTATCTAGATTGTGGCCTAAGAACAAATATTGTTTTAGGAGTTCTACAGATTATTCAAATTGCACATCTACAGTGGAGACTCACTTCCTAAGGTGATTTTTTAATCAAACACTATACATGGCAAATTCTCCTAGAACAGGAGGTAAGAGTGTTACCCCTCTTACACTGGTAACACTTGTTTTTTTTTTTAACTTTATCACACACCAATATTTTGCAGTGTGTATTTAAAGTGTTCTACTAATTTCATTGTCAAGAATCTCCTCTATTTACAGTAGTGGTTCTCAACTGGGAGGTTTTTACGTTTCAGGAAATATTTGACAGTGTCTTAAGACATTTTTGATTGTCACAACTCTGATGGCGCTACTGGCATCTAGTGAGTAGAGGCCAGAGATTCTAGTAAATATTCTACAGTGCACAGCACAGTCCCCATACACCAAGCAAAGAATCACCCATCCCAAAATTTCGATAACGCCAAGATTGGGAAATTCTGGTTTACATAAAATGCTTATTTCAGAGCTTTATCTTGGAATTTCTATAACATCTGTGACAATATCACTAGTCACAATATTTCTTAAGGCAGTGCAAATATCAAAATGATTCAAATAAAAGGCACACTACCGCTAATAAAACAGATGAAACTAAACCAACAACTATTTAATTAGGCATTCAATTATCTTCATAAAATGTAATCTTCTGTGCAATGACTGATGGCACTGTCAGAGACACACTTTCAAAAGTCACTTGTTCGAATTAAAAAGAATACTTGGATCTCTCAAATTCTCTGGAGTATATTTCTATTTAGGGTCATCTCATTGATTTGATTCAAGATCAAAAGAGTAAAAGCCACTTGGAATGAATCCTAGATAGAAAGTTACAAACATAAGACACTTCATGTGCCTGCAAGTAATCTTAAAAGCAGATAATATGTTCAGGTTCCAGCAGAAAATCAATCCATTCGTTATTGTGGTAGTGAATTTACACTGCCTGCTATTTCCTAACCCTTCTCTCTTACTCCTGTAAAGAGACCAGGTCTCAGGTGTATACGTAATTTATGTCTCTTTGCACTATTTTCCTTGTAGAACTCCACTATCCCTGCTCTGTGTATTTGTAGTGAGGCTTTTAGTCAACTGATTTCCATTGCACTTCCCATTCCAGACCCCAACAAAGGAGTAGGTGCTTGGCACAAGCTGGACCAATCTATTCTACCTTGCTGACTTTGTGAGTAAAGACTCATGGGCATCAGAAAACTATCTCTGGGGAGCAAGCTCCAACATCTCCTGCCTAACCCTAGCTCTTATCCCTCTTCTTGATCCTCAAGACCCATGATTAATACCATTTTTTTCCAATAAAAATCAGTTTATATATGTGAATCAGAATCCTCGTGGATTTTAGTCTTGATTTTAGGAGAAAACAAATGTTTATATACTGTTATGTGCTGCTTATCAGTGGTGTGAACTTGAAGCACTATTCACAATAGCCAAGATGTTGAAACAATCTAAATGTCTATTGATGGATGAATAAATAAAGAAAATGTAATAATACATATAATGGAATATAAAGGCTATTATTTCCTCTGTGCCTCAGTTTCCTTATCTGTAGAGTAAAAATAACAAAATAACTAGAAATTATCTCACATAATGCTTCAATGAGATAATTCATGGAGAGCACTTCACAAATTCCTGGCACACAGTAAGAGATAAATAAATGTTATTATTATTATGTTATTGTATGAATGATATTGAATCTTCAAAGTATTTTGAAACTGGACATTTAACAGACTTTGTTAACTACCTTTAGAGTTAATTCTCTTGGAGTTTCTAAGTAGAAAATCATATTGTCTACAACTAATATTAATCTAATTTCACTTCTTTTTCCTTTTATACTCTATATTTTTCTTGTGTTAACATAGCCTTTGAAAAATTTAAAACTCAGAAATTTTACTTATACATTTTCCCATAGTCCTTTGTGAATTTTGAAGTAAAAATTCCCAGCTTTTCTTAAACTTTTTAATCTTTTAAATTGTGATTATTATTATTTGTTAATTGTTGTTTCTTTTCCAAAGAGTCTGACCATGAACCCCACATTTGGAAATTATAAAAGGTTAAAAAAGACCTTGTGCAAAATCATAGTTAAGACCCACCCCTCCCCAGAAAAAAAGAGAAAGAGAAAGAAAAATACTAGAGGGGAATGCTAAATGGGAAAAGTGAAGAAACAATTTTTTCACATGTTCCAAAGAAGCAAAATCTATTTCATTTCTGTTTCAAAGCAGTTTTCACTAAGAAAAAACAAAATTGCCATTTGACAGAAAGCATTTATATAAAAGAATATTATTGACATCTGCATAAGGTAAAGCAATAATAGTACTTTGGCTACAAGGCAAAGCAAATGAAAATGCTTTGGCTACAACCAGAGTGTATTTGGTCATCGTAAAAAAAATTGTCTTTGGCAAAAATCATCATGGTGCTATTGAATCAAATATGTATTTAAAGATAGCTGATTTATATATGAAAGTGCTATAGTAATTTTCTAGTTAATCATATTGAACAGAGAACATTAAGCACATTAATTGTTAAAAACAGAATAGAGTAATATTTTTACACACATTTGGTAACATTTATTTTCATTACAAATGGTAAAACCCATTTAAATGATCAGCTTATCATTTATATGCTTAAGCATTAACTTATATAACATCAGCTTATAACTAGCATTAACTCATTATAACTTCTTATACTAGCATATTAACATATAATTGTCGATTATATGTTAATATAATTATATAATTAAATATATTAAATATAGTGTTTAATAATTTGCAATTTACAATTATTAAACATATTCTCTTCAATGTCTCTTTTCCATGGTTTCTATTCCTCAATTTTATCATGAAGTGTGCTGCTTTAAATAATTCTAACTCTATCGAACAAGAAAATTCAAGAGTTTTTAAAGATTTGTTATTTTCTTATAAAGTTTTATTCCTTTTATTAGTCATAATAATTTAAATATTATAAAACTATCTTAAACTTTCTCCATTTTCAAATAGTATTCTTTGCAGACTTCCTATTTTTAATTTTGATTTTTAAATGTCATTCACCTTCCATGCTCAAGCTTTGCATATATATATTTTAAATACCATTATATTTTGCTGAGCAATCTCTAAACACTTATATAGAAAACTAATTTATGTGTTCTACAAAATTATCTCCCAAAACTATAGTACAAGATGTTAATAATCAGGTCAGGATTATCTCTAGCAAATTATTTGTGTGCATAGATGAACTGCAATACACCTATTTTTTATAATATTTCTAATAAAGTCGTATTATTTTTCTTCTTCTTTTGACCCTTCATTGCCCCAGCACACAGTTTTGTATGCCTCTAGGTCTGTCCCTGCCTTTTATTTGGACAACACCCATTGTCACAGAAATGTCGTTTATCATCTTTAAACCAATTCCCAAAGAACATCAATTGTCATTTTTCTCTCAAGTTACAGGAAAAGTGAAGGAAATTAGACTCTCAGCAGGGGAGTACATCATTTTTCAGTTGGGTTCATACCAACCTCTTGCCAAATCTTTCACCCAGCTTTCATATGTACACAGAATCTAGTTTAATAGAAGAAATGATACAAAGAATGAGGTGAAATGCTACTTATGAAATAGTCTTTTATTCATTGTCTAGAAGAGAAAGCTCCAATTGGAAGTTTAAAAATGGGGTATTACCTCTGCTGCTTACATTGCTGAACAATAATAAGTTGTTATACTGAAAGATAAGTCCAGAACAACTGAAAATCACTCTTTCTATAGAAAATGTTTAAAGAGCAAAATGTGCAGAAGATACAGGGAGAAATTAAGCTTGATTATATCTTCTGAAATGAAAAGGAGAAAATGTTCTAAATTCTACACAAAGAAAGTATGTGGTCAGGTAAGTTTAACTGCTGTCAAAAACAATTTAATCAGCTATTCTTTCTAAGACGTCTATATGACTTCTGAGAAAGAGTACTTTTGAACAAAGATTAAATTGCTTCCACTGTGAGTGGTACCAGCTAGTCATTTCCTGATGTGTCATAGAGGACAGACAGGAACTTAAGGCCAATACAAAAGGAAGAATATGAAAAAAATAAAATAAAGGATGATCAAACACTTAATTGTTCACAGCAGTAATTTTTTTTTTAAATCCCCTTATACATCTAAGCAATAGAATGACTCCTAACAGTGTGCAAAAAAAACACTGCAGAAAATTGTTTGCCTTGAAACAAAAACGAAGATCATTCATTTCAACACAAAACTGCAGTGCACAGCATTCTATGATAAAACTCAAATAACTATGTAAGCATTAAAGAAGAATTCCTTTGTACAATAGAAGGGGAAAATATTAGCTAGAGAGGTTCACTTCTGGCCTACTAAGTCTAAGCATGTATTAAAGGCAGGAGAACTCTGAGGAAAGAAAAATTAAAAAGCAGAGACTGGCAATATTTGAAAAGAGCTAAATTCTTTAATCCAGTTCCTGTAAGATCCCATTTAGATTTTCACATGAGACATAAACAGCCATGAAAATAGTTTTCAAAAATCATTAGGTCTACAAAATTTATGTACAGCTTGCAAAATTTGCATTAACCAAGTTCACATGTAACAATTCATATATATTCTTTCATCCTGCCTAATCAATTCTAAGGTCTATAGTTTCCCACAGAGTGAAAGAACATTCAAATATAGTTTACATTCCTGTGTACAAGAGATTAAGAATGTCTTGCTCGGTTAGACACAAAATATTTCAAATCACAGCATATATTAGTACATACATGTATATACAAATGTTTCCATGTATCTACACACTAATGTATCAGAATTTGTATTTAAATGCAGAGTGAAATATTGCATACATATACAAAATGTGTACAATGATGTCTATGTATGGTTACATATGAATATGTATTTGTGTCTATGTGCACTCTTTGTGAGTATGTGTGTAGACAGTTATGTATTTATGTATCCATCCATCATCTATCTATCATCTATCTATCTATCTATCTATCTATCTATCTATCTATCATCTCTAAAGAGAGAGGAGTCCCCGTCCACTTAATAAGACAAATATATTTGCTTCTTTAAGTAATATGTTCATCATGATTCTATATAGACACTGAGATTGTCATCATGGCATCATAAACATTTAAAATTTCAACTGATGACTTGCAGCTATAGATGTTTATTCTCCTGCTTCCTGATTGACTATATATCATAGAGAAAAGTTTGCTTTACTTATGGGTGACCTCTTCTAACACAAGAAAATGAAAAATGTTGGGACAAATTAAAAATAAAAATAATAAAACAGTATTTTTGAACTAGCCTTGGTTAATTTTTATGGATCAATTTTCCTCCTCTCACTCCACTGTAAACAGATACAGATATCCCCATGAAGAAAAGTAAACTTTATCCAGATAGATCATTATCTGTTACCTTGAGAGGTAATAAGGTCAATTTCATTTATGCCAAAAGTTATTTGTAACTTAAAATTATGTAAATGGGAAGGAAATAAAGGGATGAGAATATTCTCAAAGGAATTATATAGAAATAAAAATAAACTGTTGATGGATAATATAAAATTCCCTAGATACACTTAGCATATTAAAGTAATGATTTTGAGAGGCAGATATTGAGACAACTATTAACCAACTGGGCATTGCTGGACTGAGAGGAAGATAAAAATTTCTTTTTTTAAAAAATAAAAAATATCTTTTATGCCGATAATTGTGCTTAACAGCGGAGACAGGAAGGAATAAGGAAATAAAATAACAAACAAACAGCCAACCAATATTTCATTTAAATCTGTGAAATGCTATGCAAATGCTGAAGAGTGATTTCCTTCCATTTATGTGGTCACTTTCAAAATAGGTGTAATGTGTAAAACAATGTACGTTCTGTGGACTTGGGGTGAAGAATTCCATAAATATTCACTGAGTTTACTTGTTCCAGGTCTGAGTTCAAACCATAAATGTCCCTGTTAATTTTCTATCTCGTTGATCCATCAAATATTAACAGTGTATTGTCAAAGTCTCCCACTATTATTGTGCGGTAGTCCAAATCTCTTTATAAGTCATTAAGAACTTGTCTTATGTATCTGGGTGCTCCTATATTGGCTGCATATATATTTATGATCATTGACTCCTGTTGTTGCATTGATCCTCTTATCATTATGTAATGTCCTTTGTTTCTTTTAGTCTTTGTTACTATTAATGTCTATTTTGTCAGAGACGAAAGTTGCAACTCCTGTTTTTTTTTTCTTTCCTCTCCATTTGATTGGTGAGTCTTCCTCCAACCCTTTGTTTTGAGTCTTTGTGTGTCCTTGCTTATGAGATGGATCTGGATACAGAGTGCCGATGTGTTTTGCCTTTTTATTCAGTTTGCGTGTCTGTGTCTTTGATTGGGGCATTTAATCCATTTAAATTTAGGATTAATATTGATATTTGTGAGTTTAATATTGTCATTTAATGTTAGCTGGCTATTTTGCCCATTAGTTGATATAGATTCTTCAATATGGAAATACTCTTTATCTTTTGGTAAGTTTTTGGGATGACTGATACTGGCTTTTCCTTTCTGTGTGTCGTGCTTCTTTCAGAAGCTCTTGTAAAGCAGGCCTGGTGGTGATGAAATCTCTGAGTGCTTGCTTGTTCCCAAAAAATTTTATTTTCCTTCATGTATAAAGCTCAGTTTGGTTGGATATGAGATTCTGGGTTGAAAGTTCTTTTCTTTGAGGATATTGAATATTGACCCCCACACTCTTCTAGTTTGTAACGTTTCTGCTGAGAGATCTGCTGTAAGTCTGATAGGCTTCCCTTTATGGGTAACCTGACCTTTCTCTCTGGCTGCCCTTGGAATTTTCTCCTTTATTTCAACCCTGCTGAATCTAACAATTATGTGGCTTGTGGTGGCTCTACTTGAGGAATATCTTTATCGTGTTCTCTGTATTGGCTGGAGTTGATAGGTAATACAGGTTAGGAAAGTTTTCCTGAATAATATCCTGAAGAATATTTTCCAGCTTGGATATTCTCTTCATGACATTCAGGCACACTTATCAAATGTAAAAATTTCTTTAAAATGTTTATTGAGGATATCTGAAAATCACTGTGACTATATAAAGCAACTAATTCTGACCAAGTGTTATAACTACAATTCAAAGACTTACTTATCTTGGGCTGGCTAATATTATAAATACCTTAAACGCATTAACTCATTTAATTTTCACAAGAATCTTGTGAAATGAACACTATGTTTAAACTAATTTAAAAAATAAGAGCATTATGTCACATGGAAATATATGTATATGTGTGTGTATATATATCCCTTACTTTTTAAAGTAATTCGCTATTGTGTACAATATTTACTTTTATTTCAATGTTTGTTTTTAACTTAACATGAATATATACCTACACATACCACATGCACCAAACCAGATATTTTCCTGGGTAAGAAATTTATTGGCTTTACTAAGATAATAAAATGTTTTCTTAGTCACTCATGAAATTTACAATGAATGTGCTACTATGATTCATGCTTTATAACTCTCCATCTAGTTTTGGAAATTGTCTCTGAACTTATTCTGTATATATTTAGTGTGTACAATTTGATAGGTTTTGACACATATATACATACCTATGAAACCATCACTGTTATTAAGATAATAAACATTTCCATACCTTCAAAGTTTTCTCATGTCCATCACCCCCAAAAGTTTCCTCATGTTCTTTGTAGTATCTCCCTCCCATTTCTCTTCCCTCACCTCTGCACAGCCAACTACTGTTCACTTTCTGTCAAAATATCATTAGTCGTGGCTATTTTTTGGTGTTCTAACAGGCATGTAGTGATAGCTTATTGTGGTTTTAATTTTGCATTTCCCAAATGACAAATGATATTGTGCATTGCTTCATATGCTTATATGCTATTTGTGTCTCTTTCATGTGTGAGTTTGAAAGTTTTATTAAAATTTTTTGTTTTCTCTTTTTCAGTTTTTATATTCTTGATGCAGAATTCTTTAATAGTCTGAATATAAGCACTTTATCGTAAATTATTCACTATTCTGTATATTTTGTTTTATTTCAATGTCTGATTGTACCTAATATGAATTCATTTTTTGCATATTTATCATGTATCTTGCAAACTTGCTAAATTCATTAAATAGTTCTTGTAGGATTTTAGTAGAGTCCACGTGATTCTCTATATATGATTATCTTATCTGCAAATAAATCACCATGACACGTATACCTATGTCACGCACCTGCATGTTCTGCACCTGTATCCCGGAACTTAAAGTAAAATAAAAAAATAAATAAAGTTAAGCTTACTTTTTTTATATAAATCTATTTTACTTATTTTTATTATTTTGTTGTACTAACTAAAAGCTCTGGTACAACAAGTGAACAGAATAAACATGCTTACTTTGTTCCTAATCTTAAAAGAAACACAATTCGTTTTTTTGCATTAAATATGAATTTAGCAGACATCCTTTAAAAGCCTGAGAAACTTTCCTTATATTCTTAGTTTGCTAAAAGTATTTTTTGTCTTAAGGGGTTTTTCTTCTTTATTTTAATTTTGTTTTGGTAAAAGGCATTTGCACCTCTATTGACATGATCATATGGTTTTTAAATTTCATAATGTACTAAATTACATTGATTTATTATGAAATGATAAACCGAACTTGCATCCCTGGTGTAAACTCCACTTTGTCACAATGTATTATCTTTTTTATATATTGTTGAATTTTATTAGCAAAAATTTTGCTAAGATTTACATCTATGTTCATGAGGAATCTTGATCTATGTATTTTCTTTCTTGAAATATCTCCATAATAAATTTTGTATTAGTAATAGAGGCCTTATAAACTGAATAGTATTATATTTATTTCTTTTCAAGTTTTGGGGGAAAATATGGATAGAACTTTCATTGTTTATGTAAAGGTCACCAGTGAAAACATTTGAACCAATATATTTTGTTGTTGTTTTAAAGTTAACTATAAATTAAATATTTCTTATTTCTATATGATATAAGGCTTTTCAGGTTTTAGTTTTTTGTAGAGTGATGGATTGTGGTTTGTATCTTTGAAAAAAGTCTTCATTTTACTAAATTATATATATAATTTATATATATATATATTTGAGAACATGTTTTCATTATACTCCTGTATTATAATTTTTTAAATATAAAGTTTTATATTTTAAAAGTATAAAGTATTATACTTTTTAGTATCTATGAAATATTCATTATTATATTTGATATTTTGTTTTAATTCAATGTCTGATTGTTTGATACCTAGTGGTATCATTTCTCTCATTCTCGATATTTATAATTTATCCTTTTACTTTGTTTCTTGCTCAGACTGCCTAAATTAATATTATTGATTTTCGCAAATAACCTGGTTTTGGTTTTCTTTCTTTGTATGTATATTTTGTTTTCAATTTTATTAAATTTATCTCTAATATTTATCAATTTCTTTTTATTGTACAATTGATTTTATTTGCTCTTTGTTTTTCTTTGTTCACAAGGTAGAAACTAAGGCCATTTATTTGAGATTTTCTTTTTTTTTTTTTTTTTTTTTTGAGACGGAGTTTCGTTCTTGTTACCGAGGCTGGAGTGCAATGGCGTGATCTCGGCTCACCGCAACCTCTGCCTCCTGGGTTCAGGCAATTCTCCTGCCTCAGCCTCCCGAGTAGCTGGGATTACAGGCAAGCGCCACCATGCCCAGCGAATTATTTGGATTTTCCTTTTTTTAAATAGGTGTTTAAATAGTTTAAATAGTGCTATAAATTTCTTATGTGCAGCTTTACCTGCATACACAAATTTTGATAGGTTGTGTGATGAATTTTATTCCATTCAAATAATTTGAGTTCTACTTTGACTCAAGGATTATGAAGAAAAGTGTTACTAAATTTTCAAGTATTTGAGCATTTTCCTGAGATTTTCTGTTGCTGATTTTTAATTTAATTCTATTATGATAATAGAGTTTCTTTAGTATAATCTGAATTTTTAAATTCTATTGGGACTCATTTTTATTATTATATGCCTTTTATATGCAGTTTTATTATTATATGCCTTGTATAATTTTCCTACTATTTCTTAAGCTTGCAGTTAAGTGATTCATTGACATTTTTGGATCTGTAGATTTATAGTTTCATCAAAGTTGGAAAATTGTGAACTATTGATTTTTTACAAATAGTTTTTTTCTGTCTATTCCTACTTCTCAAGGACTCCAACTACACATATATTTAACTTTTTCACAGTTCACTTATGCTTTTTCATGTCTTTTGTTTAATTCTTTGTGTGTATGCGTGTTACATTGTGGATTGATTCTGTTGCTATGTTTAAGTTACCAATTTTCCTTCTGCAATATATGATCTGCCATTAATCTCATCCAGTAAATGTTTTTCATCTCAGTTATTAGAAATTCAATCTCTGGAAATCTGATATGAGGCACTTTCACATTTCCATGTCTCCATTAAACATGTCCAATATATCCTCTAGATTTTTGAACATAGGAAATACACATATGATATCCTTTTAAATATTTCTTTTTGCATGCCCTGTAATTTTTTAATTAGATCCCAATCACTATACATTTTGCGCTGATGAGAGCTGATTATTTTTGTATTCCCCAAAATATTTTGGGGTTTAGTTCTGAAATGTATTTAATTTTAACAGAGTTTGATTCTGTTGGGTCTTATTAGGCATGATCAAAGAAACATTTACTCTAGGACTAATTATTCCCTCCCAGAAGACATAACTCTTCTTAATATTCTAACCAATGCCCCATGAGTTATAAGAGTTTCCACTCTGGTTGTGAGGAATAAGTACTCTTCTTAGTTTTGTGTGAGCTTTGGCCATTATTCCCTTAGTCCTTCCATTTGGTTCTTTCCGCCTCAGGTATTTACTGATGTATAAAGATTAATCAGTACTCAAGCAAATACTTGAGGAGAACCTTTACAACTCTCTAGAGTTCTCTCTCTATCCAGCTTTCTCTCTTATACTCTGTTCTGTGAATTCTTGCCTCTGGCTTCCCTGAACTCTTAGCTCAGTCTGTTTATTCTGGAAGACAGAAAGTCTCTGCCAGGATACTGCCCTCTATGGCCCTGCTCCACAGCATAGAAACTCTCTCTAGGCATTAAGCTGGAGAAATCATAGCGATCTCCTTGTTTGTGTCCTGTCTCTCAGAAATTGCTACCCTACATTGCTTGCTGTACAACTGCTTAAGAACTATTGTTTCATATATTCTTCTTATTAATATTTAGTTGTTTCAAAAAATAGGGTAACTCCAGTTATTATAATTCCAACTCTGCTAGAAGCAGTAAATACATTTATTTTTTAAACAATAGAACTGCATTATATATGCCACTTTTTTTTCTTTTCACTTTTATAAAATTTATTTGAAGTTAAAACATGTCTACTGACCGTTTAAAGAAGATTTAAGAAAAACAATTTCTGTTTCTTAGAAAAGAGCATAAATTTTAAGTCTTCCAATGTGTGTAGTATCTGGAAATACAAAACCAAAAAATATTAAAGATTAAACATATGAAAAGGTCCATGGATAAAATTTTCATTTTAGTTAACTGAGACACTTCTGAGAACCACCATGATCCATAAATGAACATATCTTTGTAATTTCCAAATTTTCTCTATAATCAGTAATTTGGCATGTAAGGCATGGGATACCTTTTGAGGACAAAAGCAGATTGGCACATGTGTGATTAGGATATAATTATGAAAAGCTATATTTGGAGTGTAATGGACCAGAGATTGAAGAAACAGCATATTATACACTTTGGGTTT
The DNA here is from genome assembly GCF_049354715.1 of Callithrix jacchus. NCBI lineage: Eukaryota > Metazoa > Chordata > Mammalia > Primates > Cebidae > Callithrix > Callithrix jacchus. The sequence goes on along the minus strand of NC_133514.1, from coordinate 72,246,252 downwards.
ATTTCAACAAGCAAATGGTCCTTTAAACGCATTATCACTTCTTCCTGTGCATTGGTAATACAGTATGTCAGAACAGTAAAGATGAAGATAGTCTTTACTGCGCCAAGTGTGTGTGAATCATGTGAGAGCAGTTTCATTGCAGGAGAGATAGTTCAACAACTATGTTTTAAAACCCATTAGTGATCATCTTTTGAAGCAGGAATAACCTAGATACTTTATTTGGAAAAAAAATTTATTTAACAAATCGATCTATCCATCTATCTAATATGTATCTATTTTCTGTGTTTGACACCTTACTCCTTGGATGTGAAGCCCATTAAAATTGTGTGCCTTCAAAGAGCAACTTAATTTCTTTATGCTTCTTTTTTTTATTTAGAATATGAGAACAATAATCATTTTTTTTCAATAAAGGAGAAAATCCATAGAAGCCCAAATGCATTTGGTCTATTTCTTAAATAAGTTGTAGCCATGAATTCCTGCTGAAATCTTGATCTTTATCATTACTAATTATCTATGATTTTTCTCTCTGCACTGTGTCAGTTCAGAAAGGAAAAAGGCTTTGTTTATTGTTTATTTTCATTCAACCCCACTTAACAGAAAATTATTTAAGGTGAGCATACTTGATTAATGTTTTGAGGAAACAAAAGGCATTATATTATAGCATTGCCCAGAAAACATTTTTAGAAATTGAATTACAATTGGTCATAAATATCTGTAACTCACTCTAGCTTCTGAGAATGCTTCACAGGGAGCTAATTCAGAACAATTGCTCATATCCTCTTCCCATCTCCCAACTGACTGTACCCATACCACAAATCCTGCTTATTTCTCACACAGAACAGTCTGGCTCCAACTCACTTTCTCTTCAGCCTCATAGTTTTGTCTATATAGCTTTATTAAGTATGCTTCTAAATGATTCCTGAAATGGATTCTGTAATTATCTTTTAACTAATAGTTATCTTACAGAAGGAAGAAAGGGGGAAAGCCAGAAAGAGAGGAAGGGAAGGATAAGAAAAACTGGAGAGAGATGGAGAAAGACAGTGAAGAAAATCTTAAGAAATCAGCCTACTTCAATGTAAACAAAGTGGTTTTAAGGAAATCTCTTCATTTGATTCAATATAAATGCTGTGCTCTCTTGCAAAATGCATCTAGCTCAAAATGATCTTTTTCACTGATGAAAGCATTTTGTCTGAACTTACTGTATAAATTGTCATCAAAGTGCCCAGATGCTGTTTCTTCTTTCAAGTTACCAATTGTGAGTCTGGAGTAGAGAACACTTGATAACGTTGCTTTTCCCAAACAACTCATTGCAAAAAAAAAAAAGCTGGATCATCTGACCTCTAAGGTCCTTTCCAACCTTGAGATTTTAAAAGGCCATGATTTCCTTATTTGTATACAAACCTCATAAAAAATTTAGGGATTTTATTAGGTCCTATTCAAATTCATGAAAAAGGCTAAATGCTGAGTTTTTAATATTTCACTCAAATGCATTCATATGCAAATGTAAGCATAGATGTAGCCTGTCTGTATTTATTGATGTAATGACTATTATCTATGTGGACTTCTTTAAAATATTCATTACGATACTATATAAAAGAGCCCAAAGTATGAAAACTATTTAAGTTCAGCATTATCTAGGAGTGGGTATATTTGTTCCATGTGTTTAGAAAATGATCATTTGAAGGCTTAACATAGTTCTTGGAATGCAGTATCTCCTTGAATTCACCTCTTAACATTAAAATAAAGACACGGTTACCTGGTTTATCTTGCCCTGGTTAAGATTCTACCAGCGCTGCAGTATTCGGGTATGCTACCTTTATTTATGTCTTTTCCTGGGGCTTCTTTCACTAACTGTTCATATTTTTCTTCCTTTGTTATTTTGTGCCCTGTGGCATAGCTCAGTCAATCAGTTATTGCAGCCAGGGCTGACGATGCAGGATTCAAACAAAGACCCACGAGCAACAAAGAGAAACAATGGCAAGAGCAAGCTGTAGTCTGTGTATCACTGGATCAGCTGATCAATCCATGATTGAATTGTTTTTAAATGTATGTCATTTCAAGAACAGGGCTCAGAAGCATGAAAGAAAGGGAGAGGTGTGGTTTCAGAAGGGTTTCTTCATAACGGTGTTGAGCTGACCTTGCATTTACAGATAGAGGATCAGGGAAAGCTACATGAAAATGTGAGCAGTATGAATAAGTGCTGTTTATAGGACGCTGTTGTAATACCCTTGCTAAAGCTGAACAATAGTAAGAGACAAAGCTCTGAAAAATGCATGCCTTTCCCTGTGATTGATCCTTTTATCTTCCCATTCCTGCAAGATGGTAAAAAGCATTTACAGGGCAAACAAGCATTACTGCCTTTATTTTCCTCAAATATGAGAAATCTTCCTTATTTAGAATTTTGCTATTAAAGCGTTCACCATAGGATTTTTTCCTCCTAGTTTAAAAATAAAAAATCAATTTGAGGTTGTGAAATGAAAAGCTGACTTTTTTAATAGACGCCTTTTATTTTATTTATATTTGTAATTAATGAACTCATTTTCAGCACAAGGGTAACTGGAGCGATGGTAAAAATAAAATAGCTTTGAAGGAAATGGGCTTGGTTCAAATTTAGGTGACATTAGATGAAAGTACCCGGACTGAGTGATAAACGAGGAAGGTAAGTGTTCAGATAACATTGAATCCCATCCCTCTTGTTTTAACTTTGCTAGTTCTAGGCTTCTCTATTAAGCCATAATTCCATAATTGCACACTGTATATTGAATGGGAAAAGTAGTGTTTATTTAATATTGACATTTTATCAGATAGCAAGCTGAATGCCTGTCACTCAATGCTTGTAGCTCTTTTTCCAGATACCCTCACCTTCCTTGCTTGAGAAAATTGCATTATGGAGTCATTAATAACGTGCTCACTGTACTTGGCTTGTAAGTGCTAAAAATTAGGTGTGAAAACAGATGTGATTAAATCCAAGGATTGTGTTTCTCTACTTCAATGATTCTCTCAATGTTAGGGCAAATCAAAATTCCTTTGAGAGCTTGTAGAAACACAGGTTATAAGGCCCCATCCCCAGAGTTTTTATTCAGTAATCTTGGGTGGGACTGGAGAATCTGTATTTCCAACAATGTCCCAGGTGATGTTGATGCTGCTGGATTGAGGCCCACACTTTGAGAACCACTGCTCCATACCGAGCTGCCTCTCATTAGAAAGACCCACTTGGGGTATTTTACATTTTACTGTGGACAAGATTTTCAATTCAAGGCTAAATGTTTGAGAATCATTTGAAAGATGAAATACTACAAACTGATGAATTAAATTGTTTTACATTCTCGTTTCATGTGCATCTAGAAATTTGCATGCTATGGAGATTAAAATAATGAGTAAAATATAATCCCTGTCTTCCAAGAGCTCATCAACTAATTGCGATTACAGTCAGAGATAAATACTTAAATCTATCTTCAGCCAGGCAAACACCATAAATGCTTAGAAGTCGTTTTAAAAGTGCACTTTTGGAATACAAGATAGGAAATTCTTTCTTAAAAAAATTGCAAAACATCCTTACATGTAACTGGTTTGACACTCATGCCACTTTTTCCTGTTTCTTGCTTTCAGATAAAACTAAATGTATCCCATTTGCTGTGACTACATCTTCAAATCCCACAGATACCTAAGTCACAAAATAAGACTTCCGCATCAAACACACCAGTAAAATTGCACTAGGAAAATTCACCACAACCTTCTAATGGCAATATGTAAGGTATAAAAACACCTCTTATGTTTCTGTGGCATTAGACATCATTGATCCCTCTTTTCCCTGTACTCAACCACCTTGGCCCAGATGACCCCATCCTCTCCCTCTCCACCCACCTGAACTTCTCACTTCACTACTCTTTGTTGGAACAAAACTGCTCTTGCCTCTATCTAGTCTTTATAAAATTTCCCTTGGCTCTCCTACCAACCAAGTCACCCTCCATCGTTTTGAGGAATAATGTTTATTAAAATGTTCATCTTACTCCCCTGCCAAAAACATCCACCGAATCTCAGTTGCCTAACGGCAAAAGTTTCTATTCATCTGCTTTGATTCTCCATGTGATCCCTTGCTGCTCTCTCTAGTTTCCCTTCTGAAAGCTGCAGCTAAGCTCAGATCGTACTTGCTAAATGAAAATACCCATAGGCCTTAAAAAGGGCCACACTATGGTATACTCCTTCCTTCTTCTTCTTTTTTTTTTTTGTTTGTTTGTTTTTGTTTTTGTTTTTTTTGAGACGGAGTTTTGCTTTTGTTACCCAGGCTGGAGTGCAATGGCGCGATCTCGGCTCACCGCAACCTCCACTAAGAGTGCCATCATGGAAATGCTAAACTCCAAGATCTCCTTTCCTATAAGGCTTTTTCTAACAAGCTCTGCCACTTGAATAAATTATTTAACCTTTCTGTTTTGACATCAGCACAATTAAGATGACAGTATTGACCTTATAGAATTCTTATGCTCTGGACCTAACAATGCCTGACAGAGCATGTAATCCATAAATGGTGGGTACTGTCGTGGGATTTTATTTCACTAGCCTCCTGTCCTGTGGTGGAGAATCTCCAGATATTCTAGCTTCTCTCCATATAAGGTTGGAGGGTTACCCATCTCTAGCAACTCATATCTGTTTAGGGGAACATTATAGACAGGGCCAGTTATGTAATTTGTAGGGCCCAGTGCAGGATAAAATGGCAGGGCTCTGAGAGGGACAGGAAAATCAATATTTTTTTTTTATGGGGGGCTACTTCAATGCACAGATGATTGAAGAGCCCCAGGAGACTGCAACCTCTGCTCTGGGGACACTCCCCACCCTGGATCAGGGGTAGGAGAGAACCAAACCTGCTGTGGCAGCACAAGGCTGGGGGAATGGCCACTTTCTTGTCCTATCATCAAGAGCCCAGTGGCCATGCCCTCCTCACTCTCTGCTTGCCAATGCCCAGCCTCCTCCAAGTGTAGAGGGCTACAATGGAAGGTAGGCCTCCTTCATACGATTGTGTCAAGTGAGAAGTTGAAAGAAGAGTAGCTTGGGTCAAGTGGGCATGAAGGGCTGCAAAGCAGGTTTCAGAGAACATTTTCGCAGGGAGGAGGCAGGAGCCAACATGTCTGGTGAGCTGAAGCTACACGGGCCCTGAGCCTGCTCCCTTGTCTTACCAGACTTCATTTCCAAAAACACAAACTTAAAAAAATTATTAAGAATTTGCAAAGGGCACTGTAAGCATGTGACCCTTCTGAGTGCAGGCCTCCAGTTACTGCACGGCTCAAATGCTCATGAAGAATGACCTGAATATGTGTATTCTGAACTGATGAAGAAGTGTGGCTCACTCCATGGACCACTCTGGACTGAATACTGGGAAACACAAGACTGCTACTTCTGCTCAATGACGAATGACCAACATGCAGGCATCTGTGAACTGTGACCTCCACTGTCTCCCTAAAAACCAGATGACATACAATCTCACTGCATAGAGGAAAGTCGAGTAAGATACAAGTTCAGTCAAAGCAGTTCCTTGGAAAAGTGGGGTGTGCAGGCCTTTGCTGTTTTCCTTTGTAGCTCCCCAGCTCTGGGCATAAAAATTATTACTCATTCTAGAGTCTGGGAGCCTCCAGATGCTCATTTAGGTCCTTTTATATTCGTATGTATCACATTTTCTTTATGCATTCATCTGTCAATGGACATTTCGGTTACTTATGAATTTGCATTGCTTATGTTACAAATACTGCTGCAATCAATATATATGAGCGTTGCAGTGATTTCTTCAAGATATTTTGGATATTTATATACACACACACTTGCACATAAACATCCACATGTACATATACACAAATACCCCCAGAAGTGACATTGCTAGATTATATAATAATTCTATTTTTAAATTTTTAAGGAAACTCCACAATGTTCTTCATAATAGTTGTGCCAATTTACATTCTTGCCAACAATGTATAAAGAAGGTTTCCCATTTGTCCACATGTTCAAAACTGTTTCTTACCTTTTAACTTTTCAATAATAGCCATTTAAACAATGTGAGATGACATAACATTTTGATGGGCATCCCCCTGTTAAATAATGATGCTGAGCACAGTTTCGTATACCTCTTGTACATTTCTTATGTCTTATTTGGGTCTGTTCAGATATTTTGCTCATTGTTTAATTGGATTTTTTTGATTTTGGAGTTGTGAGTTCCTTTTAAATTTTAATATGGATCCCGTATCAGATGTGATGGTTAATATTCAGTCAGCTATATGATTTGCAAATATTTTCACCCATTCTGTGTCTTATCTTTTCATTTTATTGATTGTTTCCTCTGTTCTGCAAAAACTTTTAAAATTTGTTTTTAGTTTATAATTTTCTTCCCTTATTGATTTGGTTAAGACTTAAAATAACATATTAAATTGGCAATATGCTATGGTCAGCAAAAAGATGTGCTGTGTATTCTAGGAATCATTCTGGACTTTAAGAGTATTACCTAAAAGGTTTTACATTAACATAATCTTTGCTATAGTTTTTTTTATGGATGCTATTTATTAGGTTAAAAAATTTAATTTAAACCCATTCTGCTTAGAGATTTTATTATAAATGAGTGTTGCCATTTCTTAAATTTGGAAAGGGGTAGCTATTAAGATAATTATATTATTTTCCTTAAAATGGTAATATTATTAATTATAATAATGGACGTTCCATTTTGAGTTATCTTCACATTTCTTGGCTGTACCTTGAATAAATTATTATTTTTAGTTTGTATGTACTGGCTTGCTTGCAAATATTTAAGTTTTCACATTAATGTTCTTACCAGTTTAGTTCTTGCTGTCCAGTATTGATATTGTATCTTCATGACTTTTATTAAACTACTTGGGTAGTTTGCTCTCCTTTTCTATTTTTTAGAATATTGTATATGAAATAGGGATGATCTCAGACTTAAAGAATAAGAAAATACTCCCTTGGTAATTCATAATAAACAGTATGTTTCAGAAAAATATTTAGATTTGTGGTTAAAACATTTTTCATAGTTATGCTAAAAACTTAGAGGGAAAACATTCTATTTCTAGCTATTTTTCATTCTTATAGTTTTTACTATGTATTTTTATTAGTTCTTTCAATAACACTTCCATCTATTAGTAATTTCAAATAAATTGTTTTTACTTTTGTGATAATTTCTATTTTTTACTGAATTTTGTTTTATTTATATCTGCTTATTTTTGTGCTTCATTTTGTTGTTTTTATTTACTGCCTTAATTGAATGTTTAGTTATTAAATTTTAGTCCTCTTTGATCAATATCTAATTAGCTGTTTCTCCCACTACTTTTAATATTGTGGATTCTATTTCTAGTCACTTTTCAGTATTTTTTAAAACTTTTTTTTTTGAAACAATTATAGATTCACAGGAAATTGCAAAGAAATGTACAGGAAAGTTCTATGAGCTTTCCTTCTTGTATCTTCCAATGCTTACACCTGACACAACTACTCAGTACAATATCAAACCCAGGATATTGACATTAGCACAATCTACAGTTCATTAGGATATACATGCATCATGTATGTATGTGTGTGTGTGCGCGTGTTTGTGTGTGTGTGTATGTGTGTTTGTACTTCACATTCGGTCTTTTGGAACTACACTAAAGATAATTTACTGTATTAACACAAGTCTCTTGTGTTGTATTATCCCTTAAAGGAACATCCTCCACTTTCCATCCCTGACCCTGAGTTGACTTATTATTTTAATATGCAATTTGTACATTTTTAGTAAAAATTAGTTACCCACTTTCTTTACTGTATTTCCAAACATTAAGTGGCATTGTTTTTATTCATTTAAAAAAATGATTTATTCAGAATTGAAGTCATTATATTACTTAATTCACTGTACTTCTTCATAGGTATAGTACTACATTGAATCTTTCTAACCTAAGATACACATGACTGAGTTAATCACATTGTCTTCATAGATAGCCAAGAGCCTTCTTCTTTTCTTCTCTCTATCCTCTATCCCTGTGTTGCTTCGTCACTAGCTTTATGGTTCATCTCTCCCCTCTTGTTTTTTTATTTTAACAGATATCCGTGCTAATAAATATAACATGTCCCTTGATTCAATCTTACATATATTTGTTACAATATATGTTAACACTTGAAAAACACAATATGTTTTACTAGTGTTTTGCATATTTTAAAATTCTTGTTCATTGTATTTCCAAATTGACATTTATTTCACTTCATGTTGAGAGCTTCAAAATTAATTATTTTATTTACATACTTCTGCTTTATTAATTTTATCACAAATTTTACTGTTTCAATTTAAACTTAATGTACACTGCTCAATTTTTCCTGTGTGGATTATTTCTTTTTGCTGATATTTTCCCATTGCTACTTTTAAAAACAACTATTTCATGACAAAACTCTAAAGCTTTTTTACCCAAAGAATATTTATTCAGTCTTCATATTTACATAGTACTTTAGGCACAAAATGATAATCTATTTTTAGATTTTCCTTGAAAATATTATTCCATTGTTTTTATTTTATTTCCATAATACATTAAATATAGATTATAAATTAAAAACACATTACATATTAAATTCATAGAGGAATATTTATAATGCATGTGTAGGGTAAAATGCATAAAAGTGGAGTGTACATTAATATATTCACTATAGTCTAACAAATAGAAATTTAGGTGTGATTAAAGCTTTATACCTTTCCATTCAAAAGACATGCAATCCTTGCCTTTGTGTTTTTTATTCCTTTCATTTCTACTTTGTGGGGTTTACTTCATATGCCTATATTCAGTAATGTATTCAGTTTTCCACTATTTTCAAATTTATATAAATGGTTTTAGCTGTACATGTTAAGGATTTCCATTTTCACTCAACTTTGTATTCCTGAGAATCATCTATCTTGATTTCTACAAATGCACATATTTTATTTTCATTATTATGCAGCATTTATTTCAGCATTACTGTAAAATATGTTTATTCTCCCACTGATTATTCTGATCCAAGGTTTTGGTTTTGCTTTGTTTTGACAATAAAGCTGTTATAAATATTCTTGAGCATATCTTCTGGTATATATTTAGAAGTTTTTTCCTAGGTAAATGCCTAGGATGGACTGCTGGATCACAGCGTATGCTCATCTTCAACTTTCCTAGATGGTAAGTTATTTTTCAAAGTGATTGTACTCATTTATATTCCCACCAGCAGAGTTCTTGTTGCTCACATGCTCGCCAACACTTTCTATTTCTTGACATTTTATTTTTTGTTAAACTGATAATGAAATTACATTTTATTATAGTTAACTTCTACTTTTTCATTTTTCATGTGGGCTATTCATATATCCTCTTATTAGAAGGACCCATTCAAATTTTTGAAATTTTATCTTTTTGTTAATCATTTTTATAAACTCTTTAAAAATATTCTATAATAAGCTATTAGAAAAATACATGTGCGCATGTAGTGCACACACACACACACAAACACATTTGTATATTACAAATATCTTCTTTCACTGTTCGATCACCTTTTGATCTACTGATTAATAGAAATTAGTCATTTTTTTTTTTGAGATGGAGTTTCATTCTTGTCACCCAGGCTGGAGTGCTATGGTACAATCTTGGCTCACTGCAACCTCCGGGTTCAAGTGATTCTTCTGCTTCAGCCACCCGAGTAGCTGGGACTGCAGGCATGTACCACCATGCCAGGCTAATGTTTGTATTTTTAGTAGAGACAGATTTCACCATATTGGCTAGGCTGGTCTTGAACTCCTGACCTTGTGATCTGCCCGCCGCAGCCTCCCTAAGTGCTGGGATTACAGGCATGAACGACAGGGCTGGTTAGTAATTTTATTTTATTTTATTTTATTTTTTTAATTTTTTATTGGATTTTAGGTTTTGGGGTACATGAGCAGAGCATGAAAGACAGTTGCGTAGGTACACACATGGCAGTGTGCCTTGCTTTTCTTCTCCCCTTCACCCACATTTGGCATTTCTCCCCAGGCTATCCCTCCCCACCTCCCCCTCCCACTGGCCCTCCCCTTTTCCCCCCAATAGACCCCACTGTTTAGTACTCCCCTTTCTGTGTCCATGTGTTCTCATTTTTCATCACCCACCTATGAGTGAGAATATGCGGTGTTTCATTTTCTGTTCTTGTGTCAGTTTGCTGAGGATGATGTTCTCCAGATTCATCCATGTCCCTACAAATGACACAAACTCATCATTTCTGATTGCTGCATAATATTCCATGGTGTATATATGCCACATTTTTCCAATCCAGTCTGTTATCAATGGGCATTTGGGTTGATTCCAGGTCTTTGCTATTGTAAACAGTGCTGCAATGAACATTCGTGTACATGTGTCCTTATAGTAGAACGATTTATAGTCTTTTGGATATATACCCAGTAATGGGATTGCTGGGTCAAATGGAATTTCTATTTCTAAGGTCTTGAGGAATCACCACACTGTCTTCCACAATGGTTGAACTAATTTACACTCCCACCAACAGTGTAGAAGTGTTCCTTTTTCTCCACATCCTCTCCAGCATCTGTTGTCTCCAGATTTTTTAATGATCGCCATTCTAACTGGCGTGAGATGGTATCTCAATGTGGTTTTGATTTGCATCTCTCTGATGACCAGTGACGATGAGCATTTTTTCATATGATTGTTGGCCTCATATATGTCTTCTTTCGTAAAGTATCTGTTCATATCCTTTGCCCACTTTTGAATGGGCTTGTTTGTTTTTTTTTCCCTGTAAATCTGTTTGAGTTCTTTGTAAATTCTGGATATCAGCCCTTTGTCAGATGGGTAGACTGCAAAAATTTTTTTCCATTCTGTTGGTTGCCGATCCACTCTAGTGACTGTTTCTTTTGCCGTGCAGAAGCTGTGGAGTTTGATTATGTCCCATTTGTCTATTTTGGCTTTTGTTGCCAATGCTTTTGGTGTTTTGTTCATGAAGTCCTTGCCTACTCCTATGTCCTGGATAGTTTTGCCTAGATTTCCTTCTAGGGTTTTTATGGTGCCAGGTCTTATGTTTAAGTCTTTAATCCATCTGGAGTTAATTTTAGCGTCAGGTGTCAGGAAGGGGTCCAGTTTCTGCTTTCTGCACATGGCTAGCCAGTTTTCCCAACACCATTTGTTAAACATGGAATCCTTTCCCCATTGCTTGTTTTTGTCAGGTTTATCAAAGATTGTATAGTTGTATGTATGTTGTGTTGCCTCCGGTGCCTCTGTTTTGTTCCATTGGTCTGTATCTCTGTTTTGGTACCAGTACCATGCTGTTTTGATTACTGTAGCCTTGTAGTATAGTTTGAAATCCGGTAGTGTGATGCCCCCCGCTGTGCTCTTTTTGCTTAGAATTGACTTGGCTATGCGGGCTCTCTTTTGGTTCCATATGAAGTTCATGGTGGTTTTTTCCAGTTCTGTGAAGAAAGTCAATGGTAGCTTGATGGGGATAGCTTTGATTCTGTAAATTACTTTGGGCAGTATAGCCATTTTCACGATATTAATTCTTCCTAACCATGAACATGGAATGTTTCTCCATCTGTTTGTGTCCTCTCTGATTTCATTGAGCAGTGGTTTCTAGTTCTCCTTGAAGAGGTCTCTTACGTTCCTTGTGAGTTGTATTCCAAGGTATTTTATTCTTTTTGTAGCAATTGCGAATGGCAGTTCGCTCTTGATTTGGCTTTATTTAAGTCTGTTATTGGTGTAGACGAATGCTTGTGATTTTTGCACATTGATTTTATATCCTGAGACTTTGCTGAAGTTGCTTATCAGTTTCAGGAGTTTTTGGGCTGAGGCAATGGGCTCTACTAGGTATACTATCATGTCGTCTGCAAATAGAGACAATTTGGCTTCCACCTTTCCTATTTGAATACCCTTTATTTCTTTTTCTTGCCTGATTGCTCTGGCTAGAACTTCCAGTACTATATTGAATAGGAGTGGTGAAAGAGGGCATCCTTGTCTAGTGCCAGATTTCAAAGGAAATGCTTCCAGTTTTTGCCTATTCAGTATGATATTGGCTGTTGGTTTGTCATAAATAGCTTTTATTACTTTGAGATACGTTCCATCAATACCGAGTTTATTGAGGGTTTTTAGCATAAAGGGCTGTTGGATTTTGTCAAATGCCTTCTCTGCGTCAACTGAGATAATCATGTGGTTTTTGTTTTTGGTTCTGTTTATGTGGTGAATTACGTTGATAGACTTGCGTATGTTGAACCAGCCTTGCATCCCTGGGATGAATCCTACTTGATCATGATGAATAAGTTTTTTGATTTGCTGTTGCAATCGGCTTGCCAATATTTTATTGAAGATTTTTGCATCTATGTTCATCATGGATATTGGCCTGAAGTTTTCTTTTCTCGTTGGGTCTCTGCCGGGTTTTGGTATCAGAATGATGTTGGTCTCATAAAATGATTTGGGAAGGATTCCCTCTTTTTGGATTGTTTGAAATAGTTTTAGAAGGAATGGTACCAGCTCCTCCTTGTGTGTCATGTAGAATTCGGCTGTGAACCCACCTGGACCTGGGCTTTTTTTGTGTGGTAGGCTCTTAATTGCTGCCTCAACTTCAGACCTTGTTATTGGTCTATTCATAGTTTCAGATTCCTCCTGGTTTAGGCTTGGGAGGACACAGGAATCCAGGAATTTATCCATTTCTTCCAGGTTTACTGGTTTATGTGCATAGAGTTGTTTGTAATATTCTCTGATGATGGTCTGAATTTCTGTGGAATCTGTGGTGATTTCCCCTTTATCATTTTTTATTGCATCTATTTGGTTGTTCTCTCTTTTATTTTTAATCAATCTGGCTAGTGATCTGTCTATTTTGTTGATCTTTTCAAAAAACCAGCTCTTGGATTTATTGATTTTTTGAAGGGTTTTTCGTGTCTCAATCTCCTTCAGCTCAGCTCTGATCTTAGTTATTTCTTGTCTTCTGCTGGGTTTTGAGTTTTTTTGATCTTGCTCCTCTAGCTCTTTCAATTTTGACGATAGGGTGTCAATTTTGGATCTCTCCATTCTCCTCATATGGGCACTTATTGCTATATACTTTCCTCTAGAGACTGCTTTAAATGTGTCCCAGAGGTTCTGGCACGTTGTGTCTTCATTCTCATTGGTTTCGAAGAACTTCTTTATTTCTGCCTTCATTTCATTGTTTACCCAGTCAACATTCAAGAGCCAGTTGTTCAGTTTCCATGAAGCTGTGCGGTTCTGGGTCGGTTTCTGAATTCTGAGTTCTAACTTGATTGCACTATGGTCTGAGAGGCTGTTTGTTATGATTTCAGTTGTTTTGCATTTGTTGAGCAGTGCTTTACTTCCAATTATGTGGTCAGTTTTAGAGTAGGTGTGATGTGGTGCTGAGAAGAATGTGTATCTAGTAATTTTAATGTAAGTTCACACTTTAAGTTATGTTTTATGCTCTTTGTCTTTGGTTTGACAAAATAATGTTTCCATTCCAAGATTATATAGTCTACTGTGTTGTCTTATGAAGCCAGTAAAGTTATACATTTCACAAGAGAATCTTTAGTTCTTTTGGAAATGGATAATGAAAGAAGAATGATATAGCGTTATAATATAATTCGTCATATAAATAATCAGTTTTACCGGCACCATTTATTTAATAGTTCATCAGTTCTACAGCTAATCTTCATTACCATCTTTGTCAAATCTAAATTGTCCAAATATATGCGAATGTATTTCCTTGCACTCTACTTTCTCATTGAGCAGTTTGTCTTGTCTTGCCCCAGTGCACAATTTTCTAGTCAATCTCACTTAATAAGTTTGGATATTTGGTATGGTATGGTACTGACCTTTTTTCTTTCTCAAGAGCATATATGCTATTCTGTATCACTTGTTCTTACAGATAAATTGTTAAATTATTAAACTTCATTTCAATTTCTATTAAAATATTTTGAAATTTTTATTAAAGTTAATACATAAATCAATTTGTGAAGCATTTACAATTTCATGATATTCTTTTTTCTCTATGCACATGGTTCATATTTCCATTTATTGAAATATTTCCATTTTCTTCATTTGGGCTTTAAGTACATACTTTTTGAGATCCTAGTTGATGAATATTCATAATATGATTTTTTTCAGTGACACATTCTGTTTGATTTCTCTGGTATAAAGAAAAACAATAATTTTTAAATTAACTGTGCATTGATAATTTGGCTAAATATGTAAATTTTAATGATTTATCTGTAAATCACTGCAGGTTCCTTATATACATAATGATATCTTTGAATAATGAGAGTTTTATTTTTCTTTATAATCATGTAATTTTATTATTTTCTTGTTTTACCATACCGAACCAAAGAAAGCAATCTTTCTTGATTTTTCATAAATATAAAGAGAATTTAAAAATATATTTCACCCTTACATATAATGTGTGTATAAGTTTTTGTGGCTGTCCTTTATCAAGTTGAATAAAATTTTTTCTATACATATTTATTAATTTTTAAAGTTATAACTGGATTTTAATTTTTACTGACTGTGATGTTTCTACATCTTTTGAAATTCCTAAGAATCCAGAAATCAGCCCTCACATAAATGGTTAGATAATTTTTTAAAATAAAGAAACAGGCATCTCAGTGAAACAAAGGTAACCTTTTCAACCGATGATACTAGAAAAATTGGATATCCATATGCCCCCAAATGTACTTCCACCTGTATCTCACAATACATAGAAAAATTAACTAAATAAAAATCTTAATGCAAATATAACATCTATAATTACACCACTTCTGACTTATACAAAATTGTCTGAGATATAACACCAACGACACAGGATACAAAAGAAAAAAAATGATGTTCTACTGCATTAAGAATGTATGCTCTTCAGAAGAAACTTCTGAGAGAATTAACAAACAAGACATAGATTGGTGAAAACACTAGCAAATCACACCTGTGAGAAAAGACATGTCTGAGCTCAGAAAGAGCAATAATAAGAAAATGAACACTTTTTAAAGAACAGACAAGAGATTCAAGACAAGTCACCCAAGACAATTTATGGGGGGCAAATTAGCATATGAAAAGATGCTCAATCTCACTAGTCATTAGAGAAATGCAAATTAATGCCTCTATGAGCTACCAATACACACCAATTAGAATGGCTAAGATTTAAAAGACTAACCATTCAAGATTGTCAGGGATGTGGTGCAAATGGAATACTCTTATGCTTTGCTGGTGGTAATATAAAATGTATAACCACTTTGGAAAACAGTTTGGGAGTTTCTTAACATGCTCAGTTAAACCCTAGCCTATGACTTAGCCATTTAGCTGCTAGGCATTTACCCAAGAAAAATGAAACCATATGTCCACACAGAAACCTAGACATGAATGCTCATAGCAGCTTTATTTATCATAGGAAAAAATGGAAAACAATCCATGTATCTATCAACAAATAAATGCATAAGAAGTATTATGTTATAACCCATACAAAAGAATATCACTCAGCAATAAAACAAAATGAACAATTGATATGTGCAATAATGTGGATGGATCTTTAACTAATTATGTTAAGTGGTAAAAGCCTAATGAAAAAAAATCACAGGTAATATTATTCCATTTACATAAAATTCTAGAAAACACAAACCAACAGTGATGGTTGGTTGGTTAGGGGTAAAAGTCAGGAGGGGTAAGAGGGATGGTTTACGTGAAGAAACTTTTGAGAGAGATGAATATGTTTATCACACAAATTGTGGCGAGGACTTCACAACTGTATATATGTTCAAAATTTATCAAATTGTACATTTTATCATGCGTAGTTCATTGTATGTCATTCACACCTCATTAAAGCTGTAAAAAGAAAACCCCTTATTGGTAAGATATGAAATGCTTTTACCCTATGACTGAAATAAGAGCAAAACATCCAGTCATTGGACTTGTACTCAACATTGTACTCCTGGCTATAGCTAACAGCAACAAGGAAGAAAAGAAATTAAAAGGATTTCTATGTAATTCATTGAAAGAAGGCAAATTTTTTCATTATATGGTGCTGAATCAATTAGAGAGCAAGATGGGGAAGAAAATGAACCTTGGCTATTACTCACACTGGACACAAACATTTATTTGAGGTAGATTAATTAGTTTGATTAATCTTAGGTAGTATTTAAATTTGAAAAATTGTAAACTGGTCTTTATCAATATTAAAAACTTCTGCTCCTCGAATAACAAAGCTAAGGGGAAAAAAGTAGGAAACAGAGTAGAGACGAATATATTTGCAATGCATTTATCTGACAGTAGAAACGTATCCTACATATATAAAGACTTTTGTAAACCAGAGATAAAAAGATAACCTTTTTTAAAAAATGGGAAAAGATTTAGAAAGGCATTTCACAAAATATATAAATGGCCAACAGGATGTGAAAAGATGCTTAACAATTATTGGTCTTCAGGGATTTGCAAATCAAAAAACACAGAAACTATCACGCACACGTTAGAATGGTTAAAAAAATGTAAAAACAGCATAATATCTAATGCTAGAGAAAATACGGCGTATCCAGGAAGCATCTATAATTTTGGCAGGAGTATAAAATGACACATGTGTTTGTTAAATATGCATTGACCATAAGATCCAGCAATTCCACTCTCAGTCTTGTTTCAACCAAAAGAAAGAAACTATCAGCAATTTGTATAGGGAAAGTTTAATATAAAAATAAATAAGTATAACAAGAGATTATAAGTAAAGAGAACTCTAACGAATATGAAAATAGCACATAGACTAGGCAGTCACTTCCCTTAAGGGCCAACCTAGAGAACTCAAGAACCTCACGAGAAGGTGACGTCCAATCTCACTGGATAGCAAAGCGGAGGTTGCCGTGTCTGTGAAACCCGCTGGAAATGGACTCCTTGGAGCTAGCCTACAATCTATTCTCAAGGGTGCTGGGGAAAGCTGTTCCGGGAGCGGTGTCTCATTGGAAGTGCTCTCCTACAAGACTTTCCAGGGAAAAATGGCCAGGAAACGGTGTTGGTTATTGGGTACTGCTTCCTGTCATGCAGGGCAGGAGTTCGATGCGTTAGCTCCATGTGTTGCAGAAGGTGAAGGCTGGAGAAGTCATGTACAAGGTAGAAACCTTCTAGAGGGAACCCTCCTTTCCTCCTGCAGTGTGTACCTGGCGCCCTCTATTGACAATTTTTAACATCGTGCTAATTGAAACGGCCAAGATCCATTTTCACAGAGGGCTGCATGTGTGAATTTGGAACCGAGTTATAAATCAGTAGCCAGCACACATTCCCAGCTATTTAACCTCCAAAGTAAATTAAAACTTACATTTATCATAATAACTTTTAGGAAGGATGTTTATTGCATATTCATTCAAAATAACCAAAACAGGGAGAAAACATGGAGTTAACACAAATGTTAGGTAACAGAAGACTAAAGAAACACAATGTGGGGTGTTTACACAAAATCATACTAGACAACAGGAAGATACCACATAATAGACATGATAGTCTCAAAAACATGTTGAGCGAAGAAAGCAGGACGCCAAGCAGTACATATTGTATGATTCCACTTACATGAAGTCACAGAATGGGCAAAATCAATCTTTGCGGCAAGAAATCAGAATAGTGGCTGAAGCTGGAGCAGAAAGGCTGAATGAGAATTAATTCCAAAGTGGCAGAAGGGAACAATTTAATGTGGTAGCAGAGTTCAGTATTTTGATTGGCTGTTGATTAAATGACTGTATACACTTGTCAAAACACATCAAACTGTACTCTGAATATGTGTGCACTTTACCCTTTATAATTTTGTGACAATTAACAAAATCGATGGTACATCTGAAAAAGTAGCCTGAATAGTTTAGATGAAAAGGCTAACTAAAGTTGCAAGAAACACACAAAAATGTATGTATACATTCAGTTATTTTCCTTACTGAAAAATTCTGACACAAAGAACTTTAGTATGATTCAGTATTATTTTAGTTTTAGGTCACACAGTTTGATCTCAAAATTCAAGATGAACAATTCTTTTTAGGATGATTGAAAAAAAAGAATATGTTATATATGCGGCCTCTCTCTCTCTCTCTTTTTTTTTGAGATGGAGTTTTGCTCTTGTTGCCCAGGCTGGAGTGCAACGACACAATCTCGGCTTACGGCAACCTCCATCTTCCAGGTACAAGTTATTCTCTTTCCTCAGCCTCCCAAGTACCTGGAACTACAGGTGTTTCCCACCAAGCCTGGCTAATTTTGTATATTTAGTAGAGGCAGGTTTCACCATGTTGGTCAAGCTGGTCTCAAACTCCTGGCCTCAAGTGATCCACCCACCTAGGCCTCCCAAAGTGCTGGGATTACAGGTGTGAGCCACTACTCCTAGCCCTGTGGCCTTTCTTAATTGCTAATTTTTAATGGTTTTTGTATCACTAGAAACAAAGCAAATGGGAACATGCATGTAAAAAAATTTTGGTTCTGTTGAAAGATTAATGTTTTAGCCTTCAAACAGCAAACAGCTAAAAGGATCTGCTAACAAATTCAAACCTCCCTAAAATATGAAGCAAAGTAGAACATGAACCACATTTGCACTGTTTTTTTAATTTTGAGGCACAATCAAATGAATCATAAAGGTTATCCCATTATTGTGACCTATATAACACACTATTGCCAAGGGAAATAAAAGGGAATTTAATCTATTTGAAGATAGAGTTGATGAAGGATTTTTTAGAAAACTGTTAATCTGATAGATTTGAATAATTATACAGAGTAAATTTATCAGGGACAGAGTCAGCATAATTTTTACAATATAATGATACGGCCATTAGAATTACAGGAATCTGCCTAGCACCTATTTTTAGAACAATCAAAACATTTGTTGAACTCATTTGCTGGGCTCAGCTACATTTGCTGATCTGCACATTACCAAGGCATGTTTTTGTAGAGCAAAACATGAATAAAGGTGGGCTATAGATATAACTGATGTAAGTAAAGCAGTAACATCAAGTTAATGTTTGTTTTTATGTCAAAATAAAACGAGAGTTAGAATAGAGATGAAAGTCTTGATATTCTCGTACTTTCTCTCTTGGTTGAAATGTGTGACCATGATCTGGGTTTCTGTGGTGACATGAAAGAATGTTATCAGAGTCGTGATATAGATAAATAGCCTCTTGTAAATCTTTTTATTATTTAATTTAATTATACAAGGATATGCATGAGAAATAAAGTTACATCTATAATTAAACAACACAGCAAAACCTATGTATCACCAGCAGACTTGTGATAGTACACAGCTTGTCAGCATACTAAGTGCTAACAAAAGTACTAGTATTCTGTAAAGAAAAAATACAAACATTTGTGACTATTATTTCTATTGTCATTTGTTTATGTTTCTTGCTTTCTATACCACTGTCTTTAAGACCTTATAGCAAAACTTGACAATGTCTATACTGAACACCTGTAATAAAATGTAAATTGATTTAAGTAAATAAAAATGTGAATTTCAATGGAAGATTGAATGTGATCTACATTTTGCTTTTCATTTTCAAATATGTCACCAATTAAGGTAAAAGGTATTTATATAAATGACATGTCTCTATGGGTTCTTGTATTATTATAAGACTTTTTTAGATTGTAGATTTTTATTCTTAAAAAAATTATAAAATTTATATTTTTGTCCAAAATAAAAATTATTTCCTCTTCTAAAGTTAACTTATTTTGCCAAACAAAATCTAATTTTCAACATATAAATATTTTGTATTAAAAAGAACATTCTGTATTAAGATGAACATTTTGTATTAAAAATAACACTTTGTATTAAAAAGAACATAGAACATTTTGTATATAATATTGAATATTTATGTTAATAATATTCTTATGATTTTATGTTATCAGAAAAACTCAAAGATGATATTCTAAATTTGGAGCCTTCAAATACTATTATGAGGACAAAAATAGGGGAACTCCAAATGATATCAAATGTTACTTTGCTAATGAAGGAATTAAACATTTCAAGATTCATAATTATTTGAGTAAACATAATTTAATATCCAATTTATTATTCACTGATTACATCATCATTGTATCATCATTTTGGTATAAATTAGCAAGGAGATATAAAATTATATTGAAATTATTATAAAGTTGCTTGTGAATACATTAAAAGATCTATAGGCAAAACCTCAAAAAACCATGACTGACATTTGATATTTAACCTTTCTCTGCCGTATGCCATAGAAACCTCCTTTGATATTTTTACCTCACTTTGGTAACCAACCAAAAGACACTGCAGTCTAATGGAAAGTTGAATTGCCTTTATTAGCCTGAAGTATTATTATCATTAATATTTCTAATATAATAATTATTTTAATCCATATTTATTTTCAACACTCAAGTATTATTATTGAAATGTATATCCTAAAGCACTTGTGTTGTTTATTTACTATTCATATTAAAAAATGAAATATGTATTCATCATAACTTGTTCTTAATGAATTAATAGTGACTCCAAGAACTCTGTATACTCTTTTCTAAATGTACTACAAATAATCACTTCAGTAATTCATTCTCAAATTGGCCAGGCTTTTGTGTAGTTCACGTTTCCCTAGTTTCAGAATCCTTGTTCCTTCTTTCAGGATTAACGAACAGTTTAACATTGTCAGTTCAGACATATATATTTTTCTGTCTCTTCCTTCTTTTCTCCAAATAGTCTCTAGGATTAAGAATTGACTTTCCATTACATCTTTAAATTCTTCCAGTATATTTTGATCCATTGTATCTGAGTCTTAAGAGTTGAAATTATTTTAAATTGCTAATTTTTAAATAATCTCACATGCCTAAATATTGAATTTTCTCTTGAAGGTACTTATTTAGTTTATCATTTGTAGGATTATTATTATTGGAGAAGACATAAAACAGGAGTTTAGTATATCTGCATTTCTCCTGTAATATCTCTTTTCAACCAATGCTCCTTTACACACACTTTTAATGAATTATTACTACTATTATTGAAATAGAGTCTCACTCTTTTGCCCAGGCTATAGTGAAGCAGAGCTATCTAGGCTCAATGCAACTTCTGGCCCTAGGTTCAAACAATTCTCCCGCCTCAGCCTCCCAATTGGTGGGGATTACAGGTGCCTGCCACCACCCCCAGCTATGGTGTGTGTGTGTGTGTGTATATTTTAGTAAAGATGGGGTTTTGCCATGTTGGCCAGGCTGGTCTCCCACTCCTGAATGCAGGTGATCTACCAAAGTGCTGGGATTACAGGCATGAGCCACTGTGCCTAGCCATAAATTATTTTTACCTTCTTTATGCTTCTTCCTGTGAAATCATACATTCATAGAAAAGCATTAATAATTGATTCAAGTTGCATTCATTTAAGGAACACAATTTGATCAGTCTCATGAACATCTTCCACAATGGCTGAACTAATTTAAACTACCACCAACATTGTAAAGTGTCCCCTTTTCTCTGCAACCTCTACAGCATCTGTTGTTTTTTGATGTTTTGATAATAGCCATTCTGACTGGTATGAGATTGTATCTCACTGTGGTTTTGATTTACTCTAATGATCAGCGATGTTTAGTTTTATTTTGTACAATTGTTGGCCTAATGTATGTCTTCTTTTGAGATGTGTCTTCTTGTGTTCTTTGCCCATTTTTTAACATTTTTCTTTTCTTTTAAATTCCTGTCTTGTAAAGTTCCTTATAGATAGATGCTGGATATTAGACATTTGCCAGATGCATAGTTTGCAAAATTTTTCTCCCATTCTGTAGGGTGACTATTACTCTGTTGTTAGGTTCTTTGGCTGTGCAGCTCTTTAGTTTCATTAGATACCATTTGTCAATTTTTGCTTTTGTTGCAATTGCTTCTGACATTTTCATCATGAAATCTTTGCCCATGCCTATATCCTGAATGGTATTGCCTAGGTTGTCTTCCAGGGTCTTTTGGGTTTTACATTTAAGTCTTTAGTACATTTGAGTTAATTTTTGTATATGGTGTAAAAAAAGAGTCTAGTTTCAGTCTTCTGCATATGACTAGCCAGTTTTCCCAGCTCTATAAACTGAATAGGGAATCCTTTCTGCCTTGCTTGTTTTTTTCAGGTTTGTCAAAGATCAGATAGTTGTAGGTAGAGTGTGCAGTTTTATTTCTGGGTCCTCTATTCTGTTCTATTGGTTTGTGTGTCTGTTTTTGTACCAGTGACATGCTGTTTAGCTATTACAGCCTTGTAGTGTAGTTTGAAGTTGGGTAGTATACCTCCAGCTTTGTTCTTTTTGCTTAGACTGTTTTGGTTATTCAGGCTCCTTTTTGGTTACATATAAATTTTAAAATAGTTCTCTCCACTTCTGTGAAGAATGGCCATGGTAGTTTAATAGAAATAGCATTGAATTTATAAATTGCTTTGGGCAGTATGACCATCTTAACAATATTAATTCTTCCTATCCATGAGCATCAAATGGTTTTCCATTTGTTTGTATCATCTCTGGTTTCTTTGAGCAGTGCTTTGTCGTTCTCCTTGTAGTCATCTTTCACCTCTCTAGTGAGCTCTATCCCTAGGTATTTTATTCTTCTTATGACAATTGTGAATGGGAGTTTGTTCCTGATTTGGCTCTTGGCTTGACTGCTGTTGATGTATAGGAATGCTAGTGATTTTTGCACATGGATTTGGTATCCTGAGACTTTGCTGAAGTTGTTTATCAGCTTAAGAAGCTTTTGAGCTAAAACTATGGAGTTGTCCAAAAATAAGATCATGCCATCTACAAACAGGGATAATTGACTCTCCCACTTCGTATTTGGATGCCCTTTACTTCTTTCTCTTTCCTGAGGAACGTCCAATACTACACTGAATAGGAGTGGTGAAGAGGGTCCTTGTCTTGTGCCGTTTTCAAGGGAAATGCTTCTTTTACCCATTTAGTATGATATTGGCTGTGGGTTTCTCATAAATGGTTCTTATTATTTTCAGGTATGTTTCTTCAGTACCTAGTTTATTGAGAGTTTTTAAGACGAAGCAATGTTGAATTTTATCAAAGGCCTTTTCTGGATCTATTGAGATAATCAGATGCTTTTTGTCTTTAGTTCTCTTTATGTGATGAATCACATTAATTGTTTTACACATGTTGAATCAATCTTGCATCCTAGGAATGCAGCCTACTTGATTGTGGTGGAAAAGCTTTCTGATGTGCTGCTGGATTTGGTTTACAAATATTTTGCTGAGAATTTTTGCATCAGTGTTCATCAAGGATGTTAGTCTGAATTTTTCTTTTTTTGTTGTATCTCTACCAGGTCTTTTAAAAAACTTATATCTTTAGTTTTCTCTTATGGTTTTTCTCTGTGTCCCCACCCAAATCTCACAATGAATTTTAATAATCCCCACATGTCAAGGGCAGGACCAGGTAGAGATAATTGAATCATGGGGGCAGTTTTCGCTATGCCGTTCTAGTGATAGTGAGTGACTTCACACAAGACCTGAAAGTTTCATAAGAGGCTTCCCCCATCACTTGGCAATCATTCTCTGTCCGGCAACATTGTGAAAAGGTGTCCTCTGCCATGATTTTAAGTTTCCTGAGGCCTCCGCAGCCATGTAAAACTATGAGTCAATTAAACCCTTTTCTTTATAAATTACCTAGTCTTGGGTATCTCTTCACAATAGCGTGATAATGAGCTAATACAGTATATTTGTACCAAAGAGATTGGAGGGCTGCTATAAAGATACCCAAAAATATGGAATCAACTTTGAAACTGGGTGACAGGCAGATGTTGGAACAGTTTGGAGGGCTCAGAAGAAGATAGGTAAATGTAGGAAAGCTTGGAACTTTCTAGAGACTTTTAGAATGCCTGTGACCAAAATGGTGATAGTGATATGGATAATGAAGTCCTGGCTGAAGTTGTCTGAGATGGAGATGAAAAACTGATTGGGAACTGGAGTAAGGGTCACTCTTGCTATGCTTTAAGACTGGCTGCTTTTTGCCTCTGCCCTAGAGATCTGTGGAAATTTGAACTTGAGAGATGATTTAGGGTATCTGGCAGAAGAAATTTCTAAGCAGAAAAGCATTCACAAGGTGATAGAGTATAAAATTTTGTAACATGTGCAGCCTGATCATGTGATACAAAAGAAAGACCCAGTTTCTGTGAATAAATTCAAGCCAGCTATAGGAATTTGCATAAGGAACAAGGAGCCAAGTGTTAATCACCAAGATAATGGGGAAAATGTCTACAGGGTATGTCTGAGATCTTCATAGCAGCCCCTCTCATTACAGGTCCTGAAGCTTTGGAAGGAAAAATGGTTTTTGGGGCCAGGCCCAGGGGCCTTCTGCTCTATGCACCCTCAGGACATGGTGGCCTATGTCCCACCTGCTTCCGTTCCAGCCATGGCTAAAGGGACCAAGTACAGTTTGGGCCATTGCTTCAGAGGGTGAAAGCCCCAAGCCTTGGTGGCTTATACATAGTGTAGAGCCTACAGGTACACAGAAGCCAATAATTCAGTTTTGGGAACCTCCACATAGATATCAGCGGATGTAAGGAAATGCCTGGATGTCCAGGCAGAAGTTTGTTGCAGGAGTGGAGCCCTCATGGAGAACCTCTGTTAGGGCAGTGAGGAAGGGAAATGTGGTATTGGAGCCCCATGCAGTCTCTACTGTGGCACTGCCTAGTTGATCTGTGAGAAGAGGGCCACCATTCTCCAGACCCCAGAATGATATAGCCACCAACAGCTCATACAGTGTATTTGGAAAAGGCACAGTCAATGTCAGCCAGTGAAAGCAGCCAGGAGGAAGGCAATAACCTGCAAAGCCAAAGGTGCAGAGATGCACAAGCCATGGAAGCCCCACCTCTTGCATCAGCATTACCTGGATGTGAGATATGGAGTCAAAGGAGATCATTTTGGAACCTCAAGTTTTAATGACTGCTCTATTGGATTTGAGACTTGTATGGGTCCTGTAGCTCCTTTGTTTTGGTTGATTTCTCCCATTTGGAATGGGTGTATTTACCCAATACCTGTAACCCCATTGTACCTAGAAAGCAATTAACTCCCTTTCAGTTTTACAGGCTCACAGATGGAAGGAACTGGTCTTATCTCAGATGACACTTTGGACCTGGACTTTCAGGTTGATACTAGAATGAGTTATGACTTTGGGAGACTGTTAGAAGAATGTGATTGTGTTTTGAAGTGTCAGAACATGAGATTTGGGAGAGGCCAGTGGTGGAATGATATAGCTTGGCTCTGTGTCCCCACAAAATCTCACCTTGAATCCTCATATGTTAAGGGCAGGACAAGGTGGAGATAATTGAATCATGGGGGCAGTTTTCTTCATGCTCCTCTTTCGATAGTGAGTGAGTTCTCATGATAGGTGACTGTTATACAAGAGGCTCATCCTTTCATTATTCACTTATTCTCTCTCCTGCTGTCGCCTGAAGAGGTGCCTTCCACCATGATTGTATGTTTCCTGAGGCCTCCCAAGACATGTAGAACTGTGAGTCAATTAAACTTCTTTCCTTTATAAATTACCCAGTCTTGTATATTTCTTAATAAGAGTGAGATAATGGATTAATACATTTTCCATTTAAGTCTTTCCATTTAAAACTAAATATAGGTCTTCTATTTAAGACCTATATTTAGTAAATTTGTATATGTGGTGAGAGGTAATAATTTAAATTTATGTTTTTCTTATAAATATTTTGTTTTTAATATTTCCTTTTCCCTGTTGAATTGTCTTAGCATCATTTTTTTAAAAATTTAGTTGATAATATATGTGTGGATCTACTTATGAAATCTCTACTTTGTTTTTTTGACCAATGTGGCTATTCTTTTTATCATAATACACCATTTTACCTTTGTTCTTTATTTTTAAAAATGCTTAGGTAATTCTAAATTTTATGATCAAGTTTTCAATGTCTACCAAAAAGACTGCTGAATATTTTATTGCATTTGCAATGAAACTTTGCATCAATATGGGAGAATTATCATTTAAAAACCTTGGACCTTCCAATTTATGAACACAGTATATACATCTACATGTTTATTATTTGATTCCTTTTACAGTGTTTTATAGATTTCAGAAATAAAGAAAGGCCTACACATATTTGTTAAGATTACCTCTAGGTATTTGAAAGATTTTGGTGCTACTGTAATTAGTACAGTATTAGCAGTCTCCAAGATTACTCCCAGGTTCAATGATTGATGAGGAGGACTCACAGGACATAGCATATCGTTGTACCCAGGACTATGATTTATTACAGAAAAAAGTTATAAAGCAAAAGGAGGCAAGGGAAAAGACACATGGGAGAAAACCAGACACAAGCTTCCAAGAGTTTTTTCCCACACAAAATATGCTTACTCCAATGATATGATATAACAACCATGCATAAAATGTTGTGTATCAGGGAAGCTCATTAGATATCAAATACACAGGGTTTTTATTTGGAGCTGATCATGTAAGCATCCTCTTCCTAGAATGTACAAAAATTCTAGACTCCCATATAGAAAGCAAAGATCCAATGTGAAATATATTGTTTTCCAAAGCAATTTTGGCCTTGTGAATAATTCTTCTCAGGTAATCATGGGAACCCTCCTGGAATCCAAGTTCTCAGAACTTATACAAGAGCCAACCTTGAAATAGGCCTTTCTAAGGATAAAAGTTTCATGCCTGCTGTGTTAACTTTTTCTTGCACAAGTGCTTTTTAAAAATTTCCATCTTTCAATTGCTTTTAACTAGTATTTACAAATATTGTGATTTTTATGTAATGTTGAACTGGCATCCTGCAACCAAGTATGGCTCACCTATTAGTTCTAAAAGGCAGTTTTAATAGATTCTTTGGAATTTTCTATGTCATATGTAGACTATGAGAATCATAAATCTTTCATTCAAATTTGCACACCATTTTATTTATTTTATGATGCTATATTGGATAAGGCTGCAGTATTTTCACCATTAGTATGGTGTTAATTGTAGAGTCTTTGTCAATGTGCTTTATCAGGTTGAGGAAGTTTCTTTCTATACCCAGAATGCCAAAAATTTTATCAAATGAAGTTTCATTTATCAAATACCAAAAATTTCATTTGATAAAATTTTTGGCATTCTGGGTATAGAAAGAAATGAAAGATTTTATCAAATGAATTTGATAAATGAAAGTTAGATTTTATCAAATGAATTTTTTTCTATATCCATTGAGATGATTATATATATTTTTTTCTTCTTTGGTCAGTTGATATGGTGAATTGCATTGATTGATTTTTGAATATTGAGCCAACCTTGCTTTCTCCAGATAACCCTATTTGGTCACAATGTTACTTTTTAATATATTGCTGGATTAGGTTTTCTAGTATTTTGTTATGGATTTTGGCATCTATGTTTATGAGCTTTATTGACATATAGTTAATCAGGACCAGAGCAACAGTTAATCCAGGGCTAATTATGCCCCACTATAAAGTAAGAACTTTTGGGGTACCATCTTCACTGTTCAATGAATCGTGAGGTTTTCTAGTCTAGGTGGTGAGAAGAGACAATATTCTCAACTCTCTCTGTGAGTACCAGACACTACAGACACTATTCTCTCTAACCCTCTTTCCATAGCCTCTGGTATTTTTCTCATATATGCACTAATTAGTACTCTCTTGTGCATTTAAGATAGATCCTCTGCATATCTCTGGAGTTTTCTTTCTTCAAGTTTCTCCTCGAATATTCCTTTTAGCAAACCCTAGTCTCTTTGGTCTTCTGCACTCACAGTTGCATATTCCCACTGGGTTCTCCTTGGCTTAATCCTTCTTGCACCCCTATCGGAGAAGAAACGCTAACGGAGTGCTCACCTCACTTGCTTCCAATTTCTTACAGATTATTGTTCAATGCCTCATTTT
Organism: Callithrix jacchus; assembly: GCF_049354715.1. Taxonomy (NCBI): domain Eukaryota; kingdom Metazoa; phylum Chordata; class Mammalia; order Primates; family Cebidae; genus Callithrix; species Callithrix jacchus. Next base: position 72,218,483 of record NC_133514.1, on the reverse strand, counting down.
CAGTGTCTTAAAAACAATTGTTTTGCAATATTCTGTGTTAGTTTTCTTTGTTATTTCAGGTGGTGGGGGGGCTACATCCTGTCCCTATTTCTACATCTGGGCCTGAAGCCAAAGTCCCAATTTAGTTCTTAAAGTTTATTGTAAGTGACTTCTAAATCATGTTCTTCTCACTTAATTTAACCTTTACAGTGTATTGTTATGCTTAAAGATTACATGAAATTATACTTTTCACCAAATAAAAATATGAACCATAGATACAAAATATAGAATATTAAATGCCTCACCTGGTTTCATGTTATGACTTAGTGGTAACCAGGATTTCACTTTCCTAGTATCAACACAAATACTGAGCTACTTATTCTTCCATTGCCAGTTTGAATTACGTTTTAGGAAACTCTTTAGTTTTATAATAGATAGCTAATCAAGTGAGCTGATCCATATCTTTGCTGAAGGCATCAGTTTATCTTTCCTAACAGTGAATATGCTCACTTGGATGTGACAATCTTTGTGAAGTACTTAAAACAAATAAGAGAAAAGTTATTATCTATAGTTCTAAGTCCTGTTTCTGCTATTCATACATTTCATTCAATATGAATATTTTTATGATAAATATATTTCTATTATCAATAAAAGCTATTTTCTCTAGAGTTTTTTAATAAAATAAAACCCAAAGACATTATGTTTATGCTAAGTAAAGCAAAAAAAGCCAAGCCGTAAGTTTAATTTAGCATAAATAGTAATATTCAGAGAAGATACTTTTTAAAATAATGACAAAATATAGGAAAATTCAAAGATTACTTATGGGCAAATAAACAAATAAATAAAAGAGACATTTTGGATGTCCTGACAAAAAACCTGAATGTTAATTACAAAATAAAAATGTATAAAAATGGTTCCAAATAGTTTTTAGACCTATTGAGTAGCCTTGCCCAAACCCATGTTTTACTTTTGTAATTAAATTGTTTTTCATATGCCATTTAAAAGTGATATCATCTATTTCCAGTTGCGTTACTCATGTATCAATTCATATTTGTACTTATGAGCAGAAATATGCATATTGAGACTTTCATTTCTAATAATATGACAGACTAAATAACATAATATTTCTCCCTCAGAAAACAATAAAAAGTGCTGGATAAAACATTCTTCTTGCATTGGATATGCACCTCTGGCCCCTAATGATAAATAGGGTTTCTAAATGATTATCATGTGATTACCTCACATGGAACAGATTATTTACTACTAAAACTTTCCATTTTATATCCCAGAGAGTTATATTGCTTACACGACATTCTCCAGGAACCCATGCGCTATTGTTTCTGAATCTAAGTAATCTTTTAGCTAGGGATATCCTGCTAAAGGCATTCCAAAGACCAAGTCTATATCCCTGGGAATATATCATTAAACCATTTATTTAAATATCTGATTGGCAAGATTAGCTGGATCATTTTCTTTGTTGCTTTCTTTTTCCCAGTAGCATCCCTTCAATTCTCATAAAGCCTGAATGAATCATAAGCTAGCTGTCAATTTTTTTAATTGTGTTTATTTTTTATTTTCTGAGACAGAGTCTCACTCTGTAACCCAGGCTGGAGTGCAGTGGCATGATCTCCGCTCACTGAAACCTCTGCCTCCCAGGTTCAAGCAGCTCTAATGCCTCAGCCTCCTGAATAGCTAGGATTACAGGTATGCATCACCATGACCAGCTATTTTATTTTTATTTTTAGTAGAGATGAGTTTCACTATATTGACCAGACTGGTCTTGAACTCCTGCCCTCAAGAGGTCCACCTGCCTCGGCCTCCCAATAAGCTACCTGTTTAACTACTTCCTAAAATATATTAACTCTATAGAAATATATATCAGGTATAGTTTTTGTATTCAAAGTGGGTATAGTAGAGGATTTTAAAGTTTTCTTATATTCATAATTTTAGTGAATAAATAGACTAAAACATGTTCCTATCCAATGAACCCCTAAAAAGGCTTATACAGTCAGTCAAGTAAATGTTACTTCTACTTCACTATGGCTCTATACATTGCATCCTCACTGGTCCTTGTGTCTTTCTGAAAGTCTGAAAGTTTTGTTCCCAGTGTTTCACAAATGTACAATAAAACTTTCTCAAATTCTCAAAACATAAAATATTTAAATCCTTCTACTAGTTATTTGTATATGTAATGAGATAAGCACACCATAAATGCTTCATTTCATACAACTCACAAATGAATATCATTTTTAAAACTTAGATCTCAGTTGAGTTCTCTACCCCTCTCCAGAGATATATTTTCCTGTATCTGATTCTCATCTCATGTATGACTGCTAAATATTGTTCATATAATTTTCATATTCTCTGAAGCCTATTTTGCAGGACAAAACTCAACATATATTGAGAAATTAGGTACACTGTACAAAAGAGAGGTGGAAATGCTTTCTAGGAGTGGAGGAAGAATCAAAATAAAAATGAACCAAAAAAATCTAGGTTTATGAGGATTCAGAGTATCTATTTATTATCTGGAGATCTTGAAAGACTATGTAGAAAAGGAAACTGTAAGCACACTTTGCAGAATAAGTAGGATTTTAATAGAAAGAGGAATCAAAATTCCAGGCAGATTTAAGTGTGCCTCTGAATGTATAAATAATGTAAGCATAGGATGCAATCTTGGCACAATAAATAGTATAGATGGGGTTGTGGTGGGAAATAAAGTGCTAAAGTGGTAAGATGCCGGAGAATCTTAAATATCAGTCTAAAGAGTTTTGGCTTTATTTTGAAGTTATGTCTATTTACCAAACTATCCTGAATAAGATAAGCCTTCAACAGTTAAACGTTAGAATTCTCATTTAAGGAAAACAAATCAAAATAACATTTGTTGAGTGCCAATCAATGTCCTTGGCACTTCCATTTATTCTAACATATTTAATCCTGGCCCTAATTCTATGTTGGAAGTGTGATATATAATTTACATTCATAGAAAAAGCACTCATAAAAGGTTTATCACTTACTCCAAGTCACATAAGCAGTAAGTGGATGAAATTAAAGTTGAAACCTATAAAGCCATAAAAACTATAAAGAGGCTTTAACAGCAATTCAGGTGAGAGATAACAAGAGTCATAACCAGGGGAGTTGTGGGAAAGTTAAGGAGGTGATAGCTTTCAAGATATTCCAGGAGTTTCATTAATGATGCTTAGGGGATGAGGAACAGTTAGAAGGCGCAAAAATGTCTCTTATGTCTTTCTTATTGCTGTCCAAGTAATGTGGTAGAAATCCTGGCTTGTCCTGGAATGGGAGCTTTGCCAAATCCCACAGCTGTTGACCAAACTTTTTACCCATTTTGGACATATTTGGAGTAGTTTTAGGATAGGAAAATATTCATAGTTCAGAGTACTGTGTGCTTAACAGGTGACACTGAATAAGGCAAACTATTATCATTATGAAAGAGCTGTTTATTTGTTCACCCATTCTCCAATCATCAAACCTGGAGGAAGAGATACATTAGAGCAATATAACCACAAACCTAGTTGCCCATTCACATCCACTCCATGACAACTATTTCTCAAAACTGTAGGTGATACATTATGCATTTTCTAGTTTTTAATTACTGAACTTGCAGTGTGGATAGTCTGCAAAAGTTAATAGATTAATTATGTAGGGATAGGTCAGGTGACCTGATCCCCTTTCCCCCTTTATGTTTTAAACTATAAAAATTTGTACAAAGTAGGCAGGACATGGTGGCTCACACTTGTAATCCCAGCACTTTAGGAAGCCAAGGCGGGCAGATCACAAAGTTGGGAATTTGAGACCAGCCTGGCCAATATGATGAAGTCCCATCTCTACCAAAAATACAAAAATTAGCCAGGCATGGTGGCACATGTCTGTAGTCTCAGCTACTTGGGAGGCTTAGGCAGGAGAACCACTTGAAGTGGGAGACCGAGGTTGCAGTGAGCTGAGATTGCACCACTCCACTCCAGCCTGGGTGACAGAGTGAGACTCTGTTTGAAAAAAAAATATATATATATATATATTATATATATATATATATATATATATTATATATACATACATACATACACACACATACACAAAGTAAACTGATGATGAAATGAAAGTCATGGGCCATGTTAGTGCTGGGACAAGGAGGTGACCATAAATCTAAAAGTAAGGTCTAATAAGGTCAGATCTAGGAAAGTGGATGGGATCTGAGGCTAAAATGGGAGTTTCCTACTCCTTGCCTAAATCAACATTTGTACATAAGGCAATATCTCTTCACATATGTAAAAATAGCTTTTAGCAAAAGGACAACTGATAACAAATATTGATGAGGATGTGTGAAAAAAGAAATCTTTGTACAATGTTGGCAGAAATGTAAATTAGGCCTGGTGTGGTGGCTTACACTTTGGGAGGCTAAAACAGGCAAATCACTTGAGGCCAAGAGTTTGACTCCAGCTTGGGCCACCTGGTGAAACCCCATCTCCACTAAAAATACAAAAATTAACCAGGCGGTGGAGCTCACTTGTAGTCCCAGCCACTTGGGAGGCTAAGGCATGAGCATTGCTTGAACCCAGAAGGCAGAGGTTGCAGTGAGCTGAGATCATACCACCACACTCTGAGCAACAGAGTGAGACTGTCTCAAAAAAGATAAAGAGAAATTTAAATTAGCATGTTATAGAAAATAGATGTTCCTCAAAAAATTAAAAGTAAGAAACTGCCATATGATTATAGATTCAGCAAGCCTACTAATAGGTATATATGTAAAAACAATAAAATCACTATGTCAAGGAGTTATCTGCACCCCCACCTTCACTGTAGCATGAATTCATAATAGCAAAAATATAGAACAAACAACATGTCCATAAACAATTGAATGGATAAAGAAAATGTGGTATATGTATACAATGGAATACTATTCAGCCTTAAAAAGGAAAGATCCTATCATTTGTAACAACAGGGATGAACCTGGAGGATATTATGTTATGTGAGATAAGCAAAGCCCAAAGACAAGTAGGTGATTTTACTTACATGTATAATATAAAAAAGTTGAATTTACAGAAGTAGATAGTAAAATGGTGGTTAACAGGAGCTGGGGGAGGGGAGATGGGTGTATGTTGACCACACAGTGCAAAGTTTCAGTTAGACAGGAGAAATAAGTTCTGGAGCTCTAATATACAGCCTGGTCATTATAGTTAATAATGTATTATACACATAAAAATTGCATAGATAGTAGTCTAAATGTTCTCAGCACATGAAAACAATGAGAGGTATGTGAATTGATGGACATGCAAATTAACTTGATTTAATCATTCCATAATATATGGATATATTCACATCACTTCATACTCTATTAATATGTATGCTTTTCATTTGTCAACTAAAAATAGATTTTTTTTTTTTTTTTTTAGAGAAGGCCTCCATGTGTTACCCAGGTTTACTGCAGCCTCAACTTCCTGGGCTCAAGTGATCCTCCCACTTCAATATCCTGAGTAGCTGGGACCACAGTTGTGTACCATAACACCTAGCTAATTTCTAAAAATTTTTTGTAGAGACAGAGTCTTACTTTGTTTCCCAGGCTGGTCTTGAACTCCTGATCTCAAGTAAATCTCCTGCCTCAGCCTCCCAAAGGGTTTAGATTACAGGTGTTAGCCTTATAAATAGGTAATTTTTATTAATCTAAATTTCTTCACCCACATGTGTAAACAGTTGGGTGCATAGCACAGATCTTGATTTATCAAGCTCATTCTACCACATATGGATTTGCTAGAAAGGAGAAAGAGAGAAAAAGAGACAGAAGAAATAGTTTCCCTTCTCATCTATGAGATTTTGCTCATGTGATTCTCCCCCAAGGAAGCAGTAGACAGAATAGAGCTGTTTGACCACAGTCAAGTTAACTGAAAAACACAACATGATATGTATAAGTAATATTTTGCTGTGAACCACACGCTCGTATGTCCCTTAGAAAACTAGATCTCTTAATGTTATAGATATTACTGTTAACATCATCCAGCTTATCTTGGCTTTAATGAGTTTCATATGCTCATGCCACTATGAATACTAATAGTAAGGTGGATTTAGTGCTGGTATAATTCCATAGGTCTATGTTGTCACTAAGAATATAGCTTATTTTCTTATTCCACTCAGCTTTACGTAGGCTCAGTTATTCCAGAGCCATCTTCTTTTGTGGTTCCAAGATGGCCACCAACAGTTTTTGAAACTGCTTGATTTCTCATTCATAAGTAGAGATTCATTGAAGGAAGAGAAAGACGGCAGAGAAAGATGAAGATGGCAATGAAGAGGGCACATAACTGCACGTACATCACACAGACATTTTACTCTTGCAGAACAGTTTCATACCCATTATTAAATTAATTATTAGGATTAGTAGAAAGCTATTGCTTAGATGTTATTACCAGGTTCAATTTTGGCGCAAAACCTAAAAAAAGAGTAAAAAAAATATGCTGATTGGTTTATGCCAGAAATGTTCTAATCTCAGGACTCGGTGATCTCTTCCATCCGAACATCAAAACTGGAAAATGCAGGGTCTTTCGAAAGGAATAAGTGGAATGGATGCCAAGAATATTAACTACAATGTACACTGCAGCTAATTAACTTGGATTATGTAGTGATGACTCACTTCTCTTGTGAGGGGAACCAAGGGACCCAAAATGTCCTCTCAAAAATTCTCCACTTGTAGAGAGGAAAATGGAAACTCTAGAAACACAGTAAGGGGCCATGAGATGTCTTTCCCTGACACATCCAATAACTAATAATATTTTGTCTTAAGATGTTAACAAATATGATATGCTACATTTTTATGTAGGAAAATAGTTTTGTAACAGTTATATCGAAATGGTAGATAGAGGTATGCATGCATTATCTTGAGATTGAAAGTTAAAGAATAAAAATTTTAAAACCAAGAAATACATAGCTGTATGCACTACATTGGCTAAGGATCATAGGTATTATTTTATTATTCAAAGTAATGTAAGTTTGTTAATCTTTGAAGCAATTCTACATGTCTTCATTAAATTTTCATTGCAATCTACGTAACATTTATGTTTTATAAATGTCAGAAAAAGGTCTTGTTTCAATTTGTGCTTGAACTTTCTACAGCCAACAATTTTCTCTACCATCACCTACTAGAAATAACTTCACCCCTAAATATAACAAGCTTTTCCCTTTGGTTTGTATTTTGTTTTATGACCCAATTAACTTTAAATTAAGTAGGCTTTATGATGAAAGAAAACCATCAAATTGACATATAAATAATGTTATAAATAGACTCCCAAAGGATGAACAATGAAATCTGTTACTGCAACCCATTTTTAAAAACCAGCTCTTATGAGCATGATATAAATGGTTTTGTTACCATTTAGAGACTGCATTATATTTGTAACAGCCCAAATTGTGATGGAAAATTAATTTTACTTTTTTTCCTCAGAAACAGGAATTTTTCATGATGTGTTGCGAATAAGGACAAAGTCTAACTCAGACCTTTGGGGATTGTGGTATGAACAATTTCAGGAGTCTTCAGTTTTATTTATACTGTCTACTTTACACCAGGAGCAGCTATACTTATAGAACATGTTTTGGAAGAAATGTCTCTCTACCTTAGAAAGAAACTTTTTCAATACAAAATTTCCTAAGTAAAATTTACATATATATGCTTACATATTTATAAACTTTTTTTTTTGAGACAGAGTCTTCTTTTGACCCCCCAGTCTAGAGTGGAGTGGCACAATCTTGGCTCACTGAAACCTCTGCCTCCCAGGACTAAAGGAATTCTCAAGGATCAGCTTCCTGATTAGCTAGGAATACAGGTGTGCACCACTACACGCAGCTGATTTTATTATTTTTTCAGTAGAGAGAAGGTTTCACCATGTTGGCCAAGGTGGTCTCTAACTCCTGAAGTGATCTGCCTGCCTCCACCTACCAAAGCACTAAGATTACAGGCATGAGCCACCACGCCCGGTCTAAACTTTTTAGTTTACAAGAGTTTTAGATTTACAGAAAAAAACATTAGGACAGAGAATTCTCATATAGCGTACACCAGGCTTGTCCAACCCATGACCCATGGGCTGCAGGCAGCCAGGAGAGCCTTGAATGCAGCCCAGGACAAATTTGTACACTTTCTTAAAACTTTGAGGATTTTGTTGTTTTGTTTTTTGTTTTGTTTGTTTGTTTTTCTCATCAGTTATCATTAGTATTAGTGTAAATTACATGTGGCCCAAGGCAATTCTTCTTCCAGTGTGGCCTGGTGAAGCCAAAAGATTGGACACCCCTGGCCTGTACCAATTCTCCAATTATCGATATGTTATTTTACTATGGTATATTTGTCACAATTAATGAACCAATAATGATATGTTATTATTAATGTGAGTCTGTAGTTTACTAGGATTTTCTGTTTTTGCCTAATATCCTTTATCTCTTTCTGGATCCCATCCCCAATACCACATTGCACTTGGTAATTCTGACACCTTAGGCTCCTCTAGGCTCCAACAGTTTCCTCAGCCCTTCCTTGTTGTTAATGGCCTTAATAATTTTGAGGAACAGGGTATTTAGTAGGCTGTCTCTAAATTGAAACTTGTCTGTTAATTTCTACATGACTAGAACAAGGTTATAGATTATGCAGAGGAAGGCCATAAAGTTATACATGACATTTTTATCATATTAAATTAATGATACATATTCTCTATGTAAGTTTTGACTTTTTATTAACTTTGATCACATGGCTGAAATGGTATTTGTCATGTTTTTGCATTAATAGAGTGGTTCTTTTATTTCTCTTTCATCTTGTACTCTTTGGGAGGAAGTCACTATGCATACAAAATGAAAGTTTTATTTTTGCTTTTCCAACACACACACACACACACACGCACACACACACACATATATATACACACACACACATATACATGCACATATATTTTTTAAAAAAAGAAAATTGACCTTATTTTAACAGCTGTAACCTCAAACAAACAAACAGAAGTAGTAATTGTGGGCAACTTCTGTTGTTCAGAACCTCAGGTAGAAAGTTTTTAATATTCAATTCTTAAGTATATGCTTGCTTTTCTGAATATACGTTCTTATTTTATTTATTATTCATTACTGTTATTTATAATTTATTATATTGATATACTTTATTATTCATTGATGCATATTTATTATTTTTGATATGCTTTATTTGTTTTATAGTTATTATTTACTATTTTTATATACTTTATTAAATTAAGATGCTTCCTAATGGTGTCAGGGTGTTTTAAATTATAAAAGATATTTTTTTTCTATGTTTATGGATATATTCATATTACTTTTTCCTTTATTCTATATATTTGATAAATTAAATTGATTTTTCAATTATTGAAAACATTCAATTTTTAATATAATTTAAATTCAGTTTAATATATCATCTTTTTGAATTTTATTTTCTAAAAATTCAATTTGCTAGTTTACTTAGAATTTTCTTGTATGTCCATCAGAATAATTGACCTAAAATTTTCATTTGCTAACAGAGGTGAGGCAATCTTATAAAACAAGGTCAGTAGTATTTCCTCTTTTTTTAATTCTTTGGACAAGTTTGTAATATTGCTTTATATATCCCATAAATGTTTGGAAGATGTATTATGACAACCATCATCCCTCCCAGAGATACTAATTGAAAACTAAGGGACAGTTTTCAATTATGAATTGACTTTATTTAATATTTTAAAAAACTTTTTTCCTTTGTGAGTCAATTTAAGTAAGTTTTGCAGTCTTTGGGATTTGCCCATTGTATCTAAATTTTCAAATTTATAGCATAACATAGCATATGTTTTTATGTCTTTAAAATTTATGGTGATGTCTCCTTTATCATTTGAAGTTTGGTATTAATTGGTCAATGTTTTTCTCTTTTATCAGATGTTCAAGGAGTTTATCAATTTTTATTGGCCATGAATATGAGCCAATATTTAGTTTAGTTGATTTTATTTTACACACATTTTCTCTTTCAAAGATTTATGCTCTTTTTTCTCTCCTTATACTTTCTTCATTTTAATTTAAAAAAATAATTTTTTCAGATATACTTCTAAATTCTTGTCCTTTCCTCTTTCCTAACACATGCATTCATGGCTATAAAGGGCTCCCAAGCACTGCTTTTGTTGCCCCCTTGTCATTTTGTGATACTAAAAATATAATATTTTATTACCATTTACTTTAAAATATTCTAAAACTTCATTGTAATTTATCTTTTGGCCTATACCTTATATAAAAATACACTGATTTCAAAATATTTTGTAATGTTTACTAGAGATGGGGAGCAGAAAAATAAAACTCTATGTCTCAGAGACAGATAAGAGAAGAAACCATCCTGGGACATACCATTAGTTTTCCTTCAACGGAAGGAAGGATGCAATCTCCAAGAAAGCCTCATCCTGAGTCCCAGAAACCCAATGCCTGCTTAACACAGAGGCTGAAACAGAATAACAGAATACACGTTACCACCACCACTAGGCTTCACAGGTGTTGCATAGCAGTGACACTTGTCTACTCATGGGACAACGTAAAGACTGTATGGAGACTATTTATGAAGCCCAAGTGCAATGAGAAGACCTAAAGCTAAGGGTAGTAATCAAATGGAGAAAAATTATCTGACAAATGAGCCCCATTATAAACACAAGATAAAACTTGATGTAGTTGAATTCTGTGATAAACTGAGGGTAACAAAGGCAGCAACAAAATGGAAAGCTAGCTGAATTTTTCTTAGATGGACTCAGCTCCTACCTAAAGACCTAGCAAAAGTTGAGGAACGCCGAATTCTGTGTACTGAAGGGGTTAAGTGTGTTAATGTAAACGATTCAAGGATTTAACTAAATGAAGGTGGAGATAAAGACATTTTCAGCTAGATATAAACTGAAAAACTATCATTACATCTACAACACAAGTTAAAGAATTTATGATTAAAAGAATGTAACAGCAGATAGAAAACTGAATCTGGAGGCTAGATCAAAGAACACAGAAAGAAGAGAAAAAACCTAAAAGGAGAAAGAGAATGGTCTCTGGTGAGAAGAAAGCAATCACTTCCCCAGGTCCTCTGAGAAGTGGAAGTTTTTGCAGGGAGACAAGAACATAGCCCTTAGTTTTTATTTCCTTAGCAAAGGCACGAGGAATCTGTGGTCTTTATATTTGCTGAGTCACTTAGTATGTTTCTTCCATTTTCAACAAGGGTCCTGCTTTAAATTATGATTACAAATATATTAAATGGAGTTTGTCAAAATATGTGCACAGAGGCTGAACTCCTTTAAGAGCCACGGGTTCATTTTCTTCTCTTCCCTAACTCTTTGTTATCTATTCTTGCTGAGAACCACAGCATCATGAAGTTTTTGTACTAACTGTTTTCTTCTTTAGTCTTTCAAAAGATAAATCATTACTTAAATTAGTCTAAAATATCCTTCTTATGAAAAGATCCATGCCAGAGTTTTCTTTTTGTCCCTTTTCTTAAATACAATTTTACTAAATGTTATCTGCGTCTGTGATTACCAAACTGTAACTGCCTTCCTTACACAGTTCTTAGTATATTTCAACTTACTTGGCTCTGTTGATTTAACTCAATTTGTCCTTTTTATGACCCTGATAAATGATTAGGGTCAAAAAATGATTAGGGTGAAAATTGCAAATGATTCTAAATTCGTTTTGAAATCACTTATTTTGACATGAAACACTGAAAATAATACATAAACATTATCTTTTTCATAGTTATTATCCATAAGTGAATATGTACAAGTTCTTTCAGAACACTATGAGCCCTGCTGTGTCAAGGGCACTAATATCATCCTGTTAAAGACTGGATGTCATTATTTTTGCTAATATATATTTTTCTTCCCTAAAATCTGAAATGCAATTAGTGTAAGATCTTTTTCCCCTGCAGTTCTTCCCTCTTCAGATCTTCAAACAACTGGTTTACTTCAAAATTTAGGCTATTTACTAGAAATAGCTATAAAACAAGCACAAAAAAGGAACTTCTAGAAGATAACTAATCCTATGTTTTAGTAACAGTTGGTGAGCATGCATGAGTTAGAAGAATTTTATTATTTCTTTGTTAAATATTAACTGACATTTTGTTTTCTATATTGACTTGGAGAGTAAAATAAGACACTTGCATGTAGGGTCAGGTCATAACACTTTATTCTACTCTTTTTAAATAATAGATTTAAAATACACTCGTTATAGATTTAAAAGTGAGATGGTAGAAATATCTTTTTTTTTTTTCAAGAAAGTTTGTACGAAAAGATAGCTTAACCTCAAAAACCCCATTTTCTACCTCATTTGGGAAGAAGGGTAGAGCACAATAATATTTCTCCAACCTATGCTGCATGCACAGCTGAAGTTACTTTGATTTGTTAATATTCTGTAGCTTTCAAGTAGCAAGAGCTCTTTTCTGATCCCAGAATTTTTAACATTGTCCTATTATGTAGATTGACTGTTTTGATAGACTGAGGTGACTGATGATGGCTGGGTCTCACAGGGTGGGAACAAATTTGATTGTCTGTGAATTGGGAGAGAAATGAATACTCAGAGCAATTGTTAGTTATGTTTTTGGTATCACATTAGCTCCAAATCCAATAAAGCTTTGAAGCCTCTAATAATTTTCAAATGGTCATTGAATGACAATTTTAACTAGAATGAAATGGTAGAAAGACAAAAATGAAAGTGAAAGGAAAATAAAACGTCTTGGATATTATTTCCGATCCTCATCACTTTTATTGTCTAGCTCTGCATTAGAATGTAATGAAACATTTCCATACACAGAAAGGGATTTCCTACAAATCTATTGGAGATATTTTCTACAATGTCTTCTCCAAGGGACTTAATGGTATGGGAGAAGGTCGCAAGAAAAATTATTTCTTCTGTCCAGACTCTCCCAGGAATGAGAACTTGGCTAGTCACCAAAATGTCACAACAAAGTCACATCCGTTTTGGTGCTCCTTTCTAATTCTCTGATGTTCACTTTTGTGTGTACTGAACAATCTTCAGTTTATAATTTGTCTTCAAACATAGATTGGTAAACAAAGTATTCTCAGATCACTAAACAAGAAAGATCTGGTCCATTTGGAAACTACAATCCTTACTATAAATTGATTACTTGGTATTTTAATTTAGACAATAGTCTCTGGTGTAGTTGGAATCCATGGACGGATTGCCCTTGAGCACATAGACACACTGAATTTCTGGACATGAAAAGTAACAATCGTGTCTTAGATAGTTGTGATCCCAACAAGTTACTGCAACTCTGCAAGGCCGTGCCTAAGCAAACATTTGGTATCCTTTGATTTTTGTCAGAATATTATTATTGCAAAATTCTTATTTCAAAATTCTCTGAAAGTCTACATAAATTAACATCACTCTAGCCTCTTAAATATGTCTTTTAAAAAGATTTCCCCACATTCTCACATAAATTACCAAAAAAATGATATTAAAGCATTATTGTGTGTGTATGTGTGTGAGAATCTAAACTTTTATCAGTTTTATAAATAACTAAAACAGTATGGGTATACATGCATTAATATGTATGTTTCAGAAGGTGAAACATGAGAATGGCAGAGACAGAGGAACCATGATTTGAGAAACTTTGAATGTCTATGACTCCAATTGTCATACATACCCACCACTATAGTACCAAGTAGGACAGATAGAAAAACAAGATTTTTGGGCCCAAAAGAACACTGATAAATAGTAAACAAAGCTACAAATAAAATCACTCTGTCTTATTAACAAAAGAAGAGACAGAGTGGAGTGAGCCTTAAAGTCCAGTAGTTCCATCAATAGGTGAGGGAATACAGTGTAGCTGAGTAGTTAAGAGCAAGGTTTAAGACTGAGATTGCCTAACTTGCGCCCCAGCTCCCACCTTGGAAGATTTATCAAAGTTCTTTTTGACTCAGTTTCTCATAATTCTGATAGGGATGACAATAGTGCTTCCAGGATGTTGTGGAGATAAAAGGAGTTTGTATAGTGAAAGCTCCTGGCGAGCAGTAAACATTTAATCACAGTTAGTTCTTATTAGGCAATAGCACATCCTAGGAGTTTGCAATGCTTAAAGGCACCAGGTTACAAATGACAGATTTAGGTTATTATGAAAGCTTCTGCTTTCCCAGAATAATCTGGAGTCCTTTTTGTTTAAAACAAATACACAAAAACCCCAACAGTTAATAGTAATATTGAGGAAAGCAGATTCTGGAGATTAGCCCTTTGTCAGATGGGTAGATTGCAAAAACTTTTTCCCATTCTGTTGGTTGCCAGTTCACTCTAATGATTGTTTCTTTTGCTGTACAGAAGCTCCTTAGTTTAATTAGATGTCATTTGTCTATTTTGGCTTTTGTTGCCAATGCTTTTGGTGTTTTGGTCATAAAGTCTTTGCCTATGCCTGTGTCCTGAATAGTTTTGCCTAGGTTTTCTTCTATGGTTTTTATGGTGTTAGGTTTTGTGCGTAAGTCTTTAATACATCTGGAGTTAATTTTAGTGTATGGTGTCAGGAAGGGGTCCAGTTTCTGCTTTCTGCCCATGGCTAGCCAGTTATCCTAACACCATTTATTAAACAGGGAATCCTCTCCCCATTGCTTGTTTTTGTCAGGTTTGTCAAGGATCAGATGGTTGCAGATGTGTGGCACTGCCTCCAAGGCCTCTGTTTTGTTCCATTCGTCTATAACTCTGTTTTGGTGCCAGTGCCATGACGTTTTGATTACTATAGTCTTTTAGTAAGTTTGAAGTCAGGTAGCGTGATGCCTCCAGCTTTGTTCTTTTTGCTTAGAATTGTCTGGACTGTGTGGGCTCTCTTTTTGTTCCATATGAAGTTTAAGGTGTTTTTTCCAGTTCTGGGAACTGATGCACAGCAGGAGGTGAGCCACAGAGGAACAAGCATTAGTGTCTGAGCTCTGCCTCCTGTCAGATCAGTGGCAGCATTAGATTCTCATGGGAGTGCAAACCCTATTGTGAACTCTGCATGTGAGGGATCTAGGTTATGAGAATCTAATGACAAATGTGCTTGAATCATCCCCATCCCCCACCCTAAAGACACAAAAGAAAGCAGGGGTAGAAGAAAACAGAAAAAGAACTCTATCATATACAGTTTTGGGACTAATATATTTAGAACTTTACACCTAGTTAGTGTTTTAGACAACTAACTCATAGACAAATACGTTAGTATTTGGACATAATCTATCCAATACAGAAAGTAGCATTTATAATCTTTCCAGCAAGTGTTGGACATTTTTTTATAAAGTCTATTTTGCCATTTTTCCTAAATGTCATATAAGGTTGTCAGTCCTGGAATTCAATTCAAATATGCCCCCTTATTCTTAGGACCAGGAAGAAGCAAAGCACACATTACTAGGTGTACAATAAATCTTACCCATATAGATGAATTAGAAGAAGCTAAAGGAGAAAAAAGGGAAAGCTCTTGCCCAAATAGTCTATAAAACTGAAAATTTATTATTATATGTTAATTTTCCTGCTTATGTGCCTGCATTATCTCAAACCATGTGGTTATGATTATAAGCATCAACGACATTCAGTATGTTATGCTAAAAGAGTTAAACCTTGCCATTCATCTCTTCAGCCAATGCATGCTGAATAAATGTGGATAAACGGCACTACCTCTGCCTTCAAAAAGCCTTTAGTGGAGAAAACACATACAAAAATAGACAGTCATATATATACACATATATATGTATACACACACACACACGCATATATATATATATATATATAGTGATAAAGAATCTAAAGTGATAAAGAAAAGGTAAGGAAAGTAAACATGCTATGGGTACTCATCCATTTTCTGAGAGTCAGAGTGCTAGTGTCATCAAACCAAAGTGGGGTTGTTTTCCCACATGCAATGGAAAGCCAAACACTGAAGCACTGGTGTTTGCAGAGAGAAAGTATTATTACCAGGCAGCTGAACAAGGAGGCAGGAGTCACACTCAAATTTGTCTCCCCATAAAAGCCTTACCATCATGGATTTAAGGGAGAGATCTGAAGGTAGGTTTCAGAGCTGGACAGTGGTTGGCTGGAAGAAAAGGGAATTTAGAAAATCCTTTGGAATGAGCTATTACCCTTACATGCTTCTTCATGAATTAGATGTTCAGAAAATGGCAGCATTAGCTTGATCTATAGATAGAGTTTTTGACTCTATGATGTCAAAAGGTCACTCATCGAGTGCAGACTCCAGTCAGTTATGTCGGTTCCAAAAAGACTCAGCCTGTCAGCTAGTTTTGTTAAAAATAAAAGGTATTTTATTCTTGCTGTCTTCTAAGACAAATTTATGAAATTTTGCTCATTATTAAGTTTTCTTAACGCCATAGGGCACAGTTTCATGAATCAACATAAACTAGACTTAAGCTGCATATAAAATAACCTCCAACTCTTAAGGTTTAGCATGTAACATTACATTTCTCATTCATGCAAGGGCCTGTAGGTTTTTAGTGGAACTTTGCTCTGTATGGTCATTCAGACCTCTAGTCTGAGAAATGCTGGGCCATCTGCTATTCTCCTAAGCATGAGACAATAGAGGTTGGAGAAACACTCAGGGTTATTTTACTACCTCGGCCTGGATGTACTACACATTATACATATCATATTTTGCTGAATAGAAATGTGCAGAGGCTATAAGAAGTGTAGCTTCTCATATACTCATTAAAGAATATAGAACTGGATAATTTCCTATAGAGTAGATATTCTTAATTACGGGATAACAAAAGCGAGAGCTGAAAACTGGGCATTACTTCCAGGTAATTATTGTCAATGAATTACAAGTAGTTAGCATTGCTGCTCCATAAGACTTAACATAGATTTCAATGTAGCATTAAAAAAGCATTGGTATGATTTGTTTGTGTGCCCCAAAATTCATATGTTAAAATTAATCTCCAATGTGGTGGTCATAGGAGATAGGGCTTTTGGGAGGTGATTAGGTTGCAAGAGCAGAGTCCTCATGAATGGGATTAGTGCCCTTACGAAAGAGGCTCCAGAGAGCCGCCCTGCTCCTTCCACTCTCTGAGGAAGTATTTAAAGGATTCCATCTAGGAAGCAGAGAGCAAGCCCTCAACAGACACCAAACTTATAGACACACTGATCTTAGGCTTCCCAGCATCCAAAACAGTGAGAAATACATTTCTGTTGCTGATGAACTACTCATTTTATATGTATTTTATTTTAGTAGCCTGAATATACTAAGACAAGCATTAACCCTTGAGGGAAAAAAATTGAGTTTTAAGACAAGCAAGACTAAAACAAGTGTTAACCCTTGAGGGAAACAGTTAAGTTTCAACATATGACTTGGCCATATGTTGAAAGTAAACCGGTAAGTATTAGGTAACTTTGCTTACCAACTAAAGCTAAGACTAAGAGAATAGAGGAGGAAGCCATTAAAACAATGGTTCACATGACAGAATCCTAGAAAGGATAAAAAAAATTTAAGTTTTAAGCCATATCCTAATACATGAATCAAGAATTAGGAGCATCAAGGAATTATGAACTCAGGTGCTAAGTAGATTTAAAAACAGGAGGTTTGGTTAAAGTCCTTATAACAAATGTTTAGAAATACACATCTCTTTCCCTATCCACTTAGCTAAAAAACTATTCCATGTAACAGCAGCAAGTCTTAAAATGTATTCTTAAAAGCAGCTGAAGCAAAGAGGCTCTGTACACTAGGTCATCAGAGTCAGATGCTATATTGAAAACAGGGGAACTAAGTGAAAATTCACATTGTGAGTGGTGAAAATTCCCCTTCCTTTCACAGCCTCCTTTCCTTATGTTTCCTAGAATCCTCGGATGTGATCTTACCCAGGAGATTAGAAGACTCTTTCTGAGAGAGAAAGAAAAGTCCTACTGATAATATTTTGAGTGTTCTCAATGAACTCTTACAGTAGAATTGTGCTTAAGAAAAATATTTTGATGTCCTGACATTAAGTAAGAGCTAACATTTAAGAGTCATCAGATATTTCAGAAAACCATCCAAATCAAAGAAAAATACCCAGAGAAATAAAGAGGAATATAAGCAACTTGGAAGAAACAGAAACGAGATAGGAAATAAAGGCAAACTAATTTTTGGAGAAATAAGACATTGATTCCATGAAAATGAAAAGAGAGAGAAAGTGGAGAAAATGAGCCAAATCATTAAATAAATTATCTAGAATTAAGAACATGAGAGCTGATATATGGCACTTCTGATTCTGGTAAAGATTAAGTAACAAGGAACAGATATACTCTCCTGCTTCAAACCATCAATCAACCAACAAAACATATGCAATAAAGCATGGCAAGGCAATACATGTCAGGCAACAAAGAACAATAATCTCCAAATTGAGAAACAAATGAGATGAACCATGTAATAAGCCCAGTAATTGTCATGAGGGATTTTCAGGCTCTGGCACAGTAGAAGGAACTCAGGTAGAGCTCCCAGCAAACTACCCGACTGGACGAAAGGCACTAAGGATCTTGGGAAAATAATCCAAATAGAGTTTGACGGCGGAGTACAAAAAAAGAGAGGTAAATTCAAAGATAGAATGCAGGGAATCCACAGAGAGTCACCCTCACATGTTCAGCTGATTACTGGTTAGTGCATATGTGCAAGAAAGTGATCTGAAGCCTGGAAAACATCACTTGAAAGGATCAGATGTGACAGGTCCAAAGATCACATGAGACTGGGAATAATGCCTGTTTTTACCACCCAATGAAAAACCTCAAGATTTCTGGCAAATTGAATAATGTATACAGAAGTGTCTTGACTTACTAATGACGAATAATTAGCCCTGGATCCAATCTCACTTAACAAACCCTAAAAATAAGAATAAAAATGATTAAATTGTTTCTAAGTAATTAAACTATGTCCTAGAAAAAAGACTAAGAATATTTATATCATTACAAATGTATCCAGCATTTAAGCAAGGTAAAATTTCCATAGCGATGCATCTGACAAATGGCACTAAAAAATAGTGAAAGGATCAGTAATGTGGAGAAAAACCAATCAAAACTGACCTAGAACTGACATGGATATTAGAATTAGCAAACAAGAACATTAAAACAACAATTTTAGCCAGATGTGTTGACTTTCACCTGTAATCCCAACTAATTTGGAGGCTGAGGCAGGAGGATTGTTTATAGCCAGGAGTTGGAGACCAGCCTGGGCATCATAGCAGGACTCCATCTATACATTATTTAAAATTAGTCAAGTATAGGAGTGCACACCTGTAGTCTCGGCTAATTGAGAAACAGAGACAGAAGGATTGCTTCAGCCCAGGAGTTCAAGGCTGCAGTGAGCTATGTTTGTGCCATGGGATTCCAACCTGGATGACAGAGTGAGACCCAAACTCTAAAATAAAATTAAAAAAATATAACAACACACACACACACACACACACACAATACCTACTAAAACTGTATTCTACATGTTTGATAAGGAGAGATAGGAAAAAAGATCATAAAAATAAAACCAAATATTAAAAAAACACTGAATGAGATTAAAAACAGATTACACACTGCAGAAGAAAGATCAACAAACCTGTTAATATAGCAATAGAACCAATCTATAATAAGCATAGAGAAAGAAATTTTAAAAATTAACAGAGCATTAGCGAGATATAAGACAACTTCAAGTGGCCTGAGATATATGTAATTGGAATTTATGAAAGGAGTAGGGGAGAAGAAGAGAAAATATTTGAAGAATAATGGCTGTAAAATGTCTATGTTTGGTGAAAATCTAAAAACCGCAGATCCACAAAACTCACTGAATCCTAAGCCCTAGAAACATAGGAGGAAAAAGGAAACCAGACTGAGTCACATCACAATCAAAATTCTCAAAACCAATAATACAGAGAAGATTTTAAAAACAGCTACAGTAAAAGACAAGCTACGTACAAAGAAACAAATATAATGATGGCAGCAGATTTATTGTCAAAAGAACGGAGGCAGGAAAATGGTAGAAAGACATCTTTAAAATGCCAAAAGACCAAAAAAAAAAAAAAAAAGCCCTATCATCCTGAAAGTCCTCAGAGTGAAAAATAATTATTACAAGAGCTGGTATTAAAAAGGCATTGTATTCCTAACTGTAACATCTGATGTTAGCAGGCAATGAATTATTGTCCTTAATGTTAAGACAGAAAATAATTTCTAATCTTAAATTCTTTATCGAAACTACCAATCAATTTTGGGAAAAAAGATGTTTTCAGTGTACACCGTCTCTGAACATTACTTCCCCTATTGTTCTTAGGAACTCACTGGTGCATTTACCATACTATAATCTAATAAAAGGAAAAAAAAAATGGATCAGCAGAGGATGCATCATAAAAGGTAAAAGGAGAATTCCAAGAATATGTTAGTAGAAAGTCCTAGAGAATATGTACAAATCTCGAAGAGAGCTACAAATTCAGCCTCCAATTTTTTTTTTTTCTTGAGACAGAGTCTTGCACCAGGCTGGAATGCAGTGGCCTGATCTCGGCTCACTGCAACCTCCCCCCTGCTGGGTTCAAGTGATTCTCCTGCCTCAACCTCCTGAGTAGCTGGCATTATAGGCACTCACCACCACATCCAGCTAATTTTTTTATTTTTAGTAGAGACAGGGTTTCACCATTTGATCAGGCTGGTCTTGAACTCTTGATCTAGTGATCCACCTGCCTTGTCCTCCCAAAGAGCTAGGATTACAGGCATGAGCCAGGCCGCTTGGCCCCAATTTTTTAAAATACACTGATAATTACTTTCCAAGTTAAGAAAAAATTGTATTGGAGTTTCTGGAGCTAAATTAGCAGAAAAAGGCAATATAAGTGAGGTAGTTATTAATCCAATGAAACCTGATAGTTATGCAAGAAATTATTATGTAATTGTAACATACTACCTTGCTCAGCAGCAACTAAGATTTAAAGTCCTCATATGGAACATTATTAGTTTAACAAAATTATTATGTAATTACACTGGGACAATGTAAGTGACTATGTACCTGCATTTAATACTGTCATTGCATAATACAAAGATGAATGGTGAAGTTCATGCTAACAATTTACATTTTTAATTTTTCTTTGTATAAAATGGCATTAAATAAAAAAAGTAAAGCACCAGAAGCTGAGAGAACACAGAAGAAAGAACAACAGTTTCTATTTGAGTACCCTTAACAGCCATGTTTCCTTTCTTTCAGAAAAACAGTTCCATATTTTCATTTTGCTCAGAGTCCTACCAATTATGTAACTGCCCCTACTCCGAGAATCAAGAGTTGAGGGTGTGTGGAAGGTAGAAAAAGGGGGATCTTTTGCTTTCCATATAATTTCACATTTTAAAAAATTTAAAAATATGTATTGCTTTGCTGGAAATAAAACTTTAAATTAAAATAATAACAGTGATAGGTACAATTCACCAAGAGCTTACTTGGCAGAGGAACCCTGTGTGAAAATGATGTAAGGTGATGCATACAGTGAGTTTTGAGAATCAAAACAGCTCAGCGAGGCCAGAGGATAGAGTAGAGATATGACTCTTGCAGAGACCAAACGCAGGACAGATTGTGGAGTCATGATCCATGTTCAGCAGCTTGACTGAATTCTTCAAGTGATGGGGAAATATTGAAGATGTGTGAAACAGGCCAGTTTTTACCTAGAGCTGATTCAATCACACAGTAGTCATGGAAACCCTACAGAAGACAGTTTACACTTCTGATGCTAGGCTCTCTCTAGTAATTGTAATACATGATAATGATTAGAAAATGAGATGTTTGAATGCATTATTGAAATAAATGGCAAATCAGTCTATCAGGATTTTATTTTAAAGTCATGCAGAAGAGTCTGTATCAATCAATTTTACCACAATGCTTTCAGAATCAAAACAGAAAGAACATGCTAGTTTTTTAAAGAAAAAAATGAGGATTTTTTAAGTGATTATTTTACTTTCCTTATATAGCACATTATTTTATTCTAGTTATTTTATAGAAAAGCGGCCAGAAAAAGCTTTCAGGTCTTTCTCCCATATCACACTCCTATTTTAAGT
Source organism: Callithrix jacchus (assembly GCF_049354715.1). Classification (NCBI taxonomy): domain Eukaryota; kingdom Metazoa; phylum Chordata; class Mammalia; order Primates; family Cebidae; genus Callithrix; species Callithrix jacchus. The sequence continues at coordinate 72,196,511 of NC_133514.1, read as the reverse complement.
TTGCCCACAGAAAAGGGAATTTATTTCAATTGTGTAAATGTCTTGGGATCCTCCTAAGCAAACTGATTGCTACCTAAATGCAATAGTATTTTTCATATGGTGAAAAGAACTAAACAGACAGTTATTTAACTCTACTGAACAAATCAATCAGACGTAGTTAACTAATTTCTAGAAATGATAAACAACTGTATAGGCAAACATAAAGCTACACTTTTTTTTAGGTGAATCAGGGGGTGATAAAAACAATCAATGAGCCTTTAAAGAACACCAAAAATGCAAATGTACCCAATGCTCCCTCAATGATGTACCAAAAAATGTATTTACAATGTTAAACTATAGCTACAATTTGAAAACATAAAATGTATATAAGTTGCAAACAGAAAATGGAAGAGATAACATACAATCACAAATTTGTGGATTGTTCCTCTCTTAATAACTGACAAAAGCTCTTTGATCAAGTGGATTCTGTTGACAGAGACTTTTCTGCAGCTGATGGAAGCTCTTATCTGGAATCTATCAAACAGAAAAACTGTTCATAAAGGTTGCTTTGAATGCCAGTTTTCCTGTACTGTGTAAGTTTAAGGACTTGAAATATACAAAAATGTGTGAGATAAAAAATACAATGTAATATATACTCTAGCTCATGGTAAGTTACTGCCATTATTATCATTAAATTGCACATTCTTGGCATACATTGCACACTATTCAGAAGTTATGCTAACTGGTTCTATGCCATCTTTGTCTACGAAAAATTATTACGTGGAATATAAATTTCTCTTACACATACAAACAGTTTAAGCTGGAAATTTTGCCTGTTAATTCACACATGGTACTTGAAACACACATTATTTGGTTCGATACCGGTAAATTGGCTGAGAAAAAGATAGAAGAAAAAAAACTGTTTATGGTTAAAGAAAAGGAAGAAGACCTAAGGTGAAACTATCAGTATCTTGTTAAAATTCATACACCTTTAGGAAAAACTAATTATATCAGATTTTAACCATGTTTCATAAGGGGCAGTTTTCTTTTTCCATTCATTAACTTAATTGGCACAGTAGGAGTTGTAAGTGGCCTTTCACCTTTCGATATGGGTATTGCAAAGTTAGCAACAGCCTTTAAAAACAGAAAAATAATGTAATAGTCATTCAAGATTTGAAAGTTTCTTCAGAAAGAAAATACAGGCCTTTTGTGTCAGAAAAAAAAAAAAAACTTTATAGTTTGGCGAAGGGGAGATTTTTGAAATGAAATAATAAATATTTCACAATTCCTTTAGGGAAGACAGACTGGCCAGGAATCAGCAACTCGGATAATTTTGGGAGGTGAATCCTATAATGGAATTGTTTTCTTCTTTGCTGGCATGTGTTGGGCTGGTGTTAATATACCAGTGTGGGAAAGCAGGGTGTAAGGATGATAAGAATTAAGACTCCATGACTATGCTGTATATACATCTAAAATTTTTGTTAGAAAAGTTCTAATTAAAATAAGCAGTTACACACTACATAATAAGGCATAGAGACATGATTATTAGACTTTTATGGATTATTTGTAAAGAGCTTTAAGTTCTTCAGTCTTTTTCTTTTTAATTGTAACAACATAGGAAATTCTCAGAAAAGAAGTAAATAGAAATATTAAAAGAAATTGTAAGTTCCTGGCATTTTCATGGCACATCCAGGGGCAGAGAGAGCAGAGGTGGTGAAAATGCAGCCATGCTTGGGTAAGCATGTACTTCAGCTCTCTCTAACCTTTTTGGCACCAGGAACCAGTTTCCTGGAAGACAATTTTTCCATGGATGTGTGTGTGTGTGTGTGTGTGTGTGTGTGTGTGTGTGTGTGTGTACGTGCTCTGAAATCCTGGAATATGAATGAATATCTAATAGACTTTGTAAAACATTGAACATAGTCTCATCAGAAAGAGCTACAGTCTATTTTCCTGAGACTGCTTATCTGCCTTTATTTTTGATGTCTGTCTTTAAAAATCATGATAAATAATAGGTGAAGCACAATGACTTCTGTGTGGGTCCTATGACATATATAATCTAAATAAGGTGTTTAAAAAACATTGGCCTTAAAAATGAATATATATGCATATATACAAATTCATATATATGAATATACGTACATACTTACACATTAATTGTATGAGTTATTTGGAATCTAAGTTATTAAAATGGTTAAAATGAGTGGGTGTTAAATCCAAAAACTGAATTCACATTTTTAAATTTCAGTTAGATGTCAAGTACAACTTACATACTACTGAGAAGATGCTGTCTGAATACTGGACATGCTATTTAATGTTATGAAGTAAATATTTTTCAAGTTATATAAGTTTTTTGCAGTGTCTGCTTTTTTAAACTTTAAGTGATCAAAATCTGGAAGAATAAATTCAGAGATATTTCCTTTCAATTATTATATTTCTGCATGATTTGGTAACATGTCTTTTTGGAACACAAGTTTTGACCTTAGGAGATCTGATATTTGTTTTCAAGCTGCTGATTTCTTGACTGATCTTACCCAAGTCACATAACCTCCTGCTTGAGTTTCCTCATCTGAAAAACAGAGATAAGAATAGGTTCTTGCTGTTACCATTAGGATCAAAATGTGAATAGCTTTAAAGCCTTGGTATAGGGAAGAATCAAACCACAGTAAGACTCTCACAAGACATAGTAACTTTAACCTGAACTGACATATGGGGTATTTGCCCTCTACTGCCAAAGCAATTTGTCTCACAAGTCACAACTGTTACTTAAAGCTTGACTTTTTCAAAGGTCAAAGGCATCTGTTATGTTCTGCTGGAATCCTACTCTTATTCATTATCTGGAATTTTAGAGTCAGAAACAGAAACAGGTAAGTAGAGGAGAGTACATCTGCATTAATAGTAAGACAGTTGGCTGTGCATTCTATCTTCCCCAGACCCTTCTCTGTCTCGCCATCATTCTTTGTCCAGCATCTACATACTCTGAAACATACAGCATCTCTATACTCAGATGGGCAATTAACTATAAGACCATTTGACATGTGTCAACTTATTTGCTCAGTCTATAATATACATGATGGAAGTGTGTGTTCCTTTCACTTAGAGAGCTTAGAGTCAAGTGGGGGAGGCAATAGTAATGTGTGAAACAGCAAGAAATTGCCCAGGAATAAATTTTAAGACTCTAAACTAGGTGATAACTGATGTAGGCATCATCAAGGATATCTTGTTATTAGGTACTAAGACAAACTATATTGCTAAACATCCTAACCAATCCCTTTGAGTGAGTACTACTCGTGCTATTCTGTACAATTGCCCTGTTCTCCATTGCCACTTATTCTAATGTCTATATTTAAGATCTTCCCAACTTTCCAAGTTTTACATCAAATGAAATTTTAAAATATATATTTATCCATCATCATGTTTTTCTTTTCATAAGTTTATACAATGAAAATTCTAGACTCCAACAACTTGACAGCTTTCTTTTACTACAAATAATTATAACACACAAACTTCTATTTAAAACGAAATGCACAGAGAATAACCTATATATAATATATGTGGACTTTACAAATCAACACAAAGCCATACGCATAACATAAATAAAAAATAGCAAAAGTCCTTTTTTTGGGGGGGGATGGAGTTTCGCCCTTGTTACCCAGGCTGGAGTGCAATGGCGCAATCTCGGCTCACCGCAATCTCCGCCTCCTGGGCTCAGGCAATTCTCCTGCCTCAGCCTCCTGAGTAGCTGGGATTACAGGTACGTGCCACCATGCCCAGCCAATTTTTTGTGTTTTTAGTAGAGACGGGGTTTCACCATGTTGACCAGGATGGTCTCGATCTCTTGACCTTGTGATCCACCCGCCTCGGCCTCCCAAAGTGCTGGGATTACAGGCGTGAGCCACCGCGCCCGGCCCAAAAGTACTTTATAATAAAAGAATATATATTTTAGCTTGAAAATGGATATACATGACTATTCATAGAAGATAAAATGAAATAATACGATGCTTACAACTGTATGTAGAATATTTATTAATGCAATGACTACAAATATAGTCATTGCATTTATGTGTTGCACTGGAGTCTTAATGTTTAAGATGTACAGTCAAAATGTGTTGCACTGGAGACTTAAACATTAGCATTGCTATTAGGGTTGTGTTTTTTCTGAAATGGTGAACACTTCTTGGCAAACATAGTAACATCTGTTGGTTTATATAATGATTGCCTTCCTGGAAAACATTATGTATATATTGAAATGGTACAAAGCCATTTCTTATTTACATATTACATGGAGTAAGATATTAAATGAAACTCAAAGTTTTCTTTCGTTTTTTTTTTTTTTTTTGGTTTGGTTATCTTTTTTAACTTTGTGAATATCCAACAGATATTTCAGAAGCTGGTGAGAATGCAGAAAAAATGTTCGTTATATGGTACTGTCCTGCAAATTATTAATGTCCAGCTTCCCTAACTCAACCCTCTACTGAGTATCAGAAGTACCATCCAATTTTTGGGAAACCACTCATGCATTCATATGCATCCACAGTGTCGTCTACAAAGCAATAATATCCCACAGGGAATAAATTTTATAAAATACACAGTTTACACAATGGTTTAATGCTTCCCTTTTTATGTATTTCTTAACCCAATGAATCTGGTTCTAGTATTCACCATTCTTCTGTACTATTCTGTGGTGTCACATTCACTTAACCATGCATGGTTTTATTGCTGGAAATATGAATTGCTTTCAAAATGCTCTAAATTACTGCTATAAAATTTTCATGGAAATTTTTTCATCCATCTCAGGAATCTCAGGATTAAAAGAAATGAAATTTCTGGGTTACAGAAAGGTGTGTGTTTAATTTTAATAAAAATTTCCAGGTATTTCCAAAGTGGTTGTACTCACTTCCATACCAAAATATGAGGGTTGCTTCACATCATCATCTAATATTTTGCACAGTTTTACTTTTAGGAAATCTAAGAAGTATGTAGCTGTATCTAATTGTAGTTTTAATTTGGATTTCTCTGAATATCAATGATTTAAAGAATGTTTTGATATATTTATTGGTCACCTGTGTATCTTCTTATTTGAAATTTCTATTCAAGTCTTTGCCCATTTTTAATTGGATTGTGTGTCTTACTCCTCTTGTGTTTTAAGAGTTCCTGTTTATATATTCTGTACACAAGTCTGTGGATATATGTACAGCATATATTTTTCCCAGTTTGTGATTCACCTTTTAACTTCCTTATTTTTGCTATACATAATTAAAGTGTACAACATTCTGTTATGATATACTTTTATATAGGGAAATTATTCCTACATTTAAGCAAATTAACCTATTCATCACCTTACATAATTAATTCTGTGTATGTAAGATCATAAAAAATCTACTCACTTGGCCGGGCGTAGTGGCTCATGCCTGTAATCCCAGCATTTTGGGTGCCTGAGGCAGGCTGATCACTTGAGGTCAGGAGTTCGAGACAAGCCTGGTCAACATGGCGAAACCCAGTCTCTACTGAAAATACAAAAATTAACCAGGCATGCTGGTGCATGCATGTAATCCCAGCTACTCCAGAGGCTGAGGCATGAAAATCACTTGAACCTGGGAGGCAGAGGTTACTGTGAGCTAAGATTGTGTCACTGCACTCTAGTCAGGGTGACAGAAGGAGACTCTCTATAAAAATATCTACTCAGTATATTTTCAGTATACAATATAATATTTTCATCTATAGTTTTCATGCTGTACATTATGTCTCTAGACTTATTCATCCTACAGAAATGCAAGTTTGTATCATTCAACATGCTTCTCTCCATTTTCCCTACTTTCTGCCCTTGGTAAGCACTTCAACCTTCCTATCCCAATACCATGGCACATTTGCCATGATCACAAAAGGCTTCCATGTGGCCATAACTAATGCAGACTTTTTGGTTCTTTTTCTAACCTTAGCAGCAAAGACCTTTTGACAATTTTGTCTATGCCTCTTCTCTTGAAATATCATTGTTTTTCTAATTTGTTTCTTTATACTTTGTCGATTTCTTATAATTTTTTGTGGGCATCTAGAGCACATGCAATAGATTTCAAGATGGTTCCAATTCATCCATTTTTTCTGAATTCGCAGTCTTTGCTGCATAATTGTGTTGTGCTCTGTCACATGCACAGGCTGAGTTGCACTGTCTTTTGACTCTAGACTTAGTCGTGTGACTTACTTCGTCCAGTGGACTGTTAATGATATGGTACACACAGAAGGTGGAAATTGGTTAGTACATTGGGATTTGCTCTCTTGTGCTTGTACTACTGACAAGGTAGCATACCTTGGCTACCCCATGGGTCCCAGGGGAAGAATGAGGAACATATGAGCAGAACCATTTCACAAATGTATATGAGCAAGCCCAGTCAAGTTTAGCCAAACCCTGACTAAATAGCCTGAGACCTACAGTCATATGAGAAATAAATATTATTTGTATATAAACCCATGTTTTACAGTAGTTTATTATACACCAAAAGCCAACACCAATCATAGTTTTGTTAGAAAATATTATTAATTAGTGATTTATTTGATAAATGAATAAATGGAATTGCATATAATTATACTGAATTAACTTGAATTAAATATAGCATGATAACAGAATAGACACAACCAGGTTCTGTAATGTGGATCATAACTACAAACTCAAATGCAAGACTAGGGAGAGAATGTAAATAACCTGTTGCTAGTATTAGAAAAGTGAGCTGCTAAAATAAAATAAAATGAAATGAAACAAAACATAATAGATGCAAGAAATATCTTTACGTTTTCTGAAATATAATGTATTAATATGACAAAACATGTATTTTTAGAACTTTGTATCTTAAATTCAAAATAGAAAAAAAATTAATTAATTATTCACTTTCATAGCTTATTTTCAGTTGGAATGGGATACCTAACAACTCTTCTTTTGTAGCAAGATGTCACTGTTATTTCCCAATTATTTCCATGGTAAGGCTTAAGAATTTGTCCTTGAATTTTTTTTCTAGAATAATTCACAATAGAAAACAGCTATTTGCAAATACAGGTGTTATCCAAATGTGTGTATGTATGTGTGTGTGTGTGCATGTGTGTTTATGTGTATGTGTTTGTTTAAGATAAACTACTCTAGAAGTATGTGAAAAAATATATTATGCTATCCTACTTGGTTTTAAGACCCCATTACATTGTATATTAATAACTTCAGTGCCTATTTTCTTATTGTATCAGTCTGTTCGCAAGCTGCTAATGAAGACATACCTAAGACGGGGTAATTTATAAAGGGAAGAGGTTTAAGTGACTCACAGTTCAGTATGGATGGGGAGGCCTCAGGAAACTTATAATCATGGTGGGAGGGGAAGCAAACATGTCCTTCTTCACATGGTGGCAGCATGGAGAAGTGCCAAGCAAAAGAGGGAAAAGCCCCTTATAAAATGATCAGATCTCATGAAAACTCACTATCATGAATACAGCACAAAGGTAACTACCCCCATGATTCAATTACCTCCCACTGGGTCCCTCCCATGACGTGTGGGGATTATGGGAACTACAATTCAAGATGAGATTTGGGTAGGCACATACCCAAATCATATCACCAATTTATTCTATTAACTAGCAATATTGATTATGAAAGCCTAACTAAACAATGTAAATTAATTTACACTAAGTCATAAATAAAAAAATCTTCACTGGATTTTTGTCTTGAGGTTCACAGTATAGGAATATAGTTGGACTATCACTGTTTCTTCTGAAAACTGATTTTAGCCAAAAAAAATGATTTCTATTGCATTTTATCCAATGAATTTCTCAAAGATAAAATTTCAAAAGGAATTTTTGAATCTAATAAGACCTGTGTAACTAGTTGTTGATAATTGGCTAAAATTTATTAAAAAGATTAGTTGTATTTATTAAAAAATCTAAATATTTGAGAAAATGTTTAATTACAAAATGGAGTTTCCTCTTGGAGACATAAGAAAATAATTTTTTTTAATTGGGTCAAGATCAAGTTACCTAAACTTCAGATAGTATCATAAACTCTTCTATTATATACTGAATAATCATAAAAAAGATGGTTTCTTGAGTATCTAGTTTAGATTATTAATTTGCAAGTTTTAATTTATTTTACTTTGCAACTACTCAATGAGTTATTCTTGCCTTCTGCCTAGATAGAGCCTATTTATCAAGACATGAGAATTGCAGTAGAGAAGGAGTTTAATGGAGATAGAGTGAGGTAAACATAAAAGCACAGTTTTATTATTAGTCAAATCAGATGCCCCAAAAATTTAGATCACAGAGTTTTTTAAAGATGGTTTGGCAATCAGGGGACTAGGGAATGGTGAGTGATTACTGGTTTGGTTGAGGATAGAATCATAAGGAATCAAAGCTTTCTCATAGCATTGAGTCAGTTCCTGGGTGAGGAACATAGGACCAGATAAACCCACTTACAAGTCTGTGTGGTGCCAGCTGATCCACCAGAATGTAGGATCTGAAAAATATTTCAAACACCAATCTTAGATCTTACAATATTAATGTTATTCATAAGTGCAATTGAGAAGGTTAGGAATCTTGTGATCACTGCCTACATGACTTCTGAGCCATAATTTCTAGACTTGAAGCTAATTTGTTAATTTTGCAAGGGTAACTAGGTCCCCAAGCAAGGAGGGAGTTTGTTTCAGAGAGTGGCTGTTGTCGTCTTTGTTTCAAAGCTAAAGTATAAGCTAAATTTTATCAAAGTGACCAGGAATGTCCAGGAGTGAGTAAGGGCAGCTTAGTGATTAAAAAATAAGATGGAGTTGTTTTGGTTGGATCTCTTTCACTGTCATAACTTTCTCACTGTTATAATCTTTGCAAAGGTGCTTTCAAATTTAAATTTCACTACAACTATTCTTTAAGATGTAAGTTATGGAGATGGGAAAAAATTGACTACTGTTCCAACTTTTCCCTGTTGACATGGGAAGTAGTTGTGCTAGAATTTAACCCCAGGGCAAGAGGAATGAAACTGCTTCACAGCTGTCTGCATATATTCAGGAATGCCTGGTTTGTGTTTTAAGGCTGATAATACAAAGATTTTAGTACTCTCATCCACAGTTTTAGCGCAGCACTTAATTGAACAGCAGACTATAAGATAATGAGTTCCAATATAAGAAATGAAGTTCTTGTAGAATTGACCTAAAATCCTAAGGGATTTAGGTGACTAGCCTCAAATCAGACATGGGGTCACTAATAGAGAGAGATTTCAGTTTTAAATTGTCAGAAAGACAAATTAGGATAAATGGAAAAGAGCAAATTTAAATATATTATCTCATATTTTAAAGTTGTTTACTAGTCTGGAGAATAGATCAGTTCAATTAAACAGCTGTGTCTCATTTCAGGAGCTAGCATTGTAGATGGGCTAAGCCTCTACAGGTGATGAAGGCAAACAGAATTTTAGTAAGATGTATTTTTTAAGGAAACAGAAGAAAAACAAAAGTTAAGGTTGGGCACAATCTCTTCAGATGTTAGACTAAAAGCATCTTGAGTTATGTAGGAGGAAGTCAGTGGCAATTTGACATATTTTTCTCATCTGTATCACAAGGAATAAGCTTTAGCTTATAGAATCTCAGGAAAATATAGTAGTAATTTCATTGAATCCAAGTGAGAAAAATAGAAGAAAAATGTGAAAGTGTTAGTTTGGAGACTTTAGTCCTGAAAGCTTTCAAAATTCAGTCCAAATTGTAGAAAATAATATAAAAACTAAAAAAGAATGGACAAGAGTAGAATCTAACCACAGTTCTAGTATAGTGTTTGTGTGAAACATAATTTTTCTCTCTCCAGACCTCATTTTCACTAAAGACAAGTCATAGTAGGACACATTTTCTGGCCAAATAAGTTTCAGTCTTATTATACTTGGCCTGATTATTTTCATAAAATGTAGCAAGACTAATTATTTGCAATATAGGCTTTTTTAAATTGGCTGTGCTGGAATTTTTTTTCAAAGGAATCTCAGATTAGCATTTTAAATCCTTGTGCTCAACCACAGATTTATCTATTCCTCCAAATACTTGTACGAATAGAGTGAATTTCTTTCCCCTTCAGGTCTCAAGATAACTTAAGGCTGCTGGATATGTCCAAAAGTGACACTCTTTGCTTACCATCAGTCAAGAACCCTGTACAGAGATTGCATAGACAAGGTATGAGGGAAGTTTTCACATGGGGATTGTATTGGCTCTAAAAGTCAACTTTGTTTCCTTAAGGCAGTGTGTTTATATCGGAAAGCATTCCATTCCATCCAAAGCCTTGGAAAAATAACTAATATCTCCAAATGTCTCCTGTTACAGAAGAATAGAGATACTTACTGCTGTATGCGAGTAACTATATTGTCATAAATTAAGCATGCTTACAAATAGTTTTTAAATTCTAAAGAAACTAGGTAGAAAAGAAATTTACTTCCAATTTTGCTTACAAGAGTATATTTTACTCAATTTTAAAAAGCTGTAAATAGCTAAAAAGAAAAATAAGGTTTTTTATGAATCTTAAAAACAAAACAGAAAGGATCGGTGTTTTAAGCAAAAGTCATAAAAACATTATTGCATGAACTTCGTTAGTCCATGCAATTACCTCTTGTTTCACTCAATATTGGGCTAGCAGTCCTTATGAATGTATTAGTGTTTTATGAGAGTCCCAGAATTTTTTTCTCTCTACTCCAAACATTCAAAAGTACTCACCATAGTCTTATAGCTGTTTATAAATTGACTTTTTAAAAGGATAAAAACAAAATAACAAATGTCTGTAGATGACAAAATCTTAAGACAGCCATAGTTAAAGGTAAAATTAATAAGAAAATCTCTTTAGCACACAATTATTTAATATAACAATTATAATTATTACTGGTAACATGTACTGAGACACATCATACACTGAAACATAATATGATATCAGACATCTCATAGAAATCTTATACAATTTTGGAATATATATTGAAAACACATTTATATGAATGTAACCTAAAGAAAGTTAAATACCATTTTATATTTGGCAGTGCTTTGTATAGATTTTAATATAGCAAATAAGCCAAATATACTTTTTTGGGGCTTCAGAGGAATAAATACTTAAAAGTTAAAAAGGTCAAAAAAATACTTAATTTAGAATTTGATTTTGCAATCTTTGTCAATATCAACAGTTTAAAATGCTTGATATCACAAGATTGGATCACAAGTTACTTATTTAGCCAAAGTGATAACTCAAAGAAAGTTTCAAAAAGGCAAAAACCTTTGCTCTGACAGAAGGAAGATTCAGCTTTCCAAAGGAGACCCAATAAAGACCACATGGAGTCCCCAGAATCTATTTCTTCTCTCTCCCCTCTTTTTTCTTTCTATAGTTTATTTAAATGGTAAACAAAAATATTTTATTATTTCTCATTATTACATAAAAATCTTGTTTAAAAGGAAAAAAAAATTATCTTAGCAGTAGTATAAAGTGAATGTTAACCAAATTTTTAGTAAAACCTTTTAAATCTATCCAATCTTAATCAGTTTGACCATAAGGTAAGATTTTTCATAAACCGTTTATAATATTTTACAATATTTTTATTAAAGAGCAGATAAATGCTTTAAGAAAACCTGTTATTCATACACATGGGCCCACAATCTCAATCTACATCAGTGTGTTTTATTTTAATGTTCAATGCATTAAGAAACTAAATAATTTCCTTTAATTTTTAGCCAATTTGTTCATAAATAGAATTTATTTATAAAATCAATTTTTTACAATCTTTTTAAAACTTGTTTAAACCTTTAGTTTAAACCAATCTTCTTTTTTTACTTAATCCTTAAATCCTTGAAACCAGCCAATTTGTTAAATCACATTTTCATGCTTTTATCAATAGCACATGACTTTATTTTTAGTATAAGCAATTTTAATTATGTACCATGTGTAAAGCCTAGGACACTGGACAGAACTGCAGATAGTATCTGACTCTTTCCAGCATGGCTGGAGGGCATGGATAACTCCACATGTCCCTAGGCCTTACCTAGAATCTAATGGCTCTAAAGGAGACAAGTGAGGAGCAACTAGCAAAAGTCACAGAAGTAGTTTATAACCTTAAAGCATCCAACCTGCCTAATTCAATACCTAACCTACCTAGAAGAGTCTAAATGTCTATATTTTGAAGACTTTTATCAATAATCATAAAACTATTTTTATTTACTAATAATTATTCAAGTCACTTGAACTAAAAGTCATTTTAGTTTCTATTTTTCTGACAAAATATTTGATTTAAGTGCTTATTTTTAAAGGCAATTAATTAGAGCCTTCCCAATTAATTAATTAATAGGGAAACATCATACACACTACCTATAAATACACAAACAGAGAATTTTTCAATTGCTAGTTTTAAGCTTCTCTTCCCCATTTTAGATCATCAGTCTCAAGAATATATGCTCCCTGCCATAAACAGTTCTCAGTCGGGCAACTCTAAATCTGCATTTCTGAAGAAACAATCTTTGTCAAAACAAGATATAGAGCTTATACTTTATGCAAACGAAGGAAAAATGGTGTGATTGAAAGTTCAGGTGAGATGGACAAGAAAAGCAGACACCCTTACATATGAACATTTTTTTAAAAGAAGTTAATTGGATTACTGGCTTCAGGGTAGAGCCTTTTAAGTAACAGGGTTAAGAAAATATGTAGTTTTTAGTGCCTCAAAGGCAAGCACAGCTGGATGGCAAAACAGATACTAAAAATCAAGGATACCATTTTTACATCAAATCATGGATCCCCAAAGTGAGAGGAACACAAGGGGACCAGAGGATGTCCTGCTTTCACCATTGATTTCATTGCAAGGACATTCCCCTGAGGCCAGTGGCCAACCCAAGGCCATTCAGCTCATTCTGTAATTCCCTCTTCCCCATAGGAGTCTTTTCCCTCAGTGAGGATGTGGGAACATTTCTGTACATTCTAGGGCCAAAAGCATGCTTTTCTGATTTATATGTGTCAAGAGCCAGTATCCCTCCTAAAATTGCCATTAGCAATCCTAAAAGATATATCTCCTGTCTATCTATTACAAATGATGTCTAAAAGTTCTCTTATAATGCAAATTAATTTCTGGTCTACTAAAAATCAAACAGATTAGATATAAAAGGAAGGAGAAACAGATAGAGGTAAATGGAGAATCAAGCAGAATTCTGTTAACTGAGAAGTTTTTATAGAGGGAAAGAAGGTGTTTTAAAACAATATCTTTGTCTATATATCCCAATTATCAGCCTTAATTAAGTTGTTGTAACTGCAGAGCTTTAAAAAAATCCTTTTAAATTTTTATTTACCAGATTTTATCCAGGTCAAACAACTGATATTTCTTGATTTTCAACTTAACAAAAGTAGCCTCCTATGTGAAATTATGAAAACCTTAACTACAGTGATGAATTAACCATGGATGCATGAGATGTCTGCGGAGAAGACAAGCAATTTTTATAAGGCTGAGAATCACCTGAACGGTAATTTAAATAAAGGAGAATTTAAGACAGAAAATCAGAAGATGTCAGACTAATACCAAACCAGAAAAGATCATTTCCTGAGCTGAGAACTGAATACAAGTCATCATTGTGAAAGGGCCAAGCTTTAGCTACTGAGCTCCCACATGGAGCAGTCACCATTGTTCTTCCCAGGAGTCTAGGGTACTCATTTTCATGCTTGTAAAGGATTTAACTGCTTAAGAAAAAAATTTAGGCTAGCCATTACATGAACCTGAAAATTGCCACCCTCCAGTTAGCTGAGATCAAGAGAAAGTACTCCTATATGGTCACAAAGTCAAGTTTTCAAGGCTATAAAACAAGATGAGAGGAAAATCTCTTTGGATTTTCATTTCAGGAATATGCAGCAAAATTTGTAACTGACTGATCTGCAGGGTTGGCTCAAACAGCAGGCTTATAGGGGTCCTAGCTGTCCTATCCTGTGATACCTCTCTTTATAACAGAATGACACAGGAAGACAAATTTAAAGTACAAAGGATACCAGATTTTCTACAGCCTAAGATGAGGCTCACAAATCCATTTTTCTATTAATCAAAACCTTGCAGAGGAGACGAACAGTGATTTTTACCATTCACTTAACTTGTTTGCACAGAGAGAGAGAGAGAGAGAGAGAAAGAGAGAGAGGCTGGAAGTCTGGTTGATAAGACATTCTTACCCTTTTGCCAGCATGCCAGTTTTCTAGGTACCTTTTCTCTGCAGCTTCTGGAAGAACAAAGTTGCTTTTGATGACCCTGCTTCCTGCACCATAGCTGTGGGAGCCACGTTGTGTTACAAAAGAAAATCACCTTTTTTCATCCTATTGAAAGATAGGCAAAAGTCCCTCAATTTCATAAAATGCTGCCCAACAGTCTGCATAGTAGAACTGAACATTTCTCAATCCAGCCAGAGCAAAATACACATGATAAAATGTACACATTAGTCACCTTGCTCAGTGCCCAAATACCAATCTGGCAAAGCTCAAACTTGCCCCTATTGACCCCTATAATCTTTGATCCACCCAAAGTCAAGAGAGATGACCTCCAATCAGGAGGTTTAAAGGGCAGCCTCTGGGCAAGATGGAAGAGCAGGTGAATTCCTTCATTAGGCCTGTTAAGCTTCCTTCAGGGCTCACCGAATGTGACCAAGCAGACTAACTAAGAGAGCCTTCTTGACTTCATCAGCAATTCCCTCAGAGATCTCCTCTCCATAAAGAAACACACACAGTGAAGCAAAGACAAGCAGAATGCCTTTTAAACCAAGACTGCAAATCAGATTTCACACAAGAAGAGTGTTTCTCCAAACAAGTTTCCTATTCTCTGTCCAATTATGGAGTAATCTCATTAAACCAAGGCCCTTTCTACAATGTAGGGAGAGCCAAACAGTCACCATGACAGGTCTAGAGAGCCAGTAAGTCCCTATAACAGGGCTGCAGTGCCTCTAAGGAGGCCAACAGATCAGGAGAAGGAAGGTGGTATTGGTAGCACATGGAATACTCATCTAACCAATTTGCAAAACATATTCCAAGATTATTTCTCTACTGCAATTAAATCTATGCTTTATGGTTTGACAGCACCCCATCAGTAGAGACACTGCTAGAGGCAGACCCTAGTCTAAAAGAACTAAGCAGCTGCTTGGGTTGGCCTACAGATCCACTGCTGGTGAGTGTCTGCTGAACTGTGGCAAGTAGTTAAAAGGGGCTATCCCAAACAAGCCCCCATATTTGTGACCACCTAATGGGTTTTTTGTACCCCCACTCTAATAAAGCCAATTTATCAAGACATGGGAATTGCAATAAAGAAGGAGTTTAATACATGTAGAGCCAGGGAAACAAGAGACCAGAGTTACATTATTACTCAAATCAGCCTCCCCTAAAACTTGGAAGTTAGAGTTTTTAAAAAATAGTTTGGCAGGCAGAGGGTTGGGGAAAGGGGAATGCGGATTGGTTGGACTAAGGATGAAAGCACAGAAAGTTCAAGCTGTCCTCTTGTAGTAAGTCAGTTCTTGGGTGGAGTCCACCGAACAAGATATGCCAATTTACTGTTCTAAGTGGTGACAGCTGATTATGAGAATGCAGGGTCTGAAAAAATATCTCAAACGCCAATCTTAGGTTTTGCAATAGGAATGTTATCCATAGGAGCAATAGGGGAAGTTAAAAATCTTTTGGTCTCTGGTCTTTGGAACTCGAGCTATAATTTCTAATCTTGTGGCTAATTTGTTAGTTTTACAAAGGCAGTTTAGTCCTCAAGGAGAATTGTTTCAGGGAGAGACAATGGTCACCTTTGTTTTAAGACTAAACATAAACTATATTTCTCCTCAAGTTAATTTGGCCTACACCTAGGAAAGAACAAGGGCAGCTTAGAGGTTAAAGGCAAGATAGACTTAGTTAGGGCAGATCTCTTTCACTGTCATAATTGTCTCACTGTTAAAATATTTATAAAGGCAGTTTCAGTTTTAAAGTTTTATCTTTGGAATTTGTGAAGATGATAAACTGAGTTAGGCACCACGATTTTAAAAGCGTGGCCACGTTAGATTTAATTTTCATGTCAAACCTGAGGTTACTGACTATGAGAACACCAGTATTTTCTCTTATCATTTTATCTAAATAATGAGCAAAGAATTATTTGTGCACAAAAATTATTCCATTGCTGTATATTGTGCCTCTCAAAAGCTCCCTGCCAAAAAGTTCACAAATTTTTACTACAACAGGAGAAATATGAATCACTAGGTGGCAATTTTAAAGTCTAATTTTTAATTAACTACAAAATAAAAATTTTACTTTTTCTCTTCCCTTGTTCAGTCAGTCTTCTCAGACTTATCTTTAGTAAGTTGAGCTAGAGTATTATGAGGTATATTTATACCTGCAAATGCCTTCCATTTATCCTTTTTGCGACATCCAATGGACTCTCAATTAAATTTATAATCTGTAAAAGTTTCTGATACAATTTTTATGTAATAAAGTTCTAAATTTATAACAGCATTTGACATTTAAACAAGTATTTAAAAATCAACAAAATATAAACATAAATCTGGACAAAATTTAATTTTTATTAGGTTCCTGAACCTTTTACCAGGCAGTCTGTTTTCAATATTGGTTGCCACTCTTAATGATGTGGTAGATATTATTATGTATCTTGGTGATATTTTTGAAGTAGAATCAATTTTAATATAAGAACTAAATATTATCTTATAAAAGTTATTTCTAATATTTGTCTTGAAGATGAAAGCTCTCTCAGTTTATTTTTTCCCACACTTTTGATAGAGACATTGTAAGAATATATTCCTTTTCTTATAATTCTGTTATGAAGAAGAATGAAAGCAGAAACTGGACCCCTTCCTGACACCTTACACTAAAATTAACTCCAGATGGATTAAAGACTTAAATATAAGACCTAACACCAGTCCGGGCATGGTGGCTCACGCCTGTAATCCCAGCACTTTGGGAGGCCAACGCTGGTGGATCATGAAGTCAAGAGATTGAGACCATCCTGGTTAACATGGTGAAAACCCGTCTCTACTAAAAATACAAAAAATTAGCTGGGCATGGTGGCGCATGCCTGTAATCCCAGCTACTCAGGAGGCTGAGGCAGGAGAGTTGCCTGAACCCAGGAGGCGGAGGTTGCAGTGAGCCAAGATCACGCCATTGCACTCCAGCCTGAGTAACAAGAGCAAAACTCCGTCTCAAAAAAAAAAAAAAAAAAAAAAAAAAAAGACCTAACACCATAAAAACCCTAGAAGAAAATCTAGGCAAAACCATTCAGGACACGGGTGTAGGCAAGGACTTCATGACCAAAACACCAAAAGCCAAAATAGACAAATGGGACCTAATCAAACTCCACAGATTCTGCATGGCAAAAGAAACAGTCATTAGGGTGAATTGGCAACCGACAGAATGGGAAAAAATTTTTGCAGTTTACCCATCTGACCAAGGGCTTATATCCAGAATTTACAAAGAACTAAAACAGATTTACAAGAAAAAAACAAACAAGCCCATTCAAAACTGGGTGAAGGATATGAACAGACACTTTACAAAAGAAGACATACATGAGGCCAACAAACATATGAAAAAGTGCTTATCATCACTAGTCATTAGAGAAATGCAAATCAAAACTACATTGGGATACCATCTCACGCCAGTCAGAATGGCGATCATTAAAAAATCGAGACAACAGATGCTGGAGAGGATGTGGAGAAATAGGAACACTTTTATACTGTTGTTGGGAGTGTAAATTAGTTCAACTATTGTGGAAGACAGTGTGGCAATTCCTCAAGGACCTATAAATAGAAATTCCATTTGACCCAGCAATCCTATTACTGGGAATATATCCAAAGGATTATAAATCGTTCTACTATAAGGACACATGCACACAAATGTTCATTGCAGCATAGTCTACAATAGCAAAGACCTGGAACCAACCCAAATGCCCATCGATGATAGACTGGACAGGGAAAATGTGGCACATATACACCATGGAATATTATGCAGCCATCAAAAACGATGAGTTTGTGTTCTTTGTAGGGACATGGATGAACCTGGAAACCATTCTCAGAAATCTCACGAGAACAGAAAATCAAACACCACATGTTCTCACTCATAGGCCAGTGTTGAACAATGAGAACACATGGACACAGGGAGGGGAGCACCACACACTGGGGTCTGTGGGGAGGAAATAGGGGAGGGACAGTGGGAGGTGGGGAGTTGGGGAGTGATAGCATGGGGAGAAATGCCAGATATAGGTGAAGGGGAGGAAGGCAGCAAATCACACTGCCACATGTGTACCCATGCAACAATCTTGCATGTTCTTCACATGTACCCCAAAACCTAAAATGCAATAAAAAGAAAAAGAAGAATGATAGTGTAAGCTATGATAATATACTGTATCTAACATTTGGCATGAACTAGAGAAGATGTCACATTATTAGTGGTAGCTTCTAATCTGCTCCAGGTGATTGTTGTCCAGTATAAAAACTGCTCTTTTATTGTTACATCTTCTGGTTTTCTGTCAAAATCTAGAAATCAGGATTTTGGTATGTAATCTCTCATTTAAAAAGAAATACCAAATTTCAAATTTTAAAAATTAAAGCAGAACACTACAGGTTAAAGATACATCTCCTTTGACAAGTCTATAACCTTCAGATCAGCAGTTTTGACCTCTGGTACAGATGCACTGAGATTTTTCTTTGTTATGATACATTGGCCTTTCAAGGAGAGATTGTGTCGAAATAAATTCTCAAAATTGTCTTGCATTATGTCCTTCCTGAACAGATACTTCTTTTGTAAAATTCATTGGCTGAGTAAAACTAAATATAAAGCTTAATGGATATGTAGCAACTTTTTTAAAATAAGGTGACTTTTTCACTAAAATAGACTCTTGATCTACAGCTTAGCATCATTTGCAAGCATAAAGGACATCTTTATTGTTCTAAATCAGGCCCTTAAGAATGATATTCAATAATGGGAGAATCACTCCATTCTTCATTTACAAGTTAATTAGCATAACAAAGCCGCTTAATGTGAGAGTTCACAAAGCTCTGATTAATACATTAATCTTTACCTTTTACAATGAGATTTATTTTGGCAAACAGTTTCTATAAGAAAACTCCTGTTTCTTTAGAAATATTAACTCTTCAGACACTGTCATTTTACCTAGTGAAATGTACATTCAGAACAACAGTATGGCATTTGCTAGGAGTCTCTGTATGAAGAAAGGCATAAGGTCCTTACTTCATTTAAAAAATTCGTAAGTATATCTCTCATAGTTGGTGTTACAGTGAGAAGTTCAGATCTAAGATTGCCTTTTCATCCACAACCAACCCAGGACTATTTTCCTCTTTCTTAACTGTTTGCTAATTAACTAATAATGCCTATGACTATCATTAATAATTCCCATGGCTATAATGTTAATAATTCCTTTAGTTATCTCTTTAATAATTTCTATATTTATCATTATAAAGTGCTTAAAAATTCAATAATATTTCATTAGCTATGAATGTACACATAAAATACTGAAATCATGTAAGTTTATGTTGATTAATGTGTGGTTCAGGATTCAGGCTTTTATTCTCGTGATTTTTTGGGGAAAAAGGAAAATCTTGGAATAGAGTCCAAAGATAAACCCAATGTTGATGACGTGACTCCGTATTGTCACTAGCAAATAATTTCATTTATTCAATTCCCATATTAACACTTTATATCATCTTTGTGTGTAAGAATTTGTAGTCACAAAATAGGGGAATAAAAAACTGTCCATTTAAAAAATGTATTTGAGTGTGATGTTGAGATCCTATCTGACTTGCCAGGAAATTTCATATCCATTGTTATGGTCACTGTTCTTTCCCTAGGGTTATAAAAGAATTTAGGAAATTTGTCTGGATATGTGAAAACTAGCGAAAAGTCTCTAATCTAGACCTTCAGGGATATTTTCTTTTTTTTCTAAGCCCACATGGTCACTTACATACAGTCACTTAAAAGTGTATCACCATGGATAACAAGGGTCTCCTTTCTGGGAAGCCTATGGCTTGAGTCTAGCAATCAATCCTCTCATATACCTCACCTTTACCAGGGGTTTACTCCAGGGACAGGACTCTTCAAGCCCTATCTCCTTCTGGAGTGAAAATCTGTAAAAATCTTCTGATTGCCTGACTAACAGCCACTATCTGCTTCTGTATGCTTGCTTTCCCGCTTGCTCACTAGAAAGTCCCTTGAGAAACTGCCACGTTGCCTAACACCTGGAGTTACTCCCTCTGCCGCTCATCTAGAAAAGCTGTGTGCTATTCCAGGCTAGGGGTTCAGACCTTTGGTACAAACATGTCTGGGCCTGCTGGCGTAGTAAACGTGTTCTTCCGACAGTGTCATTTGGGTTTCTTGTCAGGTGAAATTCTTGAGCAACACTTCTACTCCCATTTACCACACCCTAAAAACCAGCTCTCTTTTGTGACATGGTAATTGCCCATAAACTGCATACCTTATCCATACCTCGGCTTTCTGTTGAAACTGCTCTCTGTAACCCTAACATGACAGGCAAGCAGTCTAAACCAACGCCATTTTGGGCCCTGTGCCATTTTCAGAAAAACTAAGCCTTGTAATAAGTAATGACGGACTGTAATTAATTTCCACCCTGCTCAGACAATGTGACTTATCTCGACTTCTGTGAACCACTTAAGTAACAGTCAGAATGTCCGAAGCCCCTTGCCCTCACCCCTTCCCAGGTAGTGCTTTGCAGGCATAAAAGGTCTTGACACCTTCCTTTTGGGGGCATGCCTTAGAGAGACGTGAGTCCTCCATCACCACCGGCAATAAAGACCCTGTAATTTGGCCTCGTCTTTGTCTCAGTGGTGATTTCGCGCTCACTCAGTTACAACACTTTAATATCATCCCATCCAGGAATGAGGCATCCAGAAAACAGGGCCTAGAAAATAAGAGTGTCGAGAACAACTTGACTAACAAAAAAAAATTCTTTAAACCAATAATTTACAAAGAACTTAGATTCCTTCACGGAAGTAGGTAGAACAAACAGAAATTACAACCTCCAGAATCATCTCATTGTATTACTGTTTTTTTTTTCTCAATTATAGGCTTCTTAATAGTAATAATAATGCCACGTAACAGTTAATATTATATGATCCAATTTATATCAAAGTAGGCTACTAAACAAAACTTTAATCCTAAAACTATTTCACTGAAGACATATGCCAATGTTTAATTGGCTCACAAATTCATATTCAAATGAGGAGCTTACAGGGTTTAGAGATTTACATTTAGAATGAGCAGAATTTGATTAATTCTTACCTGGGCTATTGATTTTACATGTTTGGATAAAATACCTAATCCCACGGTTGTCAAATTGTATATTGTGACCCCGCAATTGTATTGTGAATCTATATGCCACAATATTTTGCCTTCAGTCTGAAACTACAACTTATGTGTAGTAGTATTTTTTAGATGCCTATAAATTCTGTTGTGATTGGTAAAATTTAAATTTATGGAAAAGCATTAATGAAGGCATGATAGCTTTCTTCATTATGCATTTTTAAAATCTATGAATAATGAAAGTCAAATTATATTGGGAGCAAAAATTGTCTGACTTTTTTGACATTAAAAGTTGATGAGGAATGCCAATGCTTATACTGTAACAACTTTTAAAAGCCAGGATATTACAAAATTAAATCACATTTTTTAAGTCATCAAATAGCTGTGAGAGCAATGACTACAAGGTGAACCATCATTACAGAGAAAAGAAAATCACTCCAGGGGAGCTGATGGCCACTGGTGGTTTTAGCTCTCAGGACATTTGCTGATTCTTGGTGTGGACTAAGGATCAGCCTTAACCTGAGCAAGACTCTGCTGGGAGGAGAGGAACCAGAAAAGCTTTTGTTCTTCCATAAGATTGGGGTGGTAAATCTGACACTTGAGAAAACTCGAATACAGGGATATTCACTGAGTTTTGGGGCACTGGGATAGTTTGAAGAGCTCAGCTGAACTCTTTAGAAAAACAACTCCTTCAAACTTTCAATGATCAAGAAAAGAGAATACACTAAAGAGAGGGACTGTGTACTTTATTACGTGGTTGGACACGCCAAAAATTTTATTTCAAACTTTGAAACTGCCTAGGACAAGAGGCTGGAGGGCTAAGCTGGAAACCACTGAGAGTGCAAACGATGTCTCCTGGTAACATTTTAAAGTTCAGATGACAAATACCATGGAAGGGCCTTATCCTACAAACATGGTAGTTTTACTAAATCTACCAGCAACCCAGCACACTTCCTGCCTGGATTGAAGTGATCAGTAACTCGCCATCCTATCTACCTAACCACAAAAGGAAGATATCCTGTTTGGTGGAAGATAACACTATCTGAATCCTCTAAGATTCTTCTAGGCACAAGGTCTCAAGTAATATAAAAAGTAAATCGAATTCTTAACAGGAAACAAAAGACAATGAAAAACAGACCATACATGATCCGGTGAACAATAGTTATCAGACAAGGTCACTAAAATCATTATAATTAATGTGTTCCAAAAAATAGAGGAAATATGAATAACATAAGAGGAGGGATTGAGGATTTTACTTCAGAAATCATTTGCCCAGTTTTACTGGTTGAAAATAAAAAGGTAATAATTAATAAAGAAATGAAGACGGAAGGAAGGAAAAGGGAAGAAAGGAAGAAAGGAAGGAAGCAATCGACTCTCGTAATTGAACTGAATTACTGATTTTCGAAAACAATACGTAGCTGAATTATTGTAGCATGTTATTAAGTCGGAAAGAAGGAAGGAAGAAAAGAAAGAAGGAATGGAGGGATGGAGGAGGGAGAGAAGGAAGAAAAGAAAAGAGGAAGGAAAAATGAGGCAAGGAGGGAAGGAAGGGAGGGAGGGAGAGAAGGAAGGAAGGAAGGGAGAAAGAGAAGGGAGGAAGGGAAGGGAGGGAGGGAAAAAGGAGGGAGGGAAAAGGAAGGAAAGGAAAGAAGGGAAAGAGAAGGGAAGAAGGAGAAGAAGATTGTGTGCTTCATCTTGCAGAGATGTTTGAATCTCAAGTCGAGTAACTTCCATTTCCATTCCTGTGCAGTCTTCAATATTCTCCATCTGCTCTTTGCCTTAGAGTGACTTCCACAGAAACTATTAGCTGAGCTCCCTTAAAATCTAGGCTGACTCTGATGGCTGGCATTACCTGAAATGCATTAGGTTTGATCACTAAGGGGTTCCTATAAGACAGTGTATATCCACATTTATGTTTCATGATCTCTAACCTCCATCCCCATCTGGGAGAAGTTTTAAATGTTTCCTAGTCATCCCTTCCCCCTTGCAATTTAATAATAATGTAATTTAAAATTTAATTTAACTTTTTCAGGGCCTCAGTTCCAGTGGTGAGAAACTAGATTTCAACAACCGTTCAATCCTGGTCATAATTGTGGGTTCTCCCTGTTAGTGACCCATGATCCTTCATCATCCCTTGCTTTTCTGCCAATTATTTTATTAAAAATCCTCGTATCATTGGACATATCACTGACAGATCTGAATTACTGTGTCGTGTTATTAAGTCTTAGAAAAGTGCACTTACAAAAACCAATGACCCTGCTTGGTATTAAGCAGTTACCCAGGACCTTGTGAGATTACATCTTTTTTTAACTTTGAATAAGAGATGGAGATATAGTGGCTCCTGTTCAAAGTAATCTTTGTAAAACATAAGGCTGATCATGCAATTCCTCTGTTTTAATTTCTTCAAAGCACCCATCCCAACTCTAGCAGGATTAAATTCATATCCATTTCCTTTATATCCAGAAACAAACATAACTAGACGACTATTTGGTCCTCTGAATTTATTTTGCAATATTTTTTGCATTAGTTATTCTGAAGAACATCTGCTTCACTCAAGTGTCTCAGACTATGCTGTCCTTCCTAAATAAAAGGTTTTCAAAGCCTCCTTCCCGTGTCCTCTGCTTGAATAATTTCTTTTTATCCTTCAAAAGTCAACTCAATCTTCACTTTCCCCAGGAAGCCTACAGGTTCCCTGCACCCCATCACATCTATTCTTTCCTATCTACTAATATAAGATCCTGTATACATGGCTATTACAGCATCTATTATAGTTTGTCACTTCTGGTTTATCATCTGTTTAACTCACTAGCTTATTAGTTCCTTGCTTTGGGGACTGCATCTTAGTTGAATTACCTGTGCTCAGCACAATAACTGTCACACGAGAATAGTTTCACAGATGTTGAGTCGGTGCACAAGTGAAAAAAGAGACTAATAAATTGCTTAAAACTCTGAAAATACAAAAATAGACCAACCTTCCTTCACAAATTCATGAACAGAAATCAATCTCCAGGCTTCTTTGTCCTATGTTGCCCAGATCCCTCAGGAGTAAAGTACAAGCATATGACATTCCCAAGCATTGACTTGTTCATGAGAAGATCCTACCTTAAATTCTTACCTCTTTTCCAACCCATTGAATTAGGCTGACAACTTAAACTAATCATAATTTCCCTCTATCTTCATCTTTTAAAGCACAGTGCTTTGTCATAGATAGGGCTGCTTAGGAATAGAGTCTGATGCTTTGTGATTTGATTGATTGAGAGTGCTTTCATTAAGAATAAATGAGGGAGCAAAGAACACAAGTGCAGGGACAAGCTGAGGGTACCTGTGTGGCAGTGAAAATAATGGGTTCAGCCTTTCCCACAGAGAGCTCTGAACCTGGGGCTGACTGTCTTCCTACTCTACATTTCCAGTCGCTGATTGTGAATTGCCCTGGGAAGGGGTATTACCTTAGGTGAGGATGCTTCCTTTGATGGGGAACAAATTCCACAGTGGCAGACAGCCATGAGCTATCAGCAGCTCACCTTCCAGCAGTCCAAGGTGGATACCTCAATCCTGAGAAGAGATTTGGATGTAAAACCCCAATATTAACCACAACTCACCTTTTGTGATACTTGGATCTACATACTTTGTGGTAAATTCACTCCATCTGGGAGCAGCTTCTCCAGGATTTTGATTGGTTTTTGGCCCTCTGGAAACTTATAAACAGGAAGGTCAGTAGAATTAATGATAGCTCGGGATGTTGTTGCTGGTGTGAAGATGGGAAGTGGTTTTCATTTTCTCCTTTTTCTAAATCCTATTTCAGATCTCTCTCCCCTTTGATAGAACCCATGCAAACATGAGCTTACCTAGTGGATCTCCTAGATCCTTACCCCTGAGAGGCGTGAGCCCTGGTAGTGCAGCCATTCTTAAAGGGGTTTAAACAAGCCTTATTATTTTTTCAGATTTATTGCAAAAATTTTAACAAATTAAAGAGCTAATAGTACACCATCCCCTAATCCACTCACCTCCTTCCTTCCCAAACTTACTCATTATCCTAAATTTGAAATCTCACAATCACCTGCATATTTTCCACTCCAACTTACAGGTGGATAGCAAGTTAACATATACATTCATTAACATGCAAGAAATTAGTATCCAGAATAAATACTTGCATCAATAGGCAAAAAAGGCCAAACTACTAAAAGGAAAGGAAGGTAAAAAATGTAATTCACAGAAAAATGAACCCAAATTGCCAATAAGCATACTAAAAATTCTCAAAACAGTAATCACAGGATTGTATATTCAAAGTACAATGAGATTTCATTTTATATCTAGCAGGTTGTCAAAAGTTAATGAGTCCCTTCCCATTGTTTTTTCCTCTTTTCTTTTTCCTGCTGATACAGTTGGACTGTGAAATAAACATACTTGGCCTTTTGCCAACACATTTTTGCAATTAAGAAACCTTTTTTTTTAAATTAATTCAACTCCAGAAGAAGAACATCTAAAGTTATTCTTTTTTTTCTTTTTAGATATTGAAAAAATGCAAAAGCTTTACTTTGAACATGTTCATTTTATTTCAAAGGGTTTTCTTTTTTCTTTTCCTATATCATACCCTTTATTTCCAAGCAACTCCTAGAAATAATTTAATTATCAGATCATCGAAGTATATGTACTGATATATAGATAGTTTCTCTCTTTAAATGATCAGTTATATACATTAATCATTATTTTTACTTGCGGGATGACAACAAAACTAACACTTGGTCAATTTTTTCTCTCTTCTACTTTAATTTGAAAACGAATCTACTGCTGTTTATTTAGCATAATGTTATTTCTAGTAAATATACCTTTCATCTTTCTTATCTGAAATGGGGAATATCAGTAGAAAACAATTTATGTGGTTTTATAGAAGAATCTGCATGTCGAACACACATAGGGTCCAAAGGGCATTGTTACGCCAGAGGTATGTGCTGTATGTGGTAGAAATGCCGTTTGGTGTGATTTCAAAGTCATTACATTTAAATTAAAAATTACAATTAACTTTCCAGAGAAAATTTAGTTAATGATAAAGCACTTAATGAGTTGTTTGATATTTTAAAATTACTGTCACTCTGAATACGAAACCACAGTCACATAGAATTGAATTTGTCTAAAATCACTACACTGACCAGATATTAGCACTGCACTTAAAAATCCAGGATTCACCTTTGCAAGGACCAGTACCAACAATGGGTTTGTGTTATTCATTTTGAGTAGCATATTTAGAACTTTGTTTTCTGGTCTGTTGCATATATATCAACAGCAGAACACCAACCTTTGTTTTGATAATCAAGTCTCACACACTCATTTTTTACAATATTGACCTTTGCTCAACTAACATTAACTTTTTATAAAATCCTCCTTGGATGCCCCCGCATTATCTCATGATATAAATTTAAAAGATAGTATTATGCCACCCATTAAATCAAATGATTAAGAAATAGAATTATCTGAAATTGTATATAGAGAAGAGAGAACACTGAAGTACAAATTTGAAGCAATATGCAAAGTGTTTAGACTTAATTGCTTGATTCACTGTCACAATCAATAACAAAATAAAACAAAGAATAGCATTAGTATTTAAAGTGTTTTCTAATTTTAATGACGCAAAATTCTTACAGTCTATAGAACTTTGACTATTAAAATATTCCTTACAAGTATAATAATTTCATCTGGAATATCTTTTTTCTTGTAGTTTCTCTTTTCTCAAGAAACTGTTCTTCCTACAATTCTATTTATTTTAACTTAGCATTATAAGCAATTCTAGTTTTTTATTTTTTTCAAATTTTATAACTTAGGTTGTTGATCTCATGATATAAGAAAGTTTCATCAAACATCTTTGATTTCTAAAGAAACGAAATATTCTTTTATTTGTATCAGTATTTTTATATATGCAAATCATTAGCAAGGCTTTTTACTTTTGTTTTTAAATTTAATCTTCAAATTAACACTTTCGAATTTATATCTTATAGTTAAGAGAAATGTCATTCAAAGAGATTACATAACTTGCTGAAATGTATAAAACTGGACAGTGACTGTTTCAGAATTCTAAACCCAATTCTAACTCCAAAATTGATACACATTTCATCTACTCTGTACTATATCCACTCATTAAGTGTGCTTTAAAGCAGAGTAGTGTGTGGTCAATAGCAGTACTATGGCCTAACTTTCTCTTGCCATGTTATCTCTAAACTCAGAAATGTGACTAGACCCTTACAGAGCACCAAAAATGGTCCTGATACATTCATCATCAGTGTAATTCTTCCCACCTTCTTAACCTAGTGGTATGTTTCAGTCAGCCAGAAACACTAAACTTACAAGTTACCAAATTTCAGTCCTAAGTGAACTATAGGAAAAAAAAAAAAAAACCTAAAGATGAAAAAATGTACATGGCTGAATATTGGTAGTTTTCCAGAGTTAAATCTTAAATCGTGTCTTCTTTTTAAAGTGAGTTGATTTCTGTTATTTTTAATTTAATTTTATTTTATCTCATTTGGCCTCTTTCCTATCATTGAAATGAGATCATAATCTTGCTTTCTTCTCTACGTGGGCTGTGTAGAAAAGATACATCTGCGTATACGTTATATCTGTGTATAACCTGCAATTTCTTTCATAATGGCATTAGTTTTCTACTTATGCCCCAGCTTTCCCCATCAGATTACTGGCTATTTAGCAAGAAGTATTCATCAATGACCAGACTGCTCAGGGATGAGACTCATAAAACAAAATATGGAAACTAATAGAAGGACATTGATTCTCTGTCCTATCCAAAGATAGGTCACAAATTAAGTAAGAAAGCACACATTGCTGCTCATGGCATTTCATTTCTGTGGAGCTGCAGTTAGCAATGCAGAAACCATAGGCAGATGCATTAATCTCACAAACTATCCAGATAGGAACACATGTTGACAACTTGATCTTTATTGCTACTTTAACATACCTGTTACAAAAATTTGTATTGCCAATAAATTAACAAAGGAAATCTACTGGAACTTGTAGTTTGGCACAAAGCAAGTCTTTATTTTGTTCTTTTGATTTATTAAATTTTAGTGCCAGTTTTGTCTCTCCAAATTCTGATTCTAGTACTTTAATCTATTCATACAACAATGAATAAACAACGGCTCTTAAATTTTTCCTCTGTCCAATCAGCATTTCTTCATATATTTTGGTACTGAGTATAAATCTCAGGAAAGAAATGTCTAGGAAGTCATCTGAGAAATAGGAATGGTTGAATGTTCTCACAAGATGGTAATGCTTTTTTTTTTTTTTTTTTTTTTTTTGGCAGATAAATGCAGGGGTTGGGGTGGATAGCCTTGCAAGCAGAGAAAAAATATACACACAGTGACATGATAAAACAGGGTGTGTTAGCTGAACGATAAATGTTTCAAAATGAGAGTGGCTTTGGCGATCCAAAAGATAAGTATCTGAAAATATATGTAGGAGTCATAAAATGCAGAGGACTTTTTTGCCCTGCTAATAAGAGGGTAATTTATTCAGTAAAAGATAGGGAGCTACTGAAGGTTTTCATCCAGGAAGTGAATTGGTGAGAGTTACAAATCTGGCTTCTGGAAGCAGTCTGTCTGGCTTCAAATGCTGGATTCGTTTCACTAGTAGTGTGACCTTAGGGAAATTAATTACTATAAGTGCATCAGTTTTCTCATTCGAAAAATACCACATATGGCTGTTGTAAGGATCCTGTTTCTTGAATTAAAATACTAAAATATTTGGCGAGGTTCCTGGCATCTAGTGAGTGTGTTATAAACTTCTGTTATTATGACAGTTATCATTTTTATCACTTAATAGTCAATGTATTAACCTTTTTTTTACATACCAGTCATTATAATGCTCAAACCCTAAGAATAAAAAGATGGGAAAGACAAATATGTGCCATCCAACAGCTTAGAACCATAAGCTGTATAGTAATAATGGCAGGAATACAGGTGGACGCCAGGGACAGCCAGGGCTGAAGGAGAACAGCTAATCTTTCTAGAGGGGAAAGGAAGGGTTTTTTTTTAGGTGAGTCTTAAAAAATCAACAGATGTTTCCCACACAGAAAAGTGCTGAGGAAAGAATATCAGTGTAAAATCTGGCACATTACTCTAGAATAACTTGTCTTGTTTGATCTGGAAATTGTGAAGTGTTCTTCTAGTTCAGGATGTATGAGGGAGTCATTGCAAATATTGTGAACAGGAGAGAGGCACCACGTCATTAAAGGCTTTCATAGCCCAGCAAATAAGTTAGTACTTACCTTTAGGCTCTAAGACATATTCTGGACTTTTAGTAAGGCCATGGCAAGGCTGTGGACTATTTTAGGCATTAAAAGTGTATATATGTATATATATTTTCCTTTGATAATAGAGGCATATGAACACAATGTAAGTCAAATGGCCATATATTCGCATTTTTTGGTTATATTTACTTGAAATACCTAAAGAAAAATCATTCAAAAATCAAATTGTCTCACTTAAACAGTGACATGACTATTACATTGGTTAAGTCTCTAAAAAGAATCACCTTCTTTATTTGATTTCAAATTTATATAATGAAAGAAATGCAAAGAAAAAGAGAATAAAAGAGAGGCAGAAAAGAAATGACAGAAGTGTAAAGGGATATAGGAAAGGAGATAAGAAGCAAGGGAAGGGCCAACTGCAGTGGCTCACACTTATAATCCCAGCACTTCGGGAGGCTGAAGAGGGAGGATCACCTGAGGTCAGGAGTTTGAGACCAGCCAGGCCAACATGGTGAAACCTGGTCTCTACAAAAAATATGAAAATTAGCCGGGCATGGAGGTAACCAAGTGTAATCCCAGCTGGTAGGGAGGCTGAAGCTGAAGACTCCCTTGAACCCAGTAGGCAGAGAGGTTGTGTTGAGCTGAGATTGCGCCATAGGAAGAAAGAAAGAAAAAAAGAAAGGGGAGAAAGAAAAAGGAAGGATAATCAGAATAGATTTTGAAAGTTAATATGATTCAAATGAAAAATTGTAAGTTATATACTGAAATCTTCCTGAGCATAGCTGAAGTAAAATGAATATTTACTTGCATAATTGCAGCCATGCAGCATTTTAATGAAATGACCAGGATAGCAAAAGATGCTTTCAAAGCAGTAGTTATTTAGTACAATTACTCCTCCAGTTCATTTTTCTTTAACTGAGGAAAAACCCCTGTTGATTACATATGTAACTTAAGATTAATTTTTCACCTGTAACTCACTTTCTGATGAAAATGTATAAGCAGAATTACTACCCAGTTACCTAAATAGCCAAAATTGGCTTGAATACATTAAAAATAACAACAAAACTGGTAAAAATGCTGTCCAATTCCATCCCTGTTTCCCCATTCAAAAGATCAGACCCACCACCTTAAGCTACTGTTTCTTTATTAAATTCTCTGGCTTCTTGCAAAACCGTTTTCCTCTCCTTCTCCTTATCCTCCTTCATTATTAACCTCTTCAGATGACTTTGTGTAACCCTTAACAGGGTATGTCAAAAATGGAAGCATTGAAGTACAACTGTGCAGTGTTTCTAAGAGGACTCATCTGACACAGCTAATCAAGAGTCGTTGGTCCACAAGCCGAGGAAAATTTTAAACCAGTTATTGAGCAGAAAAAAACACTGTGCTAAAAAGCTGTTTTAAATTATAGTGCATGGTTGGTGGTTGATAAGAACGGCCTGGCTTTCTTTTTCCTAAATAAAAGCTTTTGTTGTGAGGTTGCAAGCATTTTTTGTAACTATTATTGAAGTATATGAAATGCCTTCCTATAGTGTAAAACTTTCTTTAGTAACCAAATCAATTGACCTAACATAGCTGTATTAGTCTGGCTAGATGATTAGGCAATCTGAAAAACATAAGCAGTAACACAAACCACAGTGACCTGATAAAGCAGAGTTCATCAAAACGATTTATCTGGGAGAACACAAAACCTGTATCGGGGAGTTCATTTTCTCATACGTAAACCAAGAAGAATAGAATATAAACACAGAATCAAAAATAATAGAGTAAATAGAGGATCTCATCTTTGTATGGCTCTAGAATCTTCTCTACTAGCTAGGCTTTGTAGACATGCCCTGGAAACTAATTAATTGGTTTTACAACAAATGTAATTGATGGTCGTGGAGATAATACACTTACCTGGCACTGATAAACATTTGTTCTGCTATTAAGAATCATTATCATATTTTGTAATAATAATGATGCCAAATTTTCAATGACATCAAATGGTAAGTGGGAAAATTCAGATATTCAGGAGATTTTTGTTTGTTTGTTTAATACTTGTGACATTAATTTGTTATTTTGTCTTTCAGTTTACAAGGTGAACCCTCCTTGGGAAACTTGCTAATTCCTTCTGAGATAAATGCTTGCAATTTGCACATTTTTCACTAGAAAGAAAGAACGACTTCGGATTTTGTCAGCTGGGATCATCCTGCTAGATTTCCTTCAAACGAAAAAATTGAGAGAAGTAATACTAGGCACACTAGCCCTGCTTTGGAATTCTAAGTCAGAATGTATTTTTATTGTATTTTATTTTTGACGTGGAGTCTCACTCTGTCTCCCAGGCTGGAGTGCAGTGGGGCGATCTGGGCTCACTGCAACCTCTGCTTCCCAGGTTCAAGGGATTCTCCTGCCTTAGCCTACAGAGTAGTTGGCATTACAGGCATGTACCATCATGCCTGGCTAATTTTTGTATTTTAGAGCAGAGACAAGATTTTGCCATGTTGGCCAGGCTGGTCTCGAATTCCTGACCTCAGGTAATCTGCCTCCCTCAACCTCCCAAAAAGCTGGGATTACAGGCGTGAGCCACTGCACCCAGCCCAGAATGTATTTTTAAAATCAAGACTCGACCAGGCACGGTGGCTCACACGTATGATTCCAGCACTTTGGGAGGCTGAGGTGGGCAGATCACCTGAGATTGGAAGTTTGAGACCAGCCTGACCAACATGAAGAAACCCCATATCCACTAAAACTACAAAATTAGCTGGGCATGGTGGTGCATGCCTCTAATCCAAGCTACTCAGGAGGCTGAGGCAGGAGAATTGCTTGAACCCTTGGGAGGCAGAGGTAGCAGTGAGCCAAGATTGCACTACTGTACTCCAGCCTGGGCAACGAGAGTGAAACTCCATCTCAAAAAAAAAAAAAAAGAATTAAAATACATAAATCAATCAATTAATTAATTAAAGACTCATCTTAAAACTTCTCTAAACATGATTATTAAAAACATATCACCCAAAGTATACAAACGTGGCCTTTAATAAATTTTTGAATTGACACATAGTACATATTTAGGGGGCACGATTTGATGTTCATCACATATATACAGCATAATGATCAAATCAGAGTATTTATCATATCTATCATCTCATGCATTTATCATTTCTTTGTGGCAAAAACATTTAAAAGCCTCTCTTCTAGCCATTTTGTAATATACAGTAACTTCCTGTTAACTCTCCTTACTCTACTGTGCAAAAAAGTACCTCAACTTTTTCCTCCTAATTGTAACTTTGTACCCATTGACCAACTTTTCCCCACTGTCCCATTTCTCTTCCCCTCCCCAATCCCTGGTAATCCCTGTTCTACTCTTTGCTTCTGTATCACCTGGGTTTTTTTTTTTATTTGTCTTTCTGAGTCTAGCTTATTTCACTTAACATTAATGTCTTCCATGTTCATTCATGTTTTCACAAATGATAGGAATTCTTAATGGCTGAATAGTATTCCATCATGTATATATACCACATTTTCTTCACCCATTCACATCATTGTTGGACACTTGGACTGATTCCGTATCTTGGCCATTATAAACAGTACTGCAATCAACATGGAAGTGTAGGTATCTCTTTAACATACTCATTTCATTTCCTTGTATATATATGCATGGTAGTGGGATTGCTAGATTGTAAGGTGGTTCTGTTTTCCCTACTGTTTTCTGTCATGGATGTACTAATTTACAATTCCACCAATAGAGTATAAGTGTTCTACAGACTCACCAATGCCTGTTTTCTTTTTTTGGATTAAACCATTCCAATTGACTAAGCTGATATTTCATTGTGGATTTGAATTACATTTTCCTGATGATTAGTAAAGGTGGTCATTTTTTTATGTACCGGTTGAACGATTTCCGTTATTTTTGAGAAATGTCTATTAAGGTCTTTTGCTAATTTTTAAATCAGGTGGGTTTTTTTTGCTGTTATTTTCTTATATATTTTGGATATTACTCACTTATCAGATGTATATTTTAAAATATTTCCTCCTATTCTGTAGGTTGTTTCTTTACCCTGTTAATTCTTTCCTCTGCTATGCAAAAGCTTTTAGCTTGATATAACCAATTTGTCTATTTTTGGTTTTTGTTGTCTGTGCTTTGGAGATCTAATTTAAACAATATTTGACCAATTCAATATTGTAAAGCATTTCTCCTATGTTTTCTACTAGTAGTTTCACAGTTTGGATTTTACATTTAAGTCTTTAATTCATTTTGAGTTGATTTTTGTATATGGTGAGAAATAGGGATCTAGCCTCATTCTTCTGCATGTGAATATCCATCTTTCCCATTACCACTTATTGATAAAACTGTCCTCTGTCCTTTCTCCAATGTGTGTTCTTGGAGTCTGTGTTGAAAATCAGTTGGCTGTAGGTGTGTAAATTTATTTCTAAGCTCTCTCTTCTGTTCCATTGGTCTATGTGTATGTATATGTGTGTCTATATGTATGTATATGTATTTATGCCAGAACTATAATCATACTCTTCTAGTTAACTAAAGTTTTGAAGTATATTTTGAAGCCAGAGAGTGACTTCCTTCTAGCTTTGTTCTTTTTGCTCAGGTGTGATTTGACTATTCAGTCTTTACTTGTTCCATATGAACTTTAGGGTTGTTTTTTCTATTTCTGTGAATAATGTTACTGGTATTTTGACAGGAACTGTATTCAATCTGTAGATTACTTTAGGTAGTATGACCATTTTAACAACATTAATTCTCTAATCCATAAACTTGAGATAACTTTCCATTCTTTTGTGTCTTCTTCAATTTTCTATTTATTGTACTTTAAGTTCTGGGGTACATGTGCAGCTCCTGCAGGTTTGTTATATAGGTATACAAGTGTCATGGTACTGGATGCTGCATCCATCACACTGTCATCTACATTAGGTATTTTTCCTAATGCTATCCCTCCCCAATCCCCCCACTCCCTGCTATTCCTCCCCTACCCCCCGACTCCCCAGGCCCCAGTATGTGATGTTCCCATCCCTGTGTCTGTGTGTTCACATTGTTCAACACCCACTTATGAGTAAGAACATGTGGTGGTTTTCTGTTCTTGTGTTAGTTTGCTGAGAATGATGGTTTCCAGTTTTATCCATGTCCCTGCAAAAGACATGAAACCATCTTTTTTATGGCTGCATAGTATTCCATCGTGTATAAGTGCCACATTTTCTTTATCCAGTCAATCTTTGATGAGCATTTGAGTTGGTTCTAAGTCTTTGCTATTGTGAACAGTGCCACAATAAACATATGCATGCATGCATCTTTATAACAGAATGATTTATAATTCTTTGGGTATATACCCAAAAGTTTGGCTTTTGTTGCTATTGCTTTTGGTGTTTTAGTCATGAAGTCCTTGCCCATGTCTATGTTCTGAATGTTATTGCCTAAGTTTTCTTCTAGAGTTTTTATGGTGTTAGGCCTCATGTTTAAATCTTTAATCCATCTAGCGTTAATTTTTCTATAAGGTGTAAGGAAGGGGTCCAGTTTCAGCTTTCTGCATATGGCTAGTCAGTTTTCCCAACACCATTTATTAAATATGAAATCCTTTCGCCATTGCTTGTTTTTGTCAGGTTTGTCAAAGATCAGATGGTTGTAGTTGTGTGGCATTCCTTCTGAGGCCTCTGTTCTGTTCCATTGGTCCATATCTAAGTTTTGGTAACAGCACCATGCTGTTTTGATTACAGTGGCCTTTTAATATAGTTTAAAGTCAGGTAGCGTGATGCCTCTAGGTTTTTTTTCTTTCTTTCTTTTTTTTTTTTTTTTTTTTTTTGCTGAGGATTGTCTTAGCTATGTGGGCTCTTCTTTGGTTCCATATGAAGTTTAAGGTGTATTTTTCCAATTCTGTGAAGAAAGTCATTGGTACCTTGATGGGGATAGCATTGAATCTATAAATTACTATGGGCAGTATGTCCATTTTCATGATATTGATTCTTCATAACCATGAGCATGGAATGATTTTCCATCTGTGTCCTCTCTTATTTCCTGGATCAGTGGTTTGTAGTTCTCTTGAAGAGGTTCTTCACAGCCCTTGTCAGTTATATTCCTAGGTGTTTTATTCTCTTTGTAGCAAGTGTGAATAGGAGTTCACTCATGATTTGGTTCTTTGCCTGTCTATTATTACTGTGTAGGAATGCTAGACATTTTTGCTCATTGATTTTGTATCCTGAGACTTTGCTTAAGTTACTTATCTGCTTAAGGAGATTTTGGGCTGAGACAATGAGGTTTTTTTTTAAATGTATAATCATGTCATCTACAAACAGGGACAATTTGACATCCTCTATTCCTATTTGAATACCCTTTATTTCTTTCTCTTACCTGATGACCGTAGCCAGGACTTCCAATACTAAAGAACATATTCTTTAGACAATGCTTTATAGTTTCCAATGTAAAGATCTTTTGCTTTCTTGGTTAAATTTACTCCTGGGTATCAGGGTTTTTTAAGCTATTGTAAATAAAATTGCTTTCTTGATTTTGTTTTCAGGTATTTTACTATTAGTGTATACAAACACTGCTAAGTTTTGTATGTTGCATTTGTATTCTGCAACTTTACTGATTTTGCTTATTAATTCTAATAGTTTTTGTGGGATCTTTAGGATTTTCTGTACATAGAATCATGTTATCTACAAACGGACAATTTGACTTCCTCCTTTCAAATTTAAATGCCTTTTATTGATTTTTCTTGCCTAATTGCTCTGGCTATAACTTCCAGTATTGTGTTGAATAGGAATAGGAAAGGTGGAAATCCTTTTCTCATTCTAGTTTTTAAACGAAAAGGTTTCAGCTTTCCTCATTCAGTATGACATGAGCTGTAGGTTGGTTACATATTACATTTTTTGTATTGTTACATACTTTCTATACCTAACTTATTGAGAGTTTTTATCATGAATGGATAATAAATTTTGTTAAATAATTTTCTGTGTCTATTAAAATGTTCAATTTTTTTGTCTTTCTGTGGTGTATCACATTTATTGATTTGTGTAGTTAAGCTATCCTTATATTCCAGAGAGGAATCACACTTGATCATGGGGAATGATCTTTTCAATGTTCTGTTGAATTCAGTTTGTTAATATATTGTTTAGAATTTTGCATCTATATTCATCAGGGATATTGGCCTGTAATTGCATTTTTATTGTATCCTTGTCTGGATTTGCAACCAGAGTAATGCTGGTCTCATAAAATGAGTTTGGAAGTACTCCATCCTCTTTAGTTTTCTGTAATAATTTGAAGAGTATCGAGATTAGTTGTGGGGCTGGGCGCAGTGGCTCATGCCTGTAATCCCAGCACTTTGGGAGGCTGAGGCGGGTGGATCATGAGGTCAAGAGATCAAGATCATCCTGGTCAACATGGTGAACCCCCGTCTCTACTAAAAATACAAAAAATTAGCTGGGCATGGTGGCGCGTGCCTGTAATCCCAGCTACTCAGGAGGCTGAGGCAGGAGAATTGCCTGAACCCAGGAGGCGGAGGTTGCAGTGAGCCGAGATCGCGCCACTGCACTCCAGCCTGGGTAACAAGGGCAAAACTCCATCTCAAAAAAAAAAAAGATTAGTTGTTTAACGTTTAATATAATTCAGCAGTGAAGCCATCAGATCCTGGGCTTTTCTTTGATGAAAGACATTTTATTACTAATTTAATTTTCTATGTATTATTATTGGTCTGTTCTGATGGTCTATTTCTTCATAATTTAATCTTGAGAGGCATTTATTTATTTCTTCTGTTTTCTAAATGTCTTGGTGTATGGCTGTTCATAGTAGTCTCTTAGCATCCTTTGCAATTCTGTGGTATCAGTTGTAAGTTTTCCTTTTTCATCTATGATTTTATTTGAGTCCTCTCTTTACAAATGTGGTCTTTTTTGCTCTAATAGTCCTACGTTAGATAAGCACTGATTAAAACCATTAATTCAATAGCTTTAAGTGCCTTTACAATTAGTATTAAAATGTAAAAACCTAAGAAATAGCTATCTGAAAACTAATACATACAATTCTGAATACATTTGATGAGTATAAACATTTTTCTAACCATGACACGCTCTAGGTTATAAATAGAAAACTCTATTTGAAACTTAGAGAACATTTCCATCTGTCGGGATCTGGAAGAAAAAAGAACTTTAGAGCAAAAACACATAAACTTTTAGGTAAACTTTGACACTTCAGTGATTTAGAATTGTCTTTGGACAAAGGCCTGAAATGGTAGCTTTAGAGTTTTTAAACTTAGGTGGCTCCATCTAGCCTTCAAATTCTCCTGATATTTTATCCAAAATAAGATACTGCTTAGTGTTCTAAACATTTAAAACCTCTTTTGCTTATCTGGCACATTGTATCAGCTGAAATTGCTTTCTAAGTAAAATAGAATTGCATACACTAAATAATATAGAATCACTTAGTATTGCATATAGTTGACCATTCCAAATGAGTCTACCTCACTTAAAAGAGGAAAATGAAAACACATTCTGGACACATATCTGCAGACTTCATAATTGTCCTTTGTTTCCAATCAGTATGGAAAAACGTATTTTTAATTGATTGCCTTAAATAATTTTTAAGTACCATTTATTCAGCATCCAGTGGTGCAAAACTTTTTTTAAACTTAACATTTTAGTAAAATGCATTTAAATAGAGATTTTTGAAACTTTTGGAAAAACAGAAATTTCTTCATGTCTCTGACAGGTTGCCAACTGAAATTAAAAGAGCAAGAAATAACAGTATAAAAAGAGTAGGCTTTTGTATAAAAGCCTTTCTATATTTTGAAGTTATTTTAAATTGTTTTAAGTATTTTCTTTAGAAAACAGTTCTAATATTTTAAGTTTTGCTTCGATCTTTCTTTGTGAATAAGGAAAGTATAGCAAGATTTTGATATTTCCTGCTCCTAGTTCAGACAATTAGACTCCATAACCAATTATCAGCACACAATGTCCATATTAAAATCCAATACTTATAATTAGAGAAGGGGACCTAGTGTACATGTAAGTGCATGAGAGGAAGGGATTTTATTCCCTGAGCAGGCAGAGAATGTAGGTCTCTGACTCTGGAACAACACAGCCATGGTGGACCAAACACTATTTTGTAAGAACTATTTCATAAGGCTCTCCAACTTAATAGGAAAGTGTGGGGTGAGGAAAAGAAGGGAGTATGTTTCTATTACATATCCATCTTTGGAAGAAGTACATAATAACACAAGGCAAGAAGATTTTGAAAAAATATCCTTCTTTGATCCATTCATTCATTTATTCATTTCTCCACTTACCAGACATTATGCAAATGATACAAAAGAGAATAAAGTACTGCCTTATCCCCAAAACCATTACCTAGTAATCTAAAAAACAAATTATACTGAGTTAAATGAACTATTAAAATTCAATATAATCACAATAAATTTTAAAACAGTAATCTTTTTATCCTCTGCCCTATAGCTTAAACAGATCTCCATATGCTTCAGATTGAATATTTATTTAAAGAATTGTAAGTGAGTCACTTGACTTATGCACATGTCAAAATAAAATAACAGAATCAAAACTAAAGCAAAATCCATTGAAGATGGAGCTAAATTATCTAATTTATCCAGACTGTTATTCACCTCTACTTAATCCAGACTATTCGCCTATGACACAGTAATAATAACATCTTATTTTTAATTAACAATCAAAACCCCTTCCAAAAAATTATAAAATATACACAGGGTAAAATAATTCGATGTATTAGCTGACTGTCAGTTTCTAAAGGCAATGTATTTAATGCAATATATAATTTTAGCCATTCATTTAACTATATGCATATCATAATATTCATTAAATACAATGGTAGATATGAAGATACAGAAAACACTATTTCTTCAACCAGTAAGCTTACTTAGTAAAATTTCTTTTCAAACTTGAGTGATAATTGAGCCCCTTTAAAAAATTCCATATTTTTGAGAATATGTGCATGGATCCCTAGAGTTCTAGACATCCCAGGATGAGAGAAAGTAAAGCCCCTTAGTATAATACATTAGAAAGGGCTAACCCAGTCATTACTGATTGTTACTGAGGAGCCCAGAGAATCTCTGAACTCCAATTTTCTTCTATGTAAAATGAAGCTACTCAGGTCTATCTAATGACACCTCCAGATACTCATTTAATCCTCAAATAAACATTATGCGATATTATACCCATTTAACAGATGTAACACTTTAGATAAGAATTTTAGTAGTGTTCAGAGTTACACAAGTGATGAGTGAAAAAAACAGCCTGTTGTATCTTGCCACTAAATATTGAAGTATTGAAAATAAATTATTCTTAAAGTAGCAAATGGAATTCCTTTGTGAAGCATTACATTATCATTCACTATTGTATGCTTGCTCCAGCTTTTAGGAATGACATTTCAGAGAAAGACTTACATTTAATTCCTTTTATGAATGTGCTTCTACGTGATTCACACACCATATAAGTTAGGCAAAACTGGTGAAACAAGAGATCCCAGAACAAAATGACTAAAAAAGTTAGCTTATTTCTCTCTCAAATTGCAGTTCAGAGGGAAATGGTTCAAGGCTACAGAGGCAAATGCACCATCCTCAGCATGTAGCCTCCACCTCAGGTCCAAGTTTTTCTCTGTCTCAGCTACAGGAAAGAGAAAGGGTAAAGGTGACTATATGGCCAATTATTTTAAAGATAACATTGGAGAATGTCATACATTATTTTTACTCAAATTCCATTGGTAAAAATTGGCAAAAAAAAAAAAAAATCTTTTGCCACAGCAAGTTACAAAAAGGCTAGAAAATATAATCTTTTCCAAGGTGGTCTTTGTCAGTGTGGATAGAACACTTCCAATGAAAGAAAGGAACAATGGACACAAGAAAGCATCTATCTATGATCATTCAATGATAAGGTCGTTATTAAATACCTGCTAGTTATATGCATTATACCATATTCTTTGAAGTTTATAGAATAATATGGTAATAAACTGTTGTAGGTTCTCTTTTGTTTGGCAAGAATTATAGATTTAATATTAAGAAATGAATGCTACTTTTCCCCATGTTAATCTTATATTAAAAAGTCATGAAGTGAAAAATTCAGACATATCCCATGAATAACATTAGACTATAATGTTGATTCTTCTGCACAATGAACTGAAGATCCTAATGGAGACTGAACATTTACTGGAATATTGAAGTCTTCTGGGATATATTAATGAAGATAAATATAGATTTAAATCGTTTCTAAGAGGTCTGCCCTGATCAAATGTTCCTAATGCCAGAGACAAGCATGTGCTTTCCAGCAGGATGTTTAGGAAGTGCCTCCCTTCCTTGGCACTTGCTCCTTCAGCACTGTCCCTGTGTGTGCTCGTGTCTGAACAGATGGCTCCTGCTGCTCTCCCCACAACTATTTGCTAATCTTATGGGCTAGAGCTCATTTCTAGTGAATACAGTTGCTGCAGGGTGTAGAAACCTGAAAGACTGTAGAATATTAAAGAATTTATGTCAATTTATAGGTAATTGTGTGCTAGTGAGAATTTCAGAATATATTATATTTATTCATATTTGAAAAAAATTTGTAGTGTCATTGCACTGCTCAGTTTAAAATGGTATATTCCTGTTTCATGATGGCTCATGCCAAAAGGAATGTCATGATCCTAGTATTTGGCTTCTGTTAAGAGCCTAAGGTAAAAAGGTAACAATGATTACAACTAAATTTTGCCTCTTTTCTAAAGATATTTATCTTATCTCTCAAGTTTGTCCTGATTTCTGAGCTGTGCACTAGAAACTTGAGCGAAATATCATCATTTTATTTTTATGATCACTATACATTGCTGTATCATAATATTTAGTTTTAGAAATGCTTGGAGGGAATAAATAAATCTGTAGCCCTAAATAACTTAGATATTTTCCCAATAAATTGAGACAAGTCAAAAAAAATACTAATTAAATTTAAAAAGTTTCCCTGCATTTTCAACTCCCTCAATCAACTAAACGTGTGACCTTGGAAATTTGTTTATCTATTGATCTTCATTTTCTCTTCTGTTTTTAAGGGATTATGATAAGAATCTTGATTATCTCAAGGTATAACTTAGATAATCAACAGAAATATTGTAGATTTGTTGGCTTTAAATTATACAAATTTACTAAGTGAATATTATCTGTCAGGGGCTGTACTCATCAAGTTTAATTTTTGACTTGCAAATACTTTTGACATATTTGTCACAGCATACTCTAAAATGTTAGTTGTATATTGATAGATACTATTGTTAACAAATTCTGCATCCAAATAAGTTTGAAAAATTAGTTAAATAGTTAAACAAGTTTCTTGTAGTCAATTCTTCCCAGAGCTGCCAATATATTAATTTGCAAAGAGAGTCTCCAAGGTAATATTTTCTCTTCATATTTTAAGAAGCACCTCTTAAGACTATTGTTCTATGGGACAATTTTAGAAAAATTGTGTTTTATCATCAACTTAAACTAATTTACATAAAATAGAATCTATCTTGGGAAACTCTTGTGCTAGATGGAAGTGAACTGAGGGTAAGAATTAAATATGTGTAGGCCTCAACCTACTCACATACTGTATCTACTTTCATTATATAACTTTTTAAATGTTATTCTAATTTCAATTCTGATTTAAAAAATAATTATCTCATTTAATTTCTGCATTATTTTCTTATCATCCTTTTCTCTTATTCATTTTTTCCTGTTGGGAATTTAGAGCTAAAAATGCTCTCTTTGAGAAATTAATATTTTCTTTCCTTATCAAAATCCCCTCTACATCTTTCCCATAAAATAATCATCAGAAAGAGAGAAAACTATGTATCATATCAGGAAGCTCTCAGATCATAGAAACTGGAGAATAATATAGCCATCCAAAACTTGGAGCATAGCAATCTGGTGATAAACTATACAGGGCAACACTTTAGATTGCCACAAATGCAATTATCTTAGGCAAAGATGAAATCAGGAGAAGAAAACTACATGCGTTGCTGAGTAAGTGTATGCCCTCCAATATTTTGCCAAGGACACCGAGTGCACCTGGAGAATACTATGGAACTGAAGCCAACTCATACCTGCTAGGTACCCATTCCTGTATTGAGCTAACAGAGACCATTCCAATGGGCTTAGAAAATAGAAATCGCAGCAGGAAAATAGAAGCTTATCTCAGAGTAACTATTATGTGTTCTGGAATGAGATAACCATAATCTCCTAAAGTGTAGACTGAAAGTGAATTGAGAATTTTTGTTGAATGCCAAAGGGACTTTTCATAGCACCTTAAAAGTTGGCCAGTACCTCTAAGGTGAAGTCACTACAAAAGCAGTGAAAAGAACTTTTTTCCAAGCTTAGACATACAAGTAATGCTGTCAAATCCTGTTCTTTCTTTCGAGGGTCAGGAGGGAGAAATAG
This sequence comes from Callithrix jacchus, assembly GCF_049354715.1. NCBI lineage: Eukaryota > Metazoa > Chordata > Mammalia > Primates > Cebidae > Callithrix > Callithrix jacchus. The sequence goes on along the minus strand of NC_133514.1, from coordinate 72,153,629 downwards.
ATGCAAGTACACAGTTCCCTGAAAAACCGCTTTCAAATTTCCCCTCTAACTCAGTTCATGCTTTTATAATACCTACAATTATAGAAATGTAGGATTGTAATAGTGACTTTATAATAGGCAAAACAAATAGTCACTTGTTAATTCCTACCTTCTTTGACTATTCATAGCATTTGGTATTGCTAAATTTCTCCCCACTTGGTGTAGTATCTTCCTCTATAAACTTCCCCAAGATTTATTTTTCCCCTCCTTCTCTCTCTAACATTTTTCCTTTGTTTTCTTGTTTGCTCCTCAGATGCAGAGAGTTTAGTTAATTATATTCCTCACTATCCACATATTTCACATTTTATTTTAAAGGATATCTCTATTATGCATGTACTCATACTCACATGTAGGTTAACAGTCATTTATTGTTTCACATATTTTTATCCATATTTCCCATTCTTATTCTCCTTAGTTCCCACAGGCAAATGTTCTAATGTCTTTGATATGTTTCACTGAATTTCTATATATCCTTCTAAATTATGTACTTTTATTTATGTTTTTTAACTGATATTGCATTAGAGATCATCAAGTTGACTTATTTTCTTTGTACTTTCCACTTGGTATTTAAGATCCACAAATATTGCTTTTGTACATTTAATTAGTTCCTTCTAACTACTATATGGTATTCCAGAGAATACCTGTCAGTTTTTCTGAGGTTTTGCTACAATAACAATCACCTGGAGTCTAGTGACTGACCAAAATAAAAGTTTAGGCCATGTGTGGCTTATACCTATAGTGCCAGCACTTCATGAGGCTGGGGCAGGCAGATCAGCAGAGTCTTGGAGTTTGAGACAACCTGGGCAACATTGTCAAATCCTATCTCTACAAAAAATATAAAACCTTGCCAGGTGTGGTGGTGTGTGCCTGTATCTCAGCTACTCAGGAGGCTGAGCTGGGAGGATTGCTTGGTTCCGGGAGATCAAGGCTACAATGAGCCATGATCATGCCACTGCACTCCAGCCTGGTTCACAGAGTGAGATGCTATCGATCTCAATAAATAAACAAACAAAAGTTTCTTTCTTACTTGCATTACATGTTGTCTGTGTCTCTGCTCTGTCTCGTCTTCACATTGGGATCTAAGTTTAAGAAAGAGTTCCCATCTAGGATATAGACATTCTTGTGACAAAAGAAAAACACACTCAGAGGAATCATGCTGTATTTCTTATAGCTTCTGCTTAGAAAGGGTACATGTCATTTCTACTCATATTTCAAAGCCCATGGTAAATCAAATTTCCATATGTGACAAGAAGAGGGTAGAAAATAAAATCCTCTCACAGTATGGCCTTAATATGGAGGATTTTATAAGGAATATTTTGACTATTGTGGGATGATAAAGCATCTATCTACCACACATGCTATGGGCTTACTACACTTTTATTCATTTCCCCATACATAAGTCTTCAGTTTGTCTCTAACTCTCCACTATTGTTTCCTGACTTTTTAATAATCACCATTGTAACTGTCCTGAGATGGTATCATATTGTGGTTTTGATTTACATTTCTCTAATGACCAGTGATAATGAGCTTTTTTCCATATGTTTGTTGGCTGCATTATAATGCATCATTAAATGGGCTTTGTTGTTTTGTAATAAGGTTTTATTTACTGGTGGCTGCCAGGATTTGGCCAGTGAACCAGAGTATGCTGTCTTATGATTTATGTTGTATCACGTAATCCATATTTTTGGGTTGTGGGATATATGTTAGGTAATGCCCAGAGAAGAAACTCCTAAGAGAGGTGACACTAGATCACATAGTTTATATCCACTATGCCAAGGAGCTTGATATTTTTCCTGACTAAAGTGGACAACAATTAATATTATTAATGCAGTGTAGTTTTATGATCAGCAATAGGTTTTATGAAATAACTTTACTGCCAATGCTGAAGAGAAAATCATCCTAGAGAGCTACTAGAGGTTATATACATCTACATATATACGTATATATGTTATATACATCTACATATATATGTATATATGTTATATACATCTAATACTATACATATATACGTATAGTATTAGAGTGACTATATGCACACATATATAGTATTAGAGTGACCTATTAATATTCAACACAGTATGCATAAGGTGATTGAAACAGTTGGGAGTGAAAGAATGAAGGAAGTCAGTGGCAATCTGACATATTTTTCTCATCTATATTGCAAGGAATAAGCTTTAGGTTATGGAACCTCAGGAAAAATATAGTAGTAATTTCATTGACTCCACATCAGGAAAATAGAAGAAAAATTTGAGAGTGTTAGTTTGGAGACTTTAGTCCTGAAAGAATTCAAGATGTAGTCCAAATTTTAGAAAATAATAGAAAAGCTAAAAAATAATGGCCCAGAGTAGAATCTAACCACAGTTGTAATATGGTTTTTGTTTGAAACGTAATTTTTCTCTCCCCAGTCCTCATTGTTCCTAAAGACAAATCATAGTAGGACACATCTTATGGAAAAATAAGTTTTAGTCTTATACTTGGCCTGATGATTTTCATAAAATGCAGCAAGACACATGTAAACATATGTTTACTGGAGCAATATTTACGATAGCAAAGACTTGAAACCAACCCAAATGTCCATCAATGATAGATTGGATAAAGAAAACGTGGCACATATACATGATAGAATACTATGCAGCAATAAAAAAGGATGATTCATGTCCTTTCAGGGACATGGATGAAGCTGGAGACTATTATTCTCAGCAAACTAACAGAGGAACAGAAAACCAAACAATGCATAAGTGAAAGTTGAACAATGAGAATACATGGACACAGGGAGGGGAACATCACGTGCCGGGGCCTGTTGTGGAGTGGGGGGCAAGGGGAGGGGGGCATTAGGACAAATACTGAATGCATGTGGGGCTTAAAACCTAGATGATAGGTTGATAAGTGCAACAAACCACCATGGCACATGTATACCTATGTAACAAACCTGCACATTCAGCACATGTACCCCAGAACTCAAAATTTAAAAAAATAGGCCAGGCGCGGTGGCTCACACCTGTAATCCCAGCACTTTGGAAGGCCAAGGCGGGCAGATCACGAGGTCAAGAGATCGAGACCAGCCTGGCCAACATGGTGAAACCCTGTCTCTACTAAAAATGCAAAAAAATTAGCTGGACGTGGTGGCGTGCGCCTGTAGTCTCAGCTACTCGGGAGGCTGAGTCAGGGGAATTGCTTGAACCCTGGAGGTGGAGGTTGCAGTGAGCCGAGGTCGCGCCACTACACTCCAGCCTGGTGCCTGGTGACGGAGTGAGACACTGTCTCAAAAAAAAAAAAAAAAAGGAAGCAACTAAACTAAAAAAGAAATATCCATTATATACAGTTGCTTGCATGCCACAGCAGTGGAGTTGAACAGTTTCAATGGACACCATATATCCCAGAACATTTAAAATATTTCTTATCCATACTTTTTAAAAATTGTTTGCCAACTACTGTCCTAAACAAGTTCATGTTCTTCTACCCCTCAGTGGTTTTTATATACTATTTCTCCTATCTTATATGCCCTATAGTAGCTTTTAAATTTTGTTAATTACGTCCCATAATCTATATGTCAAATTTGCAGTCAACCTTTCTCTGAGTTGAAGGCTGTCTGTCATAGAATTTACTACTTTTCTTTATTACTAAAAACTATTCATCTCATTAATAGTTCTGTCTGTTTTCACTTCTACATTGTGTGTTTTATTTAAATTTTGCCAGTATAAAATAGGACAAATTTAAATATATGTTACATGAATGAATGAAAATGGCAGCTTCTAGAAATATTTTACTTTGTTGTTGGTTCAAGAATGAATTCAGTCTCATCGATTTTCCATGTTTTCCGATTCAATATGTATGATGAAACTCTTAGTAAGTATTTACAAAGGATATGCTATGTTCAGTGCACTTTTCCATGGTGGTCTTATTGAGAATAAGGGAGAACTTAGACTGCTGAAATGTCTAAAATTTATGGGTCAGGGAGCAGGGAAAAGGAATCTCAACAGAGATGAAGCCCATATCTCTGCAAAGTATTATTTTAGTCACAGGTGGTTTAACATAGAAGTAATAAGATAGAAATAAAACATAACAATACAGAAGGAAATATTAGAAAGCTAGTCAGAATTTTCTAGTAAAACAGAATAGAGCAATATGTGTGTGATATGGTTTGGGTCTGTCCCCACCTAAAATCTCATCTTGAATTGTAATCCCCATAATCACATGTGAAACGTGAGATCAGGTGGAGGTAACTGGACCATGGGAACAGTTTTTCCCATGCTGTTCTCCTGATAGTGAAAGAGTCTCACGAGATCTGATGGTTTTATAAGCATTTGGCATTTTCCCTGCTTGCACTCACTGCTTCCTGCCACCCTGTGAGGAAGGCGCCTGCTTCTACTTTGCCTTCCCCCAGAAAGCCATAATTGTAAGTTTCCTTCTGCAACAATGCAAAACTGAGTCAATTCAACCTCTTTCCTTTATAAATTACACAATCTCAGGTATTTCTTTATAGAAGTGTGCAAACAGACTAATACAGTGTGCATGTGTGTATATGTGTGTGCATATGTATATGTATCTATGTGTGCATGTGTGTGTTTATGTGTACGCTTAGAAAGAGATTTATTATAAGGAATTAACTCATATAATTATGGAAGATGATAAGCCCAAAATTTGCAGGTGGTCCAATGGGCTGGAGACCCAAGAGAACCAATGTTCTAGTCTGGGTAAGAAGATTTGCAGGCTAGTGTGAAATCAGAAAGAGCTGATGTTGCCGATGAAGTCCACAGGCAGTCTGCTGAAGATTTCTTTCTTGCCCTTTCTTTAATAGAACCAAATGACTGGCTTTCGAGAGGCCTGTTGTTTGGTTCTATCAAAGCCTTCAACTTACTGATGAGCAACCTGCTTTACTCAAAATCTAAAATCTAAATGTCAGTGCCATCCAAAACACTCTCATAAAAAAAACCATAATAATACATATTTTTAAAATTTTCAAGACAGGGTCTCACTCTTGTCACCCAGACTGGAGTGCAGCAGCTTGATCTTGGCTCATCACAACCTCTGTCTCCCAGGCTCAAGTGATTCTCCTGCCTCAGCCCCCTGAGTAGCTGGGATGACAAGCACGGGCCACTGCTGCCCAGCTAATTTTTGTATTTTTAGTAGAGACAGGGTTTCACTATGTTGGCCAGGCTGGTCTTGAACTCCTGACCTCAAATGATCCACCCGCCTCAGCTTCCCAAAGTGCTGGGGATTACAGGCATGAGCCACCAGCTCCAGGATGATATTTGACCAAATAGGTGAGTAACCTAGGTCCCAGCCAAATTGGCACATAAAATTAGCCATTGCACTGGTATACCTATACTAGCATCAGAGAAAATAGACCTCAACAAAAAAGAAGTATTACCAAAGGTAAAGAGCACTGCTTCATAATGATAAAAGAACCAGTTTTTCAAATTTAATAATTCAAAATATCTATGTACGTAATAAAAGAGCTTCAAAATACTTTAAGAAAAAAATATATAGAACCACAGTAAAGAATCTCAAAATCTTAAATCATGATTGGTTAACAGTTTTATAATACAAATTATAATCTCTTATTGTTTTATAATACAAATAAACCAGTAATTAGTAAAGACATAAATAATTTTAACAACCCTGACCAACCACCTTGACCTATTAACAGTTTTGGACTAACACAATCAGTCAGCTACAGAAATCAATGATCTACATGAGCATGTGAAGAGCACAGGAAATTGTAAGCATGCAGATAAATAAATAACAGTTTCTCATTTTTATTTTTTCAGAAAAGAAAATCAATTATTTAAGTAAAAACAATATACTGTGGGTTTATAACATATTTACAAGAAGTAAAGTAGGATGTATGCAAAAATAGTACAAAGGATAGGAAAGATAAAATAAAAGCATAAATTTGTAAGTTTCTTGTATTATCTATAAGATCATGTATTACTGTAATTTTAAAATGTTAATCTCATAACTTTTAGAACAACTATAAAACATGATATTGCATTAAGCCAATAGGATAAATAAAATATAATACTAAAATTACCCAATAAATCCAAATACAGTTGGGGAAAGAACATAGAGTATGTACATTTTTAAGTAGCAAGCTGATAGATATAAATTTAATTCCATTTATAATCACATTAAATATAGGTCTAAACATTTAATTATAAAGCAAAATTTATTTTGTTAGATTAAAAATATATTTTTAAAAATGACTAATTATAAAGACATAAATATGTTAAAAGTAAATGAATAAAAAAGTGAAAATATGCAAACAGAAAAAAGGTGTATGTTAATGTTAAACAAAGTAGACTTAATGAGGGAGTATTAGAGATAAAGAAGAATATTACTTTGGATAATGATAAATGGCCTATTTTATAAAGACGATGTAACAATCCTGATTGTATATACACTCAATAACAGAGCTTCAAAATGCATAAAGCAAAAGCTGACAAAACTAAAATGAAAAACAGGTAAATTTACGATTATTTCCTGTCTTAGTAATGGATAGAAAAATATATAAAAAGGAATTATAGTCAGTTGCAGAAAGTTATTTGGAAAAGCACAAATAATTGGATGTTAAAAAATACTTGCAAACCAGAAATGAAATCAAGAAAGCAACTTCATTTACAAATCATCAAAAAGAATGAAGTACCCATGAATCGATTTAACAGAAGAAATGTAGAAATTATACTCTTGAAGATCGTGAAACATTGCCGAGAAAATGGGAGCCTGAAATAAATGGAAAGACATCCTCTATACATGAATTGGAAGACTTAGTATTATATAGTAAGATATCATAAAACAATCTACAAATTGGGTGAAATTTCTATCAATCCTACCTGATTTCTTTGTAGCAATTGACCAACTGATTCTAAATTTTATATAAAAATTGAAGAGACCCAGAATAGTGAACACAGTCTTGAAAAAGATCAAATTTGAAGGCCTTACAAGTCCTGATTTCTAAATTTACTATGTAGGTACAATTGTTAAAACACTATGGTACTGGCATAAAGACAGATGTATAGACCAAGCCCAGAAATAAATTCTCACATATATTATCCAACGATTTTTGACAAGGATATCAAGAACATTCAGGAAAACTATATACACATATGCAAAAAAATGCAGTTGGACACTTACAAAACATGATATACAAATATTCACTCAAAATGGATCAAAGATCCAAATGTAAGAGAAAAAAACCATAAAACACCTAGCAGAAAACATTGGGATAAATCTTTCTGCCCTCATTTTTGGCAATTAATTCTTAGATATGACCAAAATTATGAGCAGCAAAAGAAAACACAAATCAACTGAATGTTATCAAACAATAACTTCTGTGCTTCAAAAGACATCATGGAAAGATAACGTACAAAATAGAAAACATATTTACAAATCATGTGTCTGACAAGGGGCTTGTATTTACAATATATATTATACTTTTACAACTCTATAATAAAAAGACACCTCAATTCAAAAATGAGTAAAATATCTGAATCAACATTTCTCTAAACAAGATGTACAAGTGGCCAATAAGCACACAAAAAATGCTTGATATTATTCATTGGGAAATGGAAATCAAAACCACAAATATAACACTTTATTTACAGTGGGATGGCTAGAATTAAAAACCAAAATAACAAGTATTGGCAAGGCTATAGAAAAATTGGAAACTTCATATACTGCCGGTGGAAATGTGAAATAATACAGTCCTTTTGGGAAACAATCTGTCAGTTCCTTAAACATAATGTTACCATCTGATCTGGCAACTTTACTCCTAGGTATTTACTTACCCAAGAGAAATTAATACATATGTAGGCAGAAAAATATGTACACAAATGGACATAGCAGCATTATTCATAAAAGCCAAAAAGTAGAAACAATCCAAATGCCCATCCCTGTTCAACGAATACATAAAATGCAGTATATTGATAGAGCAAAATATTATTTGGCAATGGAAAGAATCTGCTTATATGTGCTACCACATAAATGGGCCTTGAAAGCATTATGCTTAGTAAAAGAAGCTGATCAAAAGGGGCCACATATTTAGTACATGGTTCAATTTATACTACATGTCCAGAATAGATAAACCTATAGAGACAGAAAGTAGACTAGTGGTTGCTTAAACCTGGAAGTGGGGATTGAGGGGTAAGAGCTAGGGAGTACGGAATTTTGTTTTGAAATAATAAAAATATTTTAAAATTGATTCTGGTGATAGATGCATAACTCTATTAAAAGATATTGCATTATAAATTTGTAAGGTATATAGCATGGGAATTATATCTAAATAAAGCTATTAAAAATACTTATAAATTAGTACCAAAACAGATACATTGACCAATGGAACAGAACAGTGGCCTCGGAAGCAACACCAGACGTCTACAACCATCTGAACTTTGACAAACCTGACTAAAACTAGCAATGGTGAAAGGACTCCATGTTTAATAAATGGTGTTGGGAAAACTAACTACCAATGTGCAGAAAGCAGAAACTGGACCCCTTCCTGACATCATACACTAAAATTAACTCCAGGTGGATTAAAGATTTAAACATAAAACCTAACACCATGAAAATACCAGAAGAGAACATAGGCAAAACCATCCAGGACAGAGGCATAGGCAAGGACTTTATGACTAAAACACCAAAAGCAATGGCAACAAAAGCCAAAATAGACAAATGGAATCTAATTAAAATTCAGAGCTTCTGTACAACAAAAGAAACCATCATTAGAGCGAATCAGCAACCAACAGAATGGGAAAAAATTTTTGCAATCTACCCATCTGACAAAGGGCTAATATCCAGAATCTACAAAGAACTAAAACAGATATACAAGCAAAAAACAAACAACCCCATTAAAAAGTGGGCAAAGGATATGAACAGACACTTTTCAAAAGAAGACATATATGAGGCCCACAAACATATGAAAAAATGCCCATCATCACAGGTCATTAGAGAAATGCACATCAAAACTACTTTGAGATACTATCTCACACCAGTTAGAATGGTGATCATTAAAAAATCTGGAGACAACAGATGCTGGAGAGGATCTGGAGAAATAGGGACACTTACACTGTTGATGGGAGTGTAAATTCGTTCAACCATAGTGGAACACAGTGTGGCGATTCCTCAAGGATCTAGAAATAGAAATTCCATTTGACCCAGCAATCCCATTACTGAGTATATACCCAAAGAAATAGAAATTGTTCTACTATAAAGACACATGCACACATATATTCATTGCAGCCCTATGTATAATAGCAAAGACCTCGAACCAACTCAAATGCCCATCGATGACAGACTGTACAGAGAAAATGTAGCACATATTCACCATGGAATACTATACAGACATAAAAATATAATGAGTTCGAGTCCTTTCTAGGGACTTGGATGAACCTGGAAACCATCATTCTCAGCACACTGACACAAGAATGAAACACCAAACATCACATGTTCTCATTCATAGGCAGGTGTTGAACAATGAGAACACATGGACTCAGGAAGAGGAGCATCACACATTGGGGGCAGCAGTAATTGAATGAGAGCTTTCCGTACCGGGAACTTCTATATCTTGTTTGGGGTGTTGCTTATAGAAGGTATACATTTGTCAAAACTCATTGAATGTTTTATTTCAAATCTATGACTTTCCTTTTATGTAAATTGTACAGCAATAATTTTAAAACTCATAATTCTATGACGGATGTGTCTAAGCAGGACTTTGTAGAAGATTTGGTATGTAGATTATGATAACATATTTGTGGAGGAAACAAGATAAATCAGTTAGAAACCTTAATGAGCAAGTGCTTCAAAAATAACAGTCTGGTAAAATAGGAAAATCAGGTGCTGCTTGTGAAGAAGTTTTTAAAATGTATTCTCAATTGAAGTTTGGAAATAATACTGCACAGATGAATGGGCCTATCCAAGGCAAGGAAGGGCTCAATGATAGCTGGATTTGGAAAAGTTTAACTTAGTATGTAAAAAACTCAAGTAGCAAACAAGTTTGAATAACAGTACCAGAATAGTTGAACGATATGTTAAGGGCCTATATGGAAAGCAGCAATACAAAGTAATGGGAAATTAGTGAAAAGAAAGATTGATACAGCATATAAGTAATAATTCCTGTACACTAATACAGAATTAAGAGGAAAAGAGGAAGAGATGCATACAATGACATATGGCAGCAGTGGCAAAATTGTACAAAATGTTGTCAGTCAGAAAGCATCATTTTTTATACCAGGAGCCCTGATTTTCCTTTCTGTGAAAGCCTGTTCTCTGTCCATGAGTTTTGCTTGAGCTGTGAGAAATTAATTCCCATTGCCTGCTGATTCGAGACTAAGTACAAGTTTAGGAAAGGTTTTCCGCTTGTCGATTTCCCCTGCTATGCTCTGTGAAGGGCCTGTGTCTTGGGCATCATAACCTCACTTAGAGATCTGCATGAGGTGCACAGTTTTTCTGGGGGGTGATGTAGAAAGGTGCGAAGAGTCAATTTATGATACTTTTATGCTCCTAAAAGATCACAGTCAGCCCTATTTGATTTTTATGTACCCAGTGGGAGAGTAAAGGGGATAATGTTCAGGGATATTTTGCATTTAAATGATTTCTTTATTCAAAGAGATTTGCAAATGTTATATCATTAAACAAGGTTCCCTTTGAGAAACATTAGAGGTAAATACAAAATTGTAATGCCTATTTCACAGTGGGACAATATTATGCGGTTCAGGAAAACAGGACTAAAAAATGATATTCATGAACGGTGCACACTAATCAATATGTAAAAATAATAACATCTTACATAGTTTTAGTTCTTCCTTCCTCACTGACTCTAGAAATTTCTTCTTCTTTTTTCTTTTTTGAGATGGAGTTTCGCTCTTGTTACCCAGGCTGGAGTGCAATGGCGCAATCTCGGCTCACCGCAACCTCCGCCTCCTGGGTTCAGGCAATTCTCCTGCCTCAGCCTCCCGAGTAGCTGGGATTACAGGCACGCACCACCATGCCCAGCTAATTCTTTGTATTTTTAGTAGAGACGGGGTTTCACCATGTTGACCAGGATGGTCTCGATCTGTTGACTTCGTGATCCACCCGCCTCGGCCTCCCAAAGTGCTGGGATTACAGGCTTGAGCCACCGCGCCCGGCCTAACTCTAGAAATTTCTAATAAATGCTTAATCTCTTTGAAACTACTTCCTTTCTTTTCTATGTGGGGCCAATAATAGCCTTCCTTTGTATCTTGTAAGTTGTTATGCACATCAAATTAGATAATGCATACAGAAAGAAACAGGAAAAAATGGTACAAACGTAAGAATGAAGGAAGGAAGGACCATTTCATGTTTGTCTTCCTTGTTAGCATGTGCCTCACTGGCATAGCACCTTGCTCAGTGTCAGCCTTTAATACACGTTGTATTATTGTTTTGGGGTAATGAAGTATCAGAAATTTCAAGGCACGTAATATTGACTTTTAACTTTAAAGTCTGTAATATTTAATATTTAAAGACACATTATGGTCATTCACTTTGTTTTAAAATAAGGATGCTATGTACCAGTGCATTTATCTAGATTGCTAAATGATGTATGGACAGTTAATGACAGGTTTGGAATTAGATTCTAGATGCTTCTAGGTCCTTGCCTGTAGTGCTTTTTAAACCCTGGTTATAAGGAATTTTAGTTTAGCTTAAGGTGAGTTGCTCAAATACATGAACCCTGTGAAGGAATTTTAAGAATAAAGGAGTAGTTTATTCTTACTCAGAGTAGTTAAAAACTAAGCCTCAATAATAAAATGATGTAACAAAATATTATTGTTTTGAAGGAAAAATATTATACATCCATATCTATACGGCAAAATTAATACTTTCTAAAGCAGAAAAAAATAGTTTTAGTTACAGAAGTCCAGGAAGGGCTGGTTAAAAGATTAAAGATCATAGCTTGTTGAAGACAGTAG